>NC_134568.1:52859702-53182901 GCF_050947875.1 Dermacentor variabilis | reverse complement strand
ATTTTCGGGTTCGCCCAATACAGCGATGGCGCCAATTACCTCTGCCACCGAAACCGGGGAGTTTCCCCCCACTGACAAGGCGACGACGTTGAAGTCGGTGCGCCATATCACACGTGCTTTGTTTCACTTTCTGGCGGTGACCGTAAAACCCCTTGATAATTTGAAAGTAGCGACACTCTCCTCCTCACGGCGCTTTCCTCCTCGATTCTCCTCACCGGCCGGTTGCGCACGGCGCGCTTTTCCTCCTGGGCGCAGGATTCTATGGAGGCGTGTTATTTTGGGCGCGCCCCAGTGGGGTTGAAAATTTTGAGAAATGCTAATAAGACCATCGATAATGCTGGAGGCAACGTTTATGAGGAGGTTGGCTTTTTCTTAAAGCCGTATGAACGGGGTATACCGATGTAAAGGGAGCTTTGAGGCTAGTTCTATACTCCAGACAATTTTTCTGCCACATGATCAGATGCTTTACTTCGTGCGTCTGATCTAGTATTGCTTGTGACACGTCCCTTTGCGCGTGGCTTATTAAGCGAAAGCCTTAGACCTCTGTTTCAAGGTCCCGTTGTGAGCTACAGAAAGTATCACGTGACCGAAGGAAGGCGGCAAGCGAACCAAAGCATGTGCAGCCGCGTATAAGGATGATTAATGATTAGCAAAGTAATTAGTGATTGGATTAAGATAAATTCGGGTGTATTAAGGAGGATTAAGGTGAATTAATGTCGATGAAGGTGCATTAGGATGAATGAAGGTATATTAAGGTGCATAGAGGAGGACTAGGTTGGATTAAGGTCGATGAAGGTGGATTAGGGTGGATATAGCTGCATTAAGGACGATTATAGTGGATTAAAGTGCATGAAGAAGGATAAGGGTGGATTAAGAAGGATTAAGGTGCATTAAGGAGGATTATGGTGGGGTAGGGTGATTTAAATTGAATAAAGAATGATTAGGGTGGATTAAGGAGGATTAGGGTGGACTAAGGTAGATGAATGTGGATTCGGGTGGATTAAGGTGACTTAAGGACGATTATAGTGGATTAGGGTGGATTAAAGTGAATGAGGAAGCATTAAGGTTGATTAAGGAGGGCATTAAGGAGGGTTAGAGTAGATTAAGGTCGATGAAGGCGGATCAGGGTGCATTAAGGTGGACTTTCTTGGATTGTCGTGGAATAAAGTGAAGGAAGGAGGATTAAGGTCGATGAATGTGGATTCGGTGGATTAATTTACATTAGGAGGATTATGGTAGACTAATCGGTCTTAATACTCAATGAACCCTAATTCACCTTAGTCCACCCTAATCCACCTGAATGCTCCTTCAGCCACCTTAATCCAGCATAATACTCCCAATCCATCTTAATAAAACCTAATCAACCTACATCGCCGCTAATGCACCTTGGCCTACCCTATACGGTCTTAATCCTCCTTTCTCCACATTAATCCATCATAATCCGCCTTAATCCTCCTTCATCCACCTTATTTCTTGTTCATGCACCGTAATCCAACTGAATCCTGCTTAATAGTCCCAATCTACCATAGTACACTCTAATCCACCTCTATCAAACCTAATCCAGCTCCATGGTCTGTAATTCACCTTAATCCACCCTAATCGGTCTCAATCCTCATTTGTCAACCCTAATTCACCTTAATCCAGATTATTCGACCTTTATCTCCGTTTATCCACCTTAATCCTCCCTAATCGTAGTTCAGGCACCCTAATGAACCCTAATCGGTCTTAATACCATTTCATCAAACCTTCACCTTAATCCACCATAATCCTCCTCCACCCACCTTAATCTTTATTCATGCACCTTAACCCTTCTTAATGCACTCGAATCCACCTTAATCTTCTTTAACACACTCTAATCAACCTTAATCCTCCATAATCCACCTTATGTCAATCACTAATGATTCATGAAATAACTTTGGTAATCATTCTTATATATAGGGCTGGACATGCTTTGGGTCACCTCTGGCCTTCCTTGCGTCACTGGTACTTCCAGTTCACAACGCGACCTTGAAACATGAGATCTGAAGGCTTTCGCATTAAAACTTAAAGAAAAATCAATGTTGACTAGCTAACGCTCATCACCTGCAATACCACGGGTATACTTGTCACTAAGCTTTTCAGGGCGCAAAGCAGAATCTATAATGCTGCACTTCCCACTGAATAACAACAGTTAGCGACGTGCGAGGTGATGGAGCCGCCCCTGAATATTAAGCATACTGAGGACAACCGCAACAAAAACGCTGGTGATCAGGCCGGAAGAATGAAAAAAAATGCAGCATTACGGGATGTTTTGCTACGAGCTATAACAAAGACGCCTCAGCTCGCAAACAACGCTGTTCATTGTCGGAACAAAGTTCTTTCGGCCACTGTCATGCAGCCACTGCTTCCTGCGCAAGCCGTCACGCTTTCTTTGTGGTATCATAAAAACGGCATAACGATCTTCAGGCTTCTTGCTGCAGTTATATGCGCAACAGCCCGGCATAGCGCTAGCATATAGAGCAGGAAACACAGCGTACAACGTTCGCTACGCCGAGCTAAAGCGCCGAGCCAGCCGTGCTCAGGAGGAAAATGGCGCGAACGAAAAAGAAAAACACAAACAAAACTCAAGATCCGCGCGTTTCCAAGAGCAACGGTAGGGAGACCAATCGTCGTGCAGAAAAACGGGGGTAAAACTGGTTGCCGCGGGGGAACGCGCAAAGGGCGAGGAGGAGGCGAGGAGGTCGCGCGGCGGCGGCAGAGTTCAAAGAGTGTCGCTACTTTCAAATAATCAAGGGACTTTAGGTGACCGTCCTTCACTGCATTATCGCTGTTATTGTTTTCTTGCTCGGCTCCTGTCGTGTTTGTGACCTTTCGTGTTTACCCAGGTTCTAGACACGCTGGTAACGTAAGACTGTGGCCACGATGACGTAATGTACACCATAGTTCTATTTGTGATGTCGCCCCTGCCTTCTGGGATTGCTACGTGATTCCAATAGCATGACAAAAAAGGGGGACTCGGTTCAAACATTGGAAATTGTGTGTTACAATACTGAGGCTCGCAAAAAAATACTGCAACCGAGCTTGCAAGCGCGGACGTGCGTACTTGGTCAAACATAACCTTAATTGATGACCCACTGCAGGTGTCATTGAAGATTTAATTAGCTCGTCAAGGTATCTACACGAATCGTCACACGGCAGCTGAGGACGGATACATCGTCTGATAAACGCCTAAACCCCATAAAGAAATGACGCTAGCAATGGACCTTGTGGAGCGAGCGGGAACTCTTTGTGCCAACGAAGTTTCAACCGTTTCCTTTATGCATACTCCTGCAGATTTTAGGGATCTTGCTGAAGGCTCAACAATCAATGTGGACTTTTAGGGGCACGTCACGATTTCACTCGCAGTGTATGGCTGCTAAGATTTCTCATATACCCTTTTCTTCATATTTTTCACCCTTTCTTTTTCTTCGCGTAGAGTCACAATTGGCCAGAAACTAGTTCATCCTTGTGCTAATTTGTTAGAAAATCGCAGGGGAAACTGTAATAGTTACAATTTATCATGCTGCAGTTGAATGCCCGCCACATGTGAAGAGCCATTTCGTCTATGCTGTTCTGATTCCGCCTACTCGCGGTCGTAATCGTCCAGTGTTGTGCACGCTTTGTTAACATTATCTGTGTTTTTTATTTGTTTGTTTGAAAAGCAGAGGAGAAGTTTAGCGCAACCCCGGTTCAGGTCCACCGAGAAAAGGCAGACCTAGTCGTCATTCTTGTCTGAAAGTCTAAGATGTTTGCGCAGTGCCCTTATGACGCCAGCCTGCCACACTTCCAGGGTCGTTGGTCCACGTACAATAGTGTGCAACTGAGGCCCCCACGGCTAGCTGCGTAGGCACGTGGACAACCTCACAAAACACGGGGATAATTTAGTGAAGCATCCGCACTCCATGTAGGTGGGAAACTCGTCCTTACTCAGTATGTAGTGTTGAATGTGGGGGTGGGCAGATAATGTCTTTGGGCATCCCTCAATAGGATTACCTTCCGCCGCGTCATGAAGTGGGTTGGATGATAAATAAAGTCTGCTTCGTACGCAACTCGTTCAATATCTTGTGCGCTGGCCCGAACGCGCTTGAGCTAGCCGTTAAGTACGCTTCAGTTAATCAGGCCATCACAAGGAAGATCCCGGAGTGATCAATCGCAGCTGACGGAAGGTGACGCAGGCAGCTTCTACAGTTCTTCAGCGAAAGCTGTATAAGACTAACCTTCCTTAGTTATTTCGCCGTCCGGCAACAGAAATGGACTTAACGATTTGTAACAAACCCATACGGGTGCAGTGTGGCGGCGCAGACGTCAAAGTGCGGAACAGATCAGAATGCTCGCCGTGAACAATATCATGACGTCAAGGTTATCGCAGTATATAAGCAGGAGAGGTATCGGCGCTAAAAACAGGTGCGTTATTGATGGTGCGGACACGTATAGTTCGTACACCCGAAGAACAACATGCGTACGAGGAGTGCCGGAGGGAACAGCAAAGAGAATGTAAACGGCACCGACGCGAAACGACCACCGACGAAGAACATACCCGGGAGGCTGAACGAAAACGACAATCGCGCGCCCCGGCACCTTCGAACGAGCAACGACGCCAGCCTCGCAACGCAAAAAAAAGACAACCATTCCACTCTGTGAAGGTGGAATCACAGCGAAAGCACTACGCTTTTCGTTTGAGAGCATTGACTGTCGTTAGCTTCCTCTGCCATTCCATCTTCACAGTGTGCAATGGTTGTCATTTTTTCAGTGGCACGACCATCGAGTTCAAGCCTTATTTCTTCCGCAGCACCTCCGGATCACCTCCTGGGGCGACTGGGTAGGTAAGCCAAAATTAATAAGAAAAAAATAGAAAAATACTACAATACGAAATCCATGGATTTCGTTATAAATATGATATCATAGCATAAGTTCAGCTACAAGTTGAGCTACTGAAGTGTCTCGAATAATTATAATTAATTAGAAATCGCTAATTACTGCACACCAAAGCACAGTACCGTAGACTTTGGAGACCCGCCACGTCAGGACGACTTTCGCGAAATTCCTGGAAACCAAGAAGTAGAACCCGGAATTAATGACGTAAATAATGACGTCACACACAAGAAAGTGGCATGATATTTTACTGGCTAATTAGTGAAAAACATTTGCCTTCGAGTTCGGTTCGTGCGTTGCGTTCAGCTAAAGTTAATCTAAGGAACAGCAACGCCGAGGTGCGAGTGCCACTGAGAGAAACCTAAGTCAGAGATTACGGTCGCCTACCATTCTTTAAGACCTTCACAAGCTGCTCTATCCTGAATTGGTGTTCTCTGGGCTGCGCGTGATCCAGTGCTGCGGTAGTCTGCGGTAATAGTCACTGGCTGCGATCATGTGCCCGTGCTCCCTTTCACACTCTCTTTCTTTCTGTACTTTCTCTAGTTTCTTACCTTTCTACCTCCCCTCTCCCGTTCCTCAGTGTAGGGTAGCAAACTGGATTTTCCAGCCTGGCTTACCTCGTTCTTCTGTCTCTCTCTCTCTTTAAACGTGGGACGTGGCATGTACTACTATATGCCATCATATACCCGTAAGACTACGCATACACTGAATTCGCGTCCGCCAATGGAAGCATATTGGCCTCGAAGGCCACCATTGAAGAGACCAGTGCTGCTATCGCAATGACGTATGAAGTGGCATCGCGTGATGAGCTGCTCTCTGGCTGGGCCATTGAAACCTTGAGTGTAGGGTTGTAGATAATGCACGGTACATGTATTTATGGTAACGAAACTCCCATAGCGACCCATACGTGCTGCGATGGAGGCTTGTGGAGGCACGGCAATGCCATCTATATTTCGAGGGGCCGACTTCTCTGTGAAAAGAAAAATCAACGTTCGCCGTTCGAGACTTGCTGTACTAAGTCGTACACTGGCGCCAACTCACATCACATCGCATTTACTACATTCACAGAGCACACAACAGTGCACATCAAGCATGAGTAAGAATATTCGCCACAACATTGCGCCCCAATCCAACAAGAGTTAATGACTGACCCATTTGTATTTATATGTTATGGTATGGCAAAACTTTATTGTGATCCTGCAGATCGTTAGTCATGACGAAATGGGCCGCTCCCACGTGGGAACGGGAAGGCCAACCCTCTCGGCCGCATCGTGCGCCTACTGGACAGCCCAGAGTTGGTCTACCAGAGGAGAGCTGCGGAGAACTAACTGCCTCCCATATGCCCGAGCTGTTATCGATGATAGAGTGTGACCAGGTACACCACCAGAACATGTGTTCTACCGTGGCCAGTTCTCTGCAATCGCGGCAAGTGCCATCAGTGTAACTATCCAGATAGATTGTATGTAAGAGCGACGGGAGGGGGGTGGGACACGTATTCGTTTGTAGTAGAGCGTAGTAGTTTGTAGCGTAGTAGTTTGAGCATAGTAGTTTGTAGTAGAGTTTGTTAGCGCTTGAGCTCTATTGAGTCGCGGATGAGGAACAAAGTAGGTTTTACGGCTTAGATAGTAGTGTTTGGTAATCTCGTCTTAGGTGGAAGGCTGTTCTCTGGGGAGTAGTATACCGATTGGTCGGGAGTATGGTGGTGGGCAAGTACGCGCGCAGCCCAGTGAGCCGACTCGCTGAGGTTGGAAAGAGCACCCTCTATCTGACCTTTGTGTCGTGGAAACGTATAAATGAAGTGGTAGTACGTGATTTTCTTGCCCTCAAGAAGTCTGGCGGCCTGTTTGGAAACGGTGCCTTTCTCAAATGATGTAACTGCACACCTTGAATCGCTGTATATAACATCCCGTGAGCTATCCAGCAGGGCTATGGCAATAGCCATTTTTTTTTCAACATTTCCGAGGCCGTGGTCTGAACCGAGGCAGCATTGGTTATTCCTTGCCGACCATCGACAGTGACGATTGTGGACACACGACGTCCCTTACAAGAAGCGGATTCCACAAAGCGGACTTGCCGCTGATCACTGTGTATTTGCCTAAGGAGGTTGGCCACCCTTTCCCTCCTTCTACCGCGATTATGATCTGGGTGGATGTTCCTTGGTATGAGCGCGACCGTGATGTCCTCACGAATCGTATTTGTATCCCTCATTTTATAATGACAGGAATTAAACATATGAGCCGCAATTGATAGATGTACGTTCACCCAGATTTTAAACAAACTACCACATGTATGTGCCCTTAGTACCAACACACACTTGTTATTTCGGTATCAAGATATAATCAACGCTAGATTGAAATAATTCACAAAAAAACCACCCTTTACATTAATGATGATGATGATGATTTATTAGCATTGCCTTCGAGACGGTGTTGTCACAAATATTCAGTTAGACTGCTTGAGTCAATCAGTAATAAAATATGGGGTTTTAAGTGCCAAAACCACGGACTGAGTGTGAGGCACGCCATAGGGGAGTACTCCGAAAAATTGGACCACCGGGGGTTCTTTAACGTGCCCTTAAATCTAAGCACACGGGATTTCTCGCATTTAGCCTCCATTTTTTAAATATATTTTTACCAGTTGAATTAAACTTATCTTGCAAAGGTCAGCACCGCAGCACAAGACTACGTAACTTCGTTTTGCCGAGTAATTGGGACCGCCATTCTATCGGACATTCCAGACCGCATTTTGCGTCGATGCTTCTAAAGCAGTGCATACGCCGCAGCGACCACCATATCCAGCTTTAGTGGACACGTACCAGCTAGCGCCCGAAGCAGCCCCGGCACGAAACGAAACTAGCGCGTTTTCAATGGAACGAGCGTGTTTTTCGCGAATAACAAAAGCTGCAGGTCGATTATCGAAAAAGGCAGGTGGCAGACGTGTTCTGCAAGACAATCCACACGAGCCAAATGCAGTGATCACGCTATGGCACGTGAGAATTTTGTTCCCACAGCGGTTAACGATTTAGCAATAGAAAGCCTATGGAATTGACGAAAATTTGTACTCGATTTTCGAGGCAAGAACGGTGCTTGTGATTAAACTACAGCGTCTATTGTAATACCCAGTGAAGTGTATGCAGTCCGGAGAATCAGCTTTCGATTGATGCCTATCTCGACTCTCCAGACATGGCGTACCACTGTTCCCGAAAGCGTTCTTTGTAACATTGTCGTGAAAATTCACGTGGTATCTATAAAAACATAAGCCTACCACTGGTCTAACGCTCGGAAACAGTGGCCGACACACTTAAAACTCAGGCAAACACACACATGCATCCAACAAGTGCATCCAGTCTGGCGGAGGGTCCTGCACGGCGTACACACTTCTTACATACGCAGCACTTTCGCGAAATAAGGATTTTGTAGTTCGTGGGCTTTCGGCATGACGATCACAGAATCTACTTCTCCACAGGCTATATAAACCAAGTACAATGAACATGTCATAGGGAGGACCACCTGTAACCTTAAACGGCAGAAACCGAATTGAGTATGGAGTCATGTCAATGTCCTTTTTAAGTGTCCGTTGGAGAATGTCCCAAAAAAATACAGCGTCCCTACAGTCTATGAAACAGTGATCTATGGTTTCGGCACGTGGACAGAGCCGACAGTTTGTGGACCACGGCACAAAGCAACCCCTCGAATTCAACCAAGCTTTAAGTTTTAAGTGTGTAGTTTTGTCCACTTTGTAAAACACCTTCAGTTTTTTTTCCATGTAATAAAGAAAAAAAAAAAGGAAACCGTGGCCGAGTGGTAGAATCGCGCGCACCTTCAGTCCCGCGTCGCCGTGGCCGCGGTTCGATTCCCGCTTTGCACTTTTTTTTAAGCCACATAGGACCTAGTTTTCCAGTCTCTCACTAGATGGCAGAAACACAAAACTCATTGTTTGCTTTCGGTTCGGGTTTTCTAGTGGTTCTCTTGAAATATTGTTTTCTATTTTTCTTTCCTAAAACATAGCAGTGTCGTGTTCAATTGTTAAGTAATCACATTTATGAAGATTTTATTCATTGGACATCATTACTAGAAGCTTGCGCATAGCTTTGTGTTATGCAAAAAAAAACTTTCGTGCTTTGTCGCGTGGAACCTGGGAGAACAATATGGCTATTTTTATTGCTTCTTCTGGAAGGTCCGTTTTCTTCGACTTTCGCATGTACTTAAAGGGGTGGAGACATCAAAATTTTCGTTCATGCTTTTGTTGATTCAAATGTTGCGTCATGCTTCAGGGAGCACGATACACACAGCGGGATTCATATATATCCGATAAATAATTTAATAATAGCATTATTATACCGAGCGATTTCGGTTTCAGTTTCTGGGCTCCGGGGGATGCTATGACGTCACAGAGGAGGAAACGCAACATGGTTTGGTCACGTGGACCACAAAAAATAGTGACGTAAAACTATGCTGCGTCGTCTGCTCTCGCATACGCGTGCTCTGCCAGCAGAGGTCAACAACTGGCGATTCGAAGTGCATGTCGCGATGATTATAATTATTGCGAAGAGCGACAACAAGGATAAGAAAATATTGCGGCTTGTGAGAGTCGGTGATTCATTCCGAAGCGCCGTAATTTAGCTTTGAAGTAAACCGGAAAAGGCCTAGCAACGATATCGGCGCCACCGAACGATCAGAGGCGGTGAAGCTGCCGTCGGTGCCAGAGTGACCACTCCTCGGTCGCTGATTAGCCGCTTCGGCGTACGGCTGCCGCACAAATGGATCCCGGGCCCGTCCTCTCTACGGCAAGGAAATCTCGCCGTTCGCGAGCAAAACCACCGGCGCACGGGGGCCCGCGAACGGCAAACGGCGTGCGGCGAGTTTCCGTGCCGGTAACGTGGACGGGCCCTCACGTTGAGAAAGGCCAAGTGAACGAGAGACCGCTCCGACCTGCCGAACTATGCGACTATGCGAGGAGAGAAGCGGGCAACACGAACGCCGCATATCCTGCTGGTCCCTTTCGGAGTCGGTCGGCTAGTGTTACACTCAAACGTGTAAAGGCCCGTCCGCACGGCAACTCGCCGCACGCAGTTTGCCGTTCGCGGGCCGCCGTGCGGCGTTCGTGTTGTCCACTTCTCTCCTCTTGTGTCCGTGCCTGCACGCCTTACCCCTTCTTTGCATTAAGAAAGGATTTCTATATGCCTGTAGCTCGGTCGTAGTGGAGGCTATGCTCGGTCGCTCGGCTCAGCTAAAGCCCCTGCATCTACGCGCCACCGCCGCCACCGCCGCGGAAACGTGTATGGAGGGGCTTTAGGCTCAGCAGGCTCCGTAATCGGCATTTCATCGCTACTCATCATACGTCACGTTTTTGTGCTAGTGTGCTATGACGTCAATATTTTCGTTCCTCCTATGTGACGTAGTAACTGCCGCGCTAGCGATGGGTCTCGACTACGAGAAGGAGTTTTTAATGACTTTTTGGAGCTGAATTAAAATTATTTTGAAATGTTTGCAGCGTCCAATACCTCGTTCTGGGTGTCCTTGCATACGGAAGCAGCCTACAACATGCTTTTTATAGCCTCAAAATTTGGTGTCCCAACCCCTTTAATGGCACATACTCCGAGCGAGTCAAGTCCACCTGGGCCACAATGCCACCTGGTGGCCAGTGGCATTCCTATGCAACATTCGTGCGGAACAAAGGGTCTGCTAAGCTGAGTCGCTGCCCGAACGTTAATAATTCCTAAAGATTCATCCAAATAAGAAATGCGCCAACTAGGAGATGTGCAGCGTGGGGATTAATAGCTACTGTTAATATGTTCCCTACAGCCAAGTGGTATGAATCCGTAGGTGTGGCCATAAAAAACCATTTGAATAAATGTCCCGTGCTGTGTCTGCCCCGGTCGCTCTACAGAGAAGCTAGCTTGGCTAGCCGTCAGTATTTAGGATCAACATTTGGCGTTACTCGTTCGGTGCAGTTACTTTTAATTCGCAGCATTCTTTGGCGAGTACCCCAGCAATTTGGCGGTAAAATCGTGCAAAATCGTGTCTGTAACGCCAAAAAACTTGAAGCATTTCCCATATGAATATATAAGTCTTTATAAAAAGGGTTGGGGTGGCTAACTTGAAATTGGAAGTGGCACCAGCTTAAATTTGAGCGTGATACAGGGATGGGGCCAAGCTGAATTTGGTAGTGATATGGGAGTGGCCCAAGCTAAATTTGGGGCGAAATAGTAATGAGCCAAGCATAACTTGAGGCTGATAGGGGGTGGCCCAACCTAAATTTGAGGTGATATAGGGGTGGGTAAGCATAAATTTGGGGGAATATGGGGGTGGGCCAGCCTGGATTTGCGGATGATACGGGGATTGGAGAACCTAAATTTGGGGGGATAGTGGGGGTGCGCCACCCTAACCATGGGGGTGATAAGGGGCTGGGCCAAGCTGAATCGGGGGTGATATGGGGATGGGCTCACCTAAATGTGGGAGTGATTTGCGGTGGGCCATCCTAAATTTGAGGTGATAGAGGGGTCGGGCAGGCTAAGTTTGGGGCTGATATGGGGGTGGGCCAACCTGGATTTGGGGATGGTATGGGGGTGGGCCATGCTAAATTTGCGGGTGACATGGAGGTGGGCTAACCTAACCATGGGGGTGATGTGCGGCTGGGCCAAGCTGAATTGGGGGATGATATATGGGTGGACTAACCTTAATTGGTGGGTGATTTGCGGTGGGCCATTCTAAATTTGAGGTGATCGAGGGGGGGCGGCGTTAGTTTGGGGTGGATATGGGGGTGTGCCAACCTCGATTTGCAGGTGGTATTGGAGTGGGCCAACCTAAATTTGGTGGTGTTGTGGAGGCGGGCCAATCTGTATTTGGGGGTGATATGGGGTTGGTCCTACCTAAATGTGGGGGCAATCTCGGGGTGGCCAATCTGAATTTGGGGGTGATATGGGGGTGGGCCAATCTAAATTTTGGGGTGCGTCGAATCGAAATTTGGAGGACGATTTATGGAAATTCGTGCGTGGACCAACTTGAAAATTAGGGATGGCCCAATTGAAATTTGGGATTGGGCCAACTTGAAGTTTAAGCCTGGGCGAAAAGAAAATCGGGCGTGGCTGACTTTAAATTTGGGGGTGGGCCAACTTAAATTTGAGGGTGTGCAAACTTGAAATTTGAGGGTGGCCTTACTAAATGTTTGGGGTGGACGAAATGAAATTTGGCGGCCTGTCTACGAATAGTTAGACAACACCAGTGCTGTTTCTGAATATTTTCATCAACGCAAAGTACGTATATTAATAATTGTTAGCCAATACCCCTCAAGGTGAGCTACCACTCGAGCGTTCCCAGCCCATTGGGCTAATAATGTCACAGGAGTGCTCTCATCGTGACGACTGCGATGTTCAATGTGAAGATCCACAAGAACTTATCGCAGACCGAGCTGACCATTTTCACACCAGTGTTATCGCTAACACTACTCGCTCGTGCCAGACGCAACACAAGCTTACAACAATGATAATTCATCTTTCAATCGCATACTAGTCGACACGCTCTCAGTGCACAATTTCGCCAATGGTCTGGATAGGAACCTTGCTGGAAGTTTTAATGTTACGTTGCGTAGTTTTTCACGAATGCCTTCTGCCGCAAACAGAATACATTTTTGAGATTGACGAGGCAAGCTAAGATATAACTCATACGAAGCACATGTATAAAGGGCTATAGTGATTCTTCAAAAAAGATGTATAAGTAAATAAGATTTCAGATGGTATTGTTTCGACCGCGCATGACAACGATTTCTTCTCGCCTGTCATAGTGCTTTGACCTAAAACCTAATCATTTTGCTCAAACGTGTGGCCCCAATACTACATGTGCTGAATGTACAAAAGTGCGGTGCGTGGTCACAGCTTCAAAGCCAATATATTTTGTGTGCTGTTGTTATTGTAGTAATGTGGAGTTTTCCTCTTCATAAGAGCACACGAAGGAAAAAAAATATTACAGACAATAGCTAAGCGCAAAGTACATTGGAAGATCTGAAACCAGCAAGTATTTTTAATTAGCGGGTTGGTCTTCTCCGCTGGTAGATCGCTGTCGGATCACTTCAACGAATTTTGTTTGAGTGCAACTGCAGCAAAAGCAAAGATACTACCATTTCATTACCAGGACCTTTATGCCCTCCACACACACAAGAAGGACACCATATAAGTGACATTATCAGTTGATAAACTGATATTGTTTTCCTAATTTCAGTGTAGCGTGGTGTCTGCGAACGGAGTATTTTCTTTGTATCAGTCCAGTGTTAGCAGTGAGAAGCAGTTCGGTCTACCATCCCCATGAGGGCATACTAGCCATTGTAGAGCTTTACTCTAGGATGTTGCGTTTCGCCTGCGACACGTGGTTTTGCCGGCGCGACTGCGGCGGGGCGGCAGACATTTTGGCCCGATCGTCGTCGCCGCAACACTCATCGCCAGGTGTTTCCAGGCGCGACTGCGGCGATGCGACCGCCTAGGGATCATCCTCGCATTCCAGTCATTGTGCCCGAAACAGGCGATGCCAAAGCAGGGATCTCATTCCAGTCATTGTGCCCGAAACAGGCGATGCCAAAGCAGGGATCTCGTTCCAGTCGTTGTGCCCGAAACAGGCGAGGCCAAAGCAGGGACCATCCTCTCATTACAGTCATTGTGTCCGACCGGCAGCGCCACGACAGGGTGCTACGAGATCGTGCTCGACATGGTGCTACGGCATCGCTACGACAGTGTGCGTCACCATTAGCCCATTGTACATTCACGTGCTCGTCTTTTGAGGGGTTCCTTCTTGCCCTCAACTGCGAGAGTATAAAAACAGCTGCCCCCGGACGCCAAAAGGAGGGCTCCGATTTCTTCTGTTGAGAAAAGTGCTCTCCCGTCTCTCTACTTCGGTCAAACCTGACCGCCAACTCTTTGCGATGTTAAAATAAACAAGTTGTTTCGTTGTTACCAGTCGACTCATGCTTTGCCGGGACCTTCGGATGCTTCCAGTTGTACCCCAGGCCGCCAGGCCAACGCTACCCTTGGGGCTTGCGACCCAGGTACAACCACGGGCGTCAGCGCCGAGTTCCCAACAGATCGTACCAGCAGTCCGATCAAAACATCTGGTTGGCAGCGGTGAGATCGCCTCCGACTTCAAACAACTGTCTGCCAGCGGTGAGATCGCGACAACGGAGGCCAGCAGCGAAGAGATGCAGTTGACTGTATGCTGAGCAGCTCAACGACGATCCGGGAGCAGTGCAACGAGCCCTGTGTGACGACTGGTTGCCTGCAGCGGAACGACTGCGCGGAATTCCTGCCTGCGAGGTTTGGTGAGTGCGGGACTTTCTTCTTCTGAGCTTTGCCAGGCTTTTTGTTAGTGTCAGAAACAGAGCTGGTAATTGTGGTTGTCGTTGCTGCCGGGTTAGTTGCGGCAAGACAATAGTAAGCAGTAGAGAAAGCAGCATTCAGAGCAGCCATGGATTTGAAGTCGTTGCGCAAACCGAAATTGTTGGAGCTTGCAAGAGAGTTGGGTCTGGATGTCTCAGACAAACTAAGAAAACCTGAACTGCTAAGGACTATTCTTGAGTTAGAGGCTGAGGATGACGAGCTGTCGGAATGCCTTGAGACTATTGAGGAGAGGTCAAAAAGACAGGAGCGCGAACTTAAAGAGCAAAAAGAGAAACAGGAGCGCGAACTTAAAGAGCAAAAAGAGAAACAGGAGCGCGAACTTAAAGAGCAGAAAGAAAAAGAAGAGCGTGACCGTCAACACGCTTTGGAAATGAAGCGTCTTGAGGTAGAGAGGGAACGCGCTCGTAATGGAAGTCAGGCACACGGTGCAGGAGAACGCGTATTGTTCAAAATGACTGACCTGATGCGGCCGTTTAAGCTTGGAGAGGACATTGGTTTGTTCCTGGTTAACTTTGAGCGAACGTGCGAGAAGCAGGGGTTCTCTCGGGAAACGTGGCCACAGCGCTTGCTCACTTTGTTACCCGGCGAGGCGGCCGACGTAGTCGCTCGCTTGGATAGAGAGGAAGCAGAGGATTTCGACAAAGTAAAATCGAGTCTGCTAAAAAAGTACCGGCTGTCTGCGGAGGCGTTCCGTCGGAAGTTTCGGGAAAATGAGAAAGGCAGAAGTGAGTCATATACAGAGTTTGCGTATAGGCTTATGTCGAACATGCAGGAGTGGCTCAAAGAAGAGAAAGCGTTTGGTGACCACGATAAAGTTCTGCAGTGTTTCGGGCTAGAACAGTTTTATAGTCGGTTACCGGAGAACGTGCGATACTGGGTCTTGGATAGGCCAGACGTTTGTACGGTGGCTAAAGCCGCTGAGCTAGCCGAGGAGTTTGTGACGCGTCGGGCTCGCGGAGCTAAGGACGGTCAAAAGGGTGAATTTGGCTCGAAGTTTGAGAGGCCGAAGTTCACGCCCATGAGATTAAAGGGGGACACGCGTTGTGCGGATGCGAGTGAAAGCAGTCCGACCAGACGTAAAGAGACGGCGGCAGCCAAACGCAGAAAGCGGTTCGAGATGAGGCGAGCGGGCGTTTGTTATACGTGCCAGAAGCCGGGTCACTTTTCGGCGCAGTGTCCGGAAACAACACCAAAAGTTGTGTTTTTTTCAATAGGCAGCACTGACGAGAACATGAAGCTTCTCGAGCCTTACATGCGAGACCTCCTCGTAAACGGGAAAGAGTGCCGAGTGCTTCGCGATTCCGCAGCTACGATGGATGTAGTTCACCCGTCTTACGTAGAACCCCATATGTTCACGGGCGAGTGCGCATGGATCAAGCAAGCCGTGGAAGCTCATAGCGTGTGTCTGCCGGTAGCAAAAGTGCTTATTGAAGGACCTTTCGGAGCGCTTGAGACAGAGGCGGCAGTGTCATCTATGCTGCCACCCCAGTACCCGTACCTATTTTCAAACAGGTCCGATCACCTCCTGCGCGAGAAGGGGCTTTTGTTTGGTGAAGCTAGTGTTCAGGCCTTAACCAGATCGAAGGTTCGGGAGCTCGCTGCAAAGGCGGTAGTTGCGGGGCCGACGTTATCAAACAACGAAAAAGGGTCAGAGGCGCAGCAAGCTGATATTCCGAGCACGCCCGAACTGAATAAACTTGAGTCTGTAACGTTAAAGGCGCCAGATACTGGAGAGGAAACGCCCGACGCGGGAAAGTTAGAAGAGCTATCTACTGATTTGCTCATCGCGCCTACGTCAGACGGACTTGATAGGTTGCTAAAAGTCAGCCGGACGGCTTTGATAGCCGAGCAAAAAAAGGATGGCAGCCTGGAAAACGTGCGCTGCAATGTCAAAGAAGGTATCGCCAGGAAAACTGCGCGTTTTGTGGAAAGAGGTGGAGTCCTGTACCGGAAGTATCTAGACCGCCGAGGAGTGGAGTTCGATCAGCTGGTCGTGCCTCAATGCTATCGTCAGGATCTGTTGCGCTTGTCACATGGGGGTTCGTGGTCCGGACACCTAGGAGTTAAGAAAACTAAGGACCGTCTCTTGCAAGAGTACTATTGGCCAGGGTGTTTTCGGGACGCAGACCATTTCGTGAGGACATGTGACACTTGTCAGCGGGTGGGCAAACCAGGGGACAAATCGAGGGCGCCGTTGAAATTGGTACCTATCATTACGGAGCCTTTTAGACGGCTCGTTATTGATACTGTGGGACCTCTGCCGGTAACAGCCACGGGGTACAGACACATTTTGACTGTGATCTGCCCAGCGACAAAGTTCCCTGAAGCAGTGCCGCTTAAAGAACTCAGCTCAGTTGAGATAGTTAATGCACTACTGTCCATATTTGCGCGAGTTGGTTTCCCTGCGGAAATCCAATCAGATCAGGGCACAGTGTTTACTAGCGCTTTGACGACAACTTTTCTCGAAAGGTGTGGGGTAAAGCTGCTACACAGCTCAGTGTACCACCCACAGTCGAATTCCGTTGAGAAGCTCCACTCCGTCATGAAGCGCGTGTTGAGAGCATTGTGTTTTGAACATCGAACTGACTGGGAGCTGTGTCTGCCTGGGGTGATGTTTGCTTTAAGGACCGCGCCGCATGCGGCTACGGGGTTTTCGCCAGCTGAACTGGTGTACGGTCGCTCGCTTCGATCTCCGCTTCGCATGCTTCGAGAATCATGGGAAGGTAGGGGCGACGACCCAGTCGTGGTGGAGTACGTGCTTAAGCTCCTCGAACGCTTAAGAAGGGCACAGGAGTTGTCAGGTGAAGCAATGACAAAGGCCCAGCAGAGGGCCAAGGTTTATTATGATCGGACAGCCAGGGCCCGTCGTTTTGAGGTGAGCGATGAGGTCATGATATTGCGCACATCGCTAAACAACAAACTAGACGTGCAGTGGGAGGGCCCAGCACGAATTGTTCAGAAACTGTCGGACGTTAACTACGTGATAAGTCTGCCAGGAAAGCGGAAAGCACAGCAAGTTTACCACTGTAATCTGCTCAAACCTTATAGACAAAGGGAAGCAGTGGTGTGCATGATGGTAAACGTTCCTGAAGAGCTTCCGGTCGAGCTTCCAGGACTAGGCTCAGTGACGAACAGGGAAGACACCGGTCAAGTCATTAGTGACCTTATCAGTAAAGCACCGCTGTCGCCTGAGCAGAAAACCGAACTACACCAGCTATTACAAGAGTTTCAAGGTCTGTTCTCTGAGAGGCCTGGTAGGACTTCGGTACTTACTCATGATATAGAACTTACCTCCCCAGAGCCAGTACGATCCAAGGCGTATCGGGTGTCACCCCGCCAGAGCGATATTATGGAGGCTGAGGTAAAGAAAATGCTACAGCTCGGTGTTATTGAGGCAGGTGAGAGTGATTATACCTCCCCTTTGATTTTAGTTGAGGTACCGGGCAAGGAACCTCGTCCTTGCGTCGACTACCGCAGGCTTAATTCCATCACTAAGGATCAAATTTATCCGATCCCTAACATCGAGGAGCGCCTTGAGAAAGTTAGTAGCGCTCAGTTTATTTCCACCCTAGATCTTGTCAGGGGTTATTGGCAGGTTCCACTTACAGAAGAGGCTAGTAGGTATGCGGCGTTCATTTCACCAATGGGAACATTCCGTCCTAAAGTGTTGAGTTTTGGTTTGAAGAACGCGCCATACTGTTTTTCAAGTCTCATGGATAAAGTGTTGCGGGGACAGCAAGAATTCGCTTTACCGTATCTAGACGACGTAGCGATAT
The DNA here is from genome assembly GCF_050947875.1 of Dermacentor variabilis. Taxonomy (NCBI): domain Eukaryota; kingdom Metazoa; phylum Arthropoda; class Arachnida; order Ixodida; family Ixodidae; genus Dermacentor; species Dermacentor variabilis. Next base: position 53,164,853 of record NC_134568.1, on the reverse strand, counting down.
TCTCCGCATCCTGGTCTGAGCATATGACACACTTGCGGGCAGTGCTAACCCGCCTGCGCGAAGCGGGCTTGACAGTCAAGGCTCCTAAGTGCCAGATAGCACAGGCCGAGGTTGTCTACCTCGGTCACGTGATTGGTCAGGGTCGTCGCCGCCCCTCTGAAATAAAAGTGGCCGCTGTGCGAGACTTTCCGCAACCGCGCACCAAGACCGATATTCGGTCGTTCTTGGGTGTCGCCGGCTACTATCAGAGGTACATCCCTAGGTACTCTGATATCGCGGCTCCCCTGACGGATGCTCTAAGAAAGACAGAGCCTCAAACAGTCGTCTGGGACGAGACCAAGGAAAGAGCTTTTAGCGCCCTAAAGAGTGCCCTAACAAGCCAGCCTGTGCTACGATCGCCAGACTATACAAAAGGGTTCATTGTTCAGTGCGATGCTAGTGAGCGAGGCATGGGCGTTGTACTGTGCCAACGGGAAAATGGAGAAGTAGAACACCCCGTCCTGTATGCTAGTCGTAAGCTGACCAGTCGTGAGCAGGCGTATAGCGCCACCGAGAAAGAGTGTGCATGTCTCGTGTGGGCCGTTCAGAAATTGTCATGCTATCTAGCCGGCTCGAGGTTTATCATTGAGACGGATCACTGCCCTCTCCAATGGCTGCAGACCATCTCTCCCAAAAATGGCCGCCTCCTGCGCTGGAGCCTCGCTTTACAACAATATTCCTTTGAGGTGCGTTACAAAAAGGGGAGTCTCAACGGTAACGCCGATGGCTTAAGTCGAAGCCCCTAACGTAGGAATCAGCCTCAAAATTGTTTGTTACTGATGTTTTCTTCCTGAGGCAGGATTTTTTTTTTAACATATTGCTTTTGTTTAGTGTTTCAAAGTGATGATATGCTTTCTAGTGCAATTTTTCAGTTTGTGGACGCGTTCTGAGTGATGCTAGACTACTGTAAGGAACTAGGCAGTGGTATAACAAGGGGAAAGAGCCTGGCAGGGCTTAGTGAGGGTTGTGCCGTGCTTGCTGACTGAGCGGTTGAGTTTCAGCGTAGTTCTAACGCTTGCCGGGAACGAGAACAAAAATGTGAACTCTCCCGAAGTCACTTTGCAGTGTCCCGTGCGAACCTGAACGAGAGAACGAGGCCTTCTCTGTGCGCTGCGCTCAAGAAACGTCGAGGGACGCCCGACTTCGGTTATGAGCATCATCGAGCGACATCCCTCCGGACAGCGGATGCAGTCCCCTGTCCATCGGGATCTCCTTCCCCCGGCGGGGCGGTCTGTTGCGTTTCGCCTGCGACACGTGGTTTTGCCGGCGCGACTGCGGCGGGGCGGCAGACATTTTGGCCCGATCGTCGTCGCCGCAACACTCATCGCCAGGTGTTTCCAGGCGCGACTGCGGCGATGCGACCGCCTAGGGATCATCCTCGCATTCCAGTCATTGTGCCCGAAACAGGCGATGCCAAAGCAGGGATCTCATTCCAGTCATTGTGCCCGAAACAGGCGATGCCAAAGCAGGGATCTCGTTCCAGTCGTTGTGCCCGAAACAGGCGAGGCCAAAGCAGGGACCATCCTCTCATTACAGTCATTGTGTCCGACCGGCAGCGCCACGACAGGGTGCTACGAGATCGTGCTCGACATGGTGCTACGGCATCGCTACGACAGTGTGCGTCACCATTAGCCCATTGTACATTCACGTGCTCGTCTTTTGAGGGGTTCCTTCTTGCCCTCAACTGCGAGAGTATAAAAACAGCTGCCCCCGGACGCCAAAAGGAGGGCTCCGATTTCTTCTGTTGAGAAAAGTGCTCTCCCGTCTCTCTACTTCGGTCAAACCTGACCGCCAACTCTTTGCGATGTTAAAATAAACAAGTTGTTTCGTTGTTACCAGTCGACTCATGCTTTGCCGGGACCTTCGGATGCTTCCAGTTGTACCCCAGGCCGCCAGGCCAACGCTACCCTTGGGGCTTGCGACCCAGGTACAACCACGGGCGTCAGCGCCGAGTTCCCAACAGATCGTACCAGCAGTCCGATCCAAACAAGGACAAGTGCTAAAAACTTGGTGTGCTTTGTCCTTTCCGTAGGTCGTCCATCCATTCTGTTATGGTGACCATTAACGTTGTGTCCGTCAGGCCTCCTCCTCATCAAGAATGGACAGAGAAAGGAAGCTTTCTTCACAATCAGCCCCAGCGGGATTCCACCACTCGTAACTGCTGCAATTTGTATTAAGTGGCTGGGCATGCTAACTACATCCTTAGTTTCAGAAAGGCTAGAGCGCGCAGAAAAAGTAGAACTTTGGTCGCTATCACTACCACGAACCCATGTCAATGCAGATATAAGTAGGTGCAGGGGCTCAGCATTCTAACTTCTGCGCTACCACCTGCCGCCGCCACCTCAGATTTTCTCTGCATACCTGCTTCTTGTTTTCATCGCAGACGCATGCAGGACAAACGCGGATAAGTAATTGGATTGGATTTGGAAAATGTTTATTGAGCCTGCAGTTAAGCGTGAAAGCGCGCTTCGGACGTGGCCTACGTCGTCATCGTGGCGGGTGCTCTGCGACGATCCCCGCTCGCCGTTGCCGGCTCGTCAGGCTCCTGCCTAGCCAGCGCCTCGATGACCTGCTGGAGCAAGTGAGCATGCATTGCACTTGGTCCCCTGAGTTACTAAGCAAGGCAATATGACCAGCAAATCGCAAGTTACTGAAGTATTCTCCATTAATTCTTATCCCCAATTCTTCCCAATTCAGGTCTCTGAATACCTCCTGTAAACACGCTGCGAATAGCATTCGAGAGATCGTATCTGCCTGCCTGACGCTTCTCTTTATTGGGATTCCGTTGCTTTCTTTATGGACGGCTATGGTCCCTGTGGAGCCGCTATAGATACCTTTCAGTATTTTTACATACCGCTCGTCTACACCCTGATTCCGTAATGCCTCCATGACTGCTGAGGTTTCGACTGAGTCAAACGCTTTCTCGTAATCAATGAAAGCTATATATAAGTGTTCGCTATATTCCACACATTTCTCTATCACCTGAGTGATAGTGTGAATATGGTCTATTGTTTAGTAGCCTTTGCGAAATCCTGGCTGGTCCTTTGGTTGACAGAAGTCTAAGGGAGTTCCTGATTCTATTTGGGATTACCTTAGTAAAGTCCTTGGCGTCCCCTTTCTTATGGATTAGGATTATATTGGCGGTCTTTTAAGATTCCGGTGCGCTCGAAGTCATGAGGCATTGCGTATTACAGGGTGGCCAGTTTTCCTAATACAATCTGCCCACCATCCTTCAATAAATCTGCTGTTACCTGATCCTACCAAGCTGCCTTCCCCCTTTGCATAGCTCCCAAGGCTTTCTTTACTTCTTCCGGCGTTACTTGTGGGATGTCAAATTCCTCTAGACTGTTCTCGCTTCCATTATCGTCGTGGGTGCCACTGGTACTGTTCAAATCTCTATAGAACTCCTCAGCCACTTGCTGTTCTACATACCTGCCGCCTGGTGTATGGATGCTGTGCTCCTTGGATGTTGCTGGTTAGTTGCGTTTTATAGTGTCAGGCGCATGTTTGCCGTCGCCGTGATGTTCCATAGAAAGTGCAAGGGCGATAACACTGTCGCCGCGCGTGGTATGCTGTATTTCTGCGTGAAAGCGTGGGTGGCTGAGCCGATGATCGCAGCTCAATCGAGCACGCTCTAGGCAGGAAACGGGGGAGGAAGCGCGCAGTCTTCTGTCGTGTGCAGGGAACCAGGGGAAGGGGGAGCAGCGGTGGGGGGGACGCTGAACTTCGGCAGCAACGTGCGGTCGCGCGTTCCTTAATTTATCGTGAACGCCATTTGCTTTGGGGGCAGAGTATAGGTGGGCCGACGGGTTGTAGTTTTGCGTGTGCTGTGTTCTCGCGGATCAGTTTGCGTTGAAGTTATAGACAGTACGAAGGTCGCTTCGCTCGCTGCTGCTGCCGCATTTCCTCACGCCAGCGTTTTGACGGCGTGTGCTTGCGTTACTCGACTGTGATATGGGCATGTTTGCTTGTGTGTGCTGACACCACGCTTGTTAATTTAGTCAGTAAGCGAGTGTGTACACGTGTATACGGTTGATGAAGCTACTATCCTTCTTTCTTATGACAATCTACCAACTTCGAAAGAAATCGATACTTTGCCTTTCGGGCGAAACTGCGACTTTTTCTCTTTTTTTTTCGCGGCGGTAACATAGGAAATCGTGTGATAGTCGCGAGTGAATCATTTACCTATGACATTAACGGCGGATCGCATAGCTTTAGCGCTGTGTCTAAAAGTGCGTCAAACCGACTATCTTGCGCCTGCGGCACTCGTGCTGAGTCAGTCATGCTAGCTTATACATATCTCGTGCCTTATGGCGCTCTACTTTCAAAATAACGTCCCTTATTTTTCCGGGACAGCAGTAGGAGCAATGGTAGAGACCAGGCCTGCTCTTCTGGAGTAGTATCTTCGGTCGTGCCAGGCTTTTCGTATGGTGCTACCTACCGAATATTGCACATGTTTTTACATATACCGACGTACCTTTACACACAGCGTTAAAGTTATCCGATTCGTCGTCAATTTCATAGGTTCATTGATATTCTCGCGACTATCACACGATTTACCATGATATCGTTGCGTAAAAAAATGTAGCAAACTCACCAGCAACATCCGAGGAGCAAAAGGAAATCTAGTGAACGACGCGTGGTCGGTAGTAGAACGTACGGGTAAGGCGGAGATTGTGGGTACCAATCACAACGGCGGCAAGTTGCTCCTTGCCTCCATTTTCATTTCTTTTGAGCTTATCATTCTTATATTTAAGTTAAGAACTGCAAGTAAATTCACCTAATTTTTTTCTTCATTATCTGTGGGCTTGATATGTTTATGAATAACAAAAATCGTGCCCCTCGGTTTCTTTTCTTCAAGTAAGTTTCTAGTTGCATCTGATTCCTCTGAAACGGAAAGTATTATGCACACTAATGTGTTTTGAAGTAATTTCTTACCAGTTCATCTAATAACTAGAAACAATAAAATTACAGGCAGGTTACTAAAGAACGTTCCCCAAAACGTTGACAGTTTTACAACATACAGAGTTGTACAAGTTGTACGTACGGTTGTATGAGCTACAGAATGAAACATTACGCCGATAGCACTAAACTTCCAGCCGATACAGTCACTGTAGCACAGTCCTAAAACGTGGTGAAATTGATTAGAAAAACAGCAAGTTGGCCGAGTTGGTACGAATTCTTGTTATTTCTGAAGGAAGTAAGAACGGGTGCAAGGGAGGAAGCACACAACACATGCGTCGACTCAATTGGCTCCTCCTGGAAGGTGTTAAAGAGACGTAGGTGACCGAGGTATACGTGTCATAATAATTATCTTAGGCAGAACGAAAAGGAAAAATACTATGCGTGAGTAAATATTTTACATATGTCGGCAATCAAATTATCGTGCTAAACAGAGACAAAAGCTCATCTGTGAGGCCTATTTACGGTTAGCTTAAACAATCTTCTGTTAGTTTTCTACTATAAAACACTTCCGCTATCCCGCAGTTCGATTGTTCCATTCCCTATGTTAGGGTCAAAACGTTTGGATGCTTCCCCGCACTCGACAATGTACAGCCAGGTGGGTCAGAGCTGCATTTTTCAGAGACAGTTCACGTTCCAAATGACCTAATCATGTCACTCAAGAATGAGCTGTTACACTCTCAAAACCATTTCGTTTGATATGCATGTTGAAGGCATAGGAGTGCATGGAAGATGCAAGCTTAGTGAGCTATAATGAGTCGCTTAGTGATTAAGTGAAATGCCCGAGCAATGGTGAGGAAATTTTTACCCTTGCGAACCATGTCGATCAATATGGATGAGGATAGGGAAGGAAATCGCATCTCATGATGGCAACCCCAGTAGCGTAATATGCGTCATGATTGTGATTCACTTAAGTAAGGCGCTCTTGTCACTCGGAAATGCGACTCGAAAAGGAGGAAATGAGCGATACACCACACGTAAGTGTTTCTTAAGCAGCCATGACAACACTGGTAGCGTGGAAATTGCGCTCCTATAGCGCTGACACCAATACAGTGATCACATCAATGAATAGACGGCATTCCTGACGGCTGTTACGACCTCTTCTGCAATAATTATTCGTTCCTCCATCTATTTCCAACAGGAGTAAATTGACCTGCACTGGGAATAAAATGTCGGGCACTATGATTCAAATGGCTGGCGCAATGATTAAACAGGTTGGCACGCGGATTAATTCGGATGGCGCTGGGATTAAATGTGGTGGCGCCTGGATTAAGTTATTGGTACTTGGATTATAAAAAATACTGGCGCTCAGATTAAATTGGCTGGCACCTGGATTATTTTGAATGGCGCTTGGATTAAACTGACCCGGAAAACCTGCAGTATGATTTCAAAATCTTCGCGCCACTCCTGTCAAACTACACAAAACGATTAATCGAACATCTCTAATCGGTTAAGTTGTATTTGGATCGCACCGCTGGTACGAGTTGTTGTGGTCGCACCGCTGGTGCGATCGGTTGGGAACTCGGCGCTGACGCCCGTGGTTGTACCTGGGTCGCAAGCCCCAAGGGTAGCGTTGGCCTGGCGGCCTGGGGTACAACTGGAAGCATCCGAAGGTCCCGGCAAAGCATGAGTCGACTGGTAACAACAAAACAACTTGTTTATTTTAACATCGCAAAGAGTTGGCGGTCAGGTTGACCGAAGTAGAGAGACGGGAGAGCACTTTACTCAACAGAAGAAATCGGAGCCCTCCTTTTGGCGTCCGGGGGCAGCTGTTTTTATACTCTCGCAGTTGAGGGCAAGAAGGAACCCCTCAATAGACGAGCACGTGATTGTACAATGGGCTAAGGTGACGCACACTGTCGTAGCGCCGCCGGTCGGGCACAAAGACTGGGAGGAGAAGGTAACTTCGGCTCTCGTAGCGCCTCTGGTCGGGCACAATGACTGGAAGGAGAAGGTAACCTCGGCTCTCGTAGCGCCTCTGGTCGGGCACAATGACACATACATTCACACACGCACACGAAGACACGTGGCATCGGAACATGCCTGGAAACGCCTGGAAACGCCTGGAAACGCCTGGCGGGGAGCGTAGCGGCGACGCCGAACGGGCCAAAATGTCTGCCGCTTTGTTTCAATCGCGCCGGCTAAACCGCGCGTCGTAGGCGAAACGTAACCGACCGCCCCGCCGGGGGAAGGAGATCCCGATGGACAGGGGACTGCATCCGCTGTCCGGAGGGATGTCGCTCGATGATGCTCATAACAGAAGTCGGGCGTCCCTCGACGTTTCTTGAGCGTAGCGCACAGAGAAGGCCTCGTTCTCTCGTTCAGGTTCGCACAGGACACTGCAAAGTGACTTCGGGAGAGTTCACATTCTTGTTCTCGTTCCCGGCAAGCGTTAGAACTACGCTGAAACTCAACCGCTCAGTCAGCAAGCACGGCACAACCCTCACTAAGCCCTGCCAGGCTCTTTCCCCTTTTTATACCACTGCCTAGTTCCTTACAGTAGTCTAGCATCACTCAGAACGCGTCCACAAATTGGAAAATTGCACTAGAAAGCATATCATCACTTTGAAACACTAAACAAAAGCAATATGTTAAACAATCCTGCCTCAGGAAGAAAAACATCAGTAACAAACAATTTTGAGGCTGATTCCTACGTTAGGGGCTTCGACTTAAGCCATCGGCGTTACCGTTGAGACTCCCCTTTTTGTAACGCACCTCAAAGGAATATTGTTGCAAAGCGAGGCTCCAGCGCAGGAGGCGGCCATTTTTGGGAGAGATGGTCTGCAGCCATTGGAGAGGGCAGTGATCCGTCTCAATGATAAACCTCGAGCCGGCTAGATAGCATGACAATTTCTGAACGGCCCACACGAGACATGCACACTCTTTCTCGGTGGCGCTATACGCCTGCTCACGACTGGTCAGCTTACGACTAGCATACAGGACGGGGTGTTCTACTTCTCCCTTTTCCCGTTGGCACAGTACAACGCCCATGCCTCGCTCACTAGCATCGCAATGAACAACGAACCCTTTTGTATAGTCTGGCGATCGTAGCACAGGCTGGCTTGTTAGGGCACTCTTTAGGGCGCTAAAAGCTCTTTCCTTTGTCTCGTCCCAGACGACTGTTTGAGGCTCTGACTTTCTTAGAGCATCCGTCAGGGGAGCCGCGATATCAGAGTACCTGGGGATGTACCTCTGATAGTAGCCGGCGACACCTAAGAACGACCGAATATCGGTCTTTGTGCGCGGTTGCGGAAAGTCTCGCACAGCGGCCACTTTTATTTCAGAGGGGCGGCGACGACCCTGACCAATCACGTGACCGAGGTAGACAACCTCGGCCTGTGCTAACTGGCACTTAGGAGCCTTTACTGTCAAGCCCGCTTCGCGCAGGCGGGTTAGCACTGCCCGCAAGTGTGCCATATGCTCAGACCAGGATGCGGAGAATATCGCTACGTCGTCTAGATACGGTAAAGCGAATTCTTGCTGTCCCCGCAACACTTTATCCATGAGGCTTGAAAAACAGTATGGCGCGTTCTTCAAACCAAAACTCAATACTTTAGGACGGAATGTTCCCATTGGTGAAATGAACGCCGCATACCTACTAGCCTCTTCTGTGAGTGGAACCTGCCAATAACCCCTGACAAGATCTAGGGTGGAAATAAACTGAGCGCTACTAACTTTCTCAAGGCGCTCCTCGATGTTAGGGATCGGATAAATTTGATCCTTAGTGATGGAATTAAGCCTGCGGTAGTCGACGCAAGGACGAGGTTCCTTGCCCGGTACCTCAACTAAAATCAAAGGGGAGGTATAATCACTCTCACCTGCCTCAATAACACCGAGCTGTAGCATTTTCTTTACCTCAGCCTCCATAATATCGCTCTGGCGGGGTGACACCCGATACGCCTTGGATCGTACTGGCTCTGGGGAGGTAAGTTCTATATCATGAGTAAGTACAGAAGTCCTACCAGGCCTCTCAGAGAACAGACCTTGAAACTCTTGTAAGAGCTGGTGTAGTTCGGTTTTCTGCTCAGGCGACAGCGGTGCTTTACTGATAAGGTCACTAATGACTTGACCGGTGTCTTCCCTGTTCGTCACTGAGCCTAGTCCCGGAAGCTCGACCGGAAGCTCTTCAGGAACGTTTACCATCATGCACACCACTGCTTCCCTTTGTCTATAAGGTTTGAGCAGATTACAGTGGTAAACTTGCTGTGCTTTCCGCTTTCCTGGCAGACTTACCACGTAGTTAACGTCCGACAGTTTCTGAACAATTCGTGCTGGGCCCTCCCACTGCACGTCTAGTTTGTTGTTTAGCGATGTGCGCAATATCATGACCTCATCGCCCACCTCAAAACGACGGGCCCTGGCGGTCCGATCATAATAAACCTTGGCCCTCTGCTGGGCCTTTGTCATTGCTTCACCTGACAACTCCTGTGCCCTTCTTAAGCGTTCGAGGAGCTTAAGCACGTACTCCACCACGACTGGGTCGTCGCCCCTGCCTTCCCATGATTCTCGAAGCATGCGAAGCGGAGACCGAAGCGAGCGACCGTACACCAGCTCAGCTGGCGAAAACCCCGTAGCCGCATGCGGCGCGGTCCTTAAAGCAAACATCACCCCAGGCAGACACAGCTCCCAGTCAGTTCGATGTTCAAAACACAATGCTCTCAACACGCGCTTCATGACGGAGTGGAGCTTCTCAACGGAATTCGACTGTGCGAGGTACACTGAGCTGTGTAGCAGCTTTACCCCACACCTTTCGAGAAAAGTTGTCGTCAAAGCGCTAGTAAACACTGTGCCCTGATCTGATTGGATTTCTGCAGGAAAACCAACTCGCGCAAATATGGACAGTAGTGCATTGACTATCTCAACTGAGCTGAGTTCTTTAAGCGGCACTGCTTCAGGGAACTTTGTCGCTGGGCAGATCACAGTCAAAATGTGTCTGTACCCCGTGGCTGTTACCGGCAGAGGTCCCACTGTATCAATAACGAGCCGTCTAAAAGGCGCCGTAATGATAGGTACCAATTTCAACGGCGCCCTCGATTTGTCCCCTGGTTTGCCCACCCGCTGACAGGTGTCACATGACCTCACGAAGTGGTCTGCGTCCCGAAAACACCCTGGCCAATAGTACTCTTGCAAGAGACGGTCCTTAGTTTTCTTAACTCCTAGGTGTCCGGACCACGAACCCCCATGCGTCAAGCGCAACAGATCCTGACGATAGCATTGAGGCACGATCAGCTGATCGAACTCCACTCCTCTGCGGTCTAGATACTTCCGGTACAGGACTCCACCTCTTTCCACAAAACGCGCATTTTTCCTGGCGATACCTTCCTTGACATTGCAGCGTATGTTTTCTAGGCTACCATCCTTCTTTTGCTCGGCTATCAAAGCCGACCGGCTGACTTTTAGCAACCTATCAAGTCCGTCTGACGTAGGCGCGATGAGCAAATCAGTAGATAGCTCTTCTAACTTTCCCGTGTCGGGCGTTTCCTCTCCAGTATCAGGCGCCTTCAACGCTACAGGCTCAATTTTATTCAGTTCGGGCGTGCTCTGAATATCGGCTTGCTGCGCCTCTGACCCTTTTTCGTTGTTTGATAACATCGGCCCCGCAACTACCGCCTTGGCAGCGAGCTCCCGAACCTTCGATCTGGTTAAGGCCTGAACGCTAGCCTCACCAAACAAAAGCCCCTTCTCGCGCAGGAGGTGATCGGACCTGTTTGAAAATAGGTACGGGTACTGGGGGGGCAGCATAGATGACACTGCCGCCTCCGTCTCAAGCGCTCCGAAAGGTCCTTCAATAAGCACCTTTGCTACTGGCAGACACACGCTATGAGCTTCCACGGCTTGCTTGATCCATGCGCACTCGCCCGTGAACATATGGGGTTCTACGTAAGAGGGGTGAACTACATCCACCGTAGCTGCGGAATCGCGAAGCACTCGGCACTCTTTCCCGTTCACGAGGAGGTCTCGCATGTAAGGCTCGAGAAGCTTCATGTTCTCGTCAGTGCTGCCTATTGAAAAAAACACAACTTTTGGTGTTGTTTCCGGACACTGCGCCGAAAAGTGACCCGGCTTCTGGCACGTATAACAAAGGCGCGCTTGCCTCATCTCGAACCGCTTTCTGCGTTCGGCTTCGGCTGCCGCCGTCTCCTTAGGTTCGGTCGCACTGCTTCCACTCGCATCCGCACTACGCGTGTTCCCCTTCGCTCTCATGGGTGTGAACTTCGGCATCTCAAACTTCGAGCCAAATTCACCCTTTTGACCGTCCTTAGCTCCGCGAGCCCGACGCGTCACAAACTCCTCGGCTAGCTCAGCGGCTTTAGACACCGTACAAACGTCTGGCCTATCCAAGACCCAGTATCGCACGTTCTCCGGTAACCGACTATAAAACTGTTCTAGCCCGAAGCACTGCAGAACTTTATCGTGGTCACCAAACGCTTTCTCTTCTTTGAGCCACTCCTGCATGTTTGACATAAGCCTATACGCAAACTCTGTATATGACTCACTTTTGCCTTTCTCATTTTCCCGAAACTTCCGACGGAACGCCTCCGCAGACAGCCGGTACTTCTTTAGAAGACTCGATTTCACTGTGTCGAAATCCTCTGCCTCCTCTCTATCCAAGCGAGCGACTACGTCGGCCGCCTCGCCGGGTAACAAAGTGAGCAAGCGCTGTGGCCACGTTTCCCGAGAGAACCCCTGCTTCTCGCACGTTCGCTCAAAGTTAACCAGGAACAAACCAATGTCCTCTCCAAGCTTAAACGGCCGCATCAGGTCAGTCATTTTGAACAATACGCGTTCTCCTGCACCGTGTGCCTGACTTCCATTACGAGCGCGTTCTATCTCTATCTCGAGACGCTTCATTTCCAAAGCGTGTTGACGGTCGCGCTCTTCTTTTTCTTTCTCTTTTTGTTCTTTAAGTACGCGCTCCTGTCTTTTTGCAGTCTCCCTTTCCTCAATGGTCTCAAGGCATTCCGACAGCTCGTCATCCTCAGCTTCTAACTCAAGAATACCCCTTAGCAGTTCTGGTTTTCTGAGTTTGTCCGAGACATTCAGACCCAACTCTCTTGCAAGCTCCAACAATTTCGGTTTGCGCAACGACTTCAAATCCATGGCTGCTCTGAATGCTGCTTTCTCTACTGCTTACTATTGTCTTGCCGCAAACTAACCCGGCAGCAACGACAACCACAATTACCAGCTCTGTTTCTAACACTAACAAAAGCCTGGCAAAGCTCAGCATACAGTCAACTGCATCTCTTCGCTGCTGGCCTCCGTTGTCGCGATCTCACCGCTGGCAGACAGTTGTTTGGATCGCACCGCTGGTACGAGTTGTTGTGGTCGCACCGCTGGTGCGATCGGTTGGGAACTCGGCGCTGACGCCCGTGGTTGTACCTGGGTCGCAAGCCCCAAGGGTAGCGTTGGCCTGGCGGCCTGGGGTACAACTGGAAGCATCCGAAGGTCCCGGCAAAGCATGAGTCGACTGGTAACAACAAAACAACTTGTTTATTTTAACATCGCAAAGAGTTGGCGGTCAGGTTGACCGAAGTAGAGAGACGGGAGAGCACTTTACTCAACAGAAGAAATCGGAGCCCTCCTTTTGGCGTCCGGGGGCAGCTGTTTTTATACTCTCGCAGTTGAGGGCAAGAAGGAACCCCTCAATAGACGAGCACGTGATTGTACAATGGGCTAAGGTGACGCACACTGTCGTAGCGCCGCCGGTCGGGCACAAAGACTGGGAGGAGAAGGTAACTTCGGCTCTCGTAGCGCCTCTGGTCGGGCACAATGACTGGAAGGAGAAGGTAACCTCGGCTCTCGTAGCGCCTCTGGTCGGGCACAATGACACATACACTCACACACGCACACGAAGACACGTGGCATCGGAACATGCCTGGAAACGCCTGGAAACGCCTGGAAACGCCTGGCGGGGAGCGTAGCGGCGACGCCGAACGGGCCAAAATGTCTGCCGCTTTGTTGCAATCGCGCCGGCTAAACCGCGCGTCGTAGGCGAAACGTAACAGTTGATTACATGAAAGGTGGACATCGATTAATAATAATCGTTTTGCGGGATAATCTTACTCGATTAATCGTTCATGGATATTGCCAATCCCAAATCAAACGCACTCCGGCTGCAGCAACGCATGGCACGGCCCTCATGGGCCGTATCTCGAAAACAATCTGCGATGGCGGCACAGAGTCCCGACTACTGATAGCTTCGTGTGCTGTGTGTTTTCGCCGCTTAGTTGACGTTGAAGAGAGACGCGCGGGTCCCTATCTTGAAAGCAATCAGCGAAGGGGGCACAATGCGGCGAGTGCTGACAGCTTCCTGGGCGCTGTGTTCTGGCTGCTTAGTTCGCATTGAAGCCAGAGGCAGCACGAAGGTGAATTAGCTCGCTGCTGCAGGCCATATCTTGAAGCTGATCGTCATACGTGACAGACGGACGGTTGTCCTCGTTGGATGAGCATATAAATGCTTACGCATAAAAAATGTTCGTGTGCCGTTTTATTGGTGTACGTTAGGACCTCAGATGGTCGGAATTAGCGTTGAGCTCTCCCAACCCCTGAATATATACAGTGCCAGTAATAGGCCGTGTGTTCGTTTGGGACGCTAAACCACCAACGATCCTGTTAAAGTCACTTTCATAATTGGTAGAAAGCCAATGTGATAGAGTGTTCAGTGGGATTTCACACTGAACGTTTATATTTAACGATGGGTTGTCCTCGGCGGGCAAATTAGGAAATGCAGCCTGCAGCAACCAAGGGTGCAGATTTGCAGTGGCACATACTGTGCCCGCTATCGATAAAGTGTTTTAAATAGTGTTTTGCCTAAGTAAATTGGTTAGCTTTTCAAAGTACCAGTACAAAATATAAGCAATTTCATCTTCCACCTGCGAGCTGGTTATACAGGTATAGGTAACAACGTACGACTTGTCTGCATGTACGACAAATTAAACAAAACAAATAACAAATAAGTTTTTAGGCTTTGTTTCCGGTAAAAAGGCACCATCAAAGTGTGACGATGTCATATTGCGTTTATATTTCTTATCCTATGCTTGAGCGAAAATACTTCAGAACCTCAAACGAACTCCTACTATACCATTAGACTTCCGGCAATGGTGCGACTTCCGTATCAGCGCAGTGGACTGCAGTTACGTTCGGTTGTTTATTTTATTCCTTGAAAGGGCATATTCAGCTTTTTGGTATTCAGCCGTACGAGGTACACAGTAAGGTATAACACGAGGTGATCATTTTTAACTTTTCGGGAATTAAAAAAAGATCGCCTGTGGTAGATAGCATTATTCTTGCTCTTGGGCTGGATTATTTGAGGAGGCAGACATTACTAACCCGGGAAATGGAAACACATATTCAAGTAGGTAAAGAAAATTCATTAATTGACTTCTTAACTGATTGCTTTACGGCGCATATTGCAATTTACAAATTGTAGCTGGTGAGGTTGCAAGACATATCCACTTCAAATGAATCTCCAACGCAAGTGGCGAAAATTCCGAAAAGCTTAAAAATCAAAACCCTGCAGATGACGGTGCAGTTTGCACCGTCATCGCCCGCACCGCGCGGGCGAATCTACCTTGCGATGACGGTGCAAACTGCACCACGCGCACCGCAATTCGTGCTGAGAGCACTTGTGGCTTCGGCGATCTGTGCGACAAGACTCGCCGAAAACTGCAATATTTTAGCTTCATTTTTATTTTTTATTTCCTCCCTTTCAAATGTAAGAACCTGGACAGAAGCGAAATTATCTCACTAGAGGGGGATCGCGCAGTGCGGCCAAATCGGTTGTGCGCGCCTGTCAATGGTGATGACTGGACGGCGCGCACTATATCTTCACTTATGCTTGGGCAAACTAGTGCCCCGACGACAACTGCATGATACGGACTACAATGGTGCGGCAATCACACAACAACAATGACGGAAGCACGATGACGACGGCACGGAGACGACACTTGGTCATGTGACTCCGCGGAGAAGCGCCTGTGTAGGCGAAAAGCTAAGACAAGGCTGCTTAGCTGAAATCGCAGTGCAAATGACCGCGCTTCGCTTTCCATAATTCTTCTCCCCCTTAGCATATGGATGGCTCTATTATTCACTCCATGACCTTGAAATTTTGCAACAGCTTCAGTTTATGCACGCTCTCTAGCACTCCGTATCGCTCTTATCTTACCCGTTAAAGTAATTTCAAACGTGCAATGCGTACGTCGTGCTACTGCGTTACAATACACCGTTAGACAGCAGCGTACCATAAGACCGTTGCAGTCAAACTCGGTTCACAAAGAGCTCGGTTTACTGCTTTGAGCAGTAAAATAAATTTTCGATTAACCCATGCTTAGTCGACACTGTTTTTTTGGGGAGGACATGCCTACAATGCGTTTGCGTTGTGAAAGAAGACATTTTTCGGTGAACACTGCGATGAGCCCTGCTTCCTTGTAGGCATGCCGGTGACGCTTTACTGTTTTCCTATTACTTTGGAGAGGTCCTTACACGGCTGATGCTCTTCCAATGAAATTCTCTGGCTGTGCGTGCGTGCTTGTTTTTACTGCACAAAACAGTAATGTTCCAGGGACCAAGTTTCAGCATAAGGCTGTGTATGAAGATGGTATCTTGTTGCTATTGCTTCTGCAGGTAGGTTTGCTGTGGCTGTCTGAGCGGACAATTACGCCACTCTCGAATTTCACAATTAAAATAATTCTCGATTAATAATTCTTATTATTATTAATAATAATTCTCGATTAATTAATCGAGATACGAAGAAAATATTGGGCTTAGGGAGGTGAGATGAACTTAGACATTTGCAAAATCTCACGATCGTGTGGTAAATGCGATAGTGATATTTGATTTCTAAAACTGGCCGGCTACGGCAATTCCTCCGGCTCTGATTTCATTTATTGCAATAGCAGCACGCTGTCGCAGGTAACAATGCCGCTTTTTTTCGTTTAATATTGCTTTAAGCATGGCGGGCATACACACAAAGACACGTCTCGAAAGACAACTCTATCCTTCGGATGCATGCAACATCGACTTCGTCCGCTACAACAATATATATATATATATATATATATATATATATATATATATATATATATATATATATATATATATATATATATATATATATATATATATATATACATATAGAACTTGAGTGGTGCTACAAGGTAAACAGAACAACTATTTAATTTCAACAGTTTACATCGGTGGACTGATCTTCATCAGGGTTTACAAAAAAATGGCAGCTCGGCCCTGGTATTGAACACACCAGACCGAGTGCCCGGTCGTTCTCAGATACATCAAACCGAGAGGAACAGTTGTGACAGTGATTGATGTTCGGCGCTTTGGCAGATTTACACCTGCCTTTGGCAGCTATGCAGGGCAAGAGGAAGGCGGAGGCCCATGTTTGTAGAGCAAGGAGGTCAGTGAGGAAAAAAAAAGAAAGAAAAAGGAAAGAAAAAGACAAAAGCACACAGGAGGAGGGAGACGTAAGTCGGAGAGTAAGGGGGGCGGGAAGTAGTGGCAGCTAGGTTCCCGTGCACCCGAGGCAAGGAGGGAGAGAACGGTCGCTCCGCATCACCACTGCGTGTGCTGCCGTTGTAGCGGGAGAGAGGGCAAGTTGAATCGGGCGGCGGGGGGCACAATAGAGAAGGGGCCCAGAAGGAAGACAGAAGAGCGGCAACTTGTGGAAAGAAACGCAGTGTCACAGTACACATATACAAGGCACGGCCCATTCCGGCAACTCTGTGGTCCAGCTACTGTACGAAAAAAAATATATAGTTCCAAAAAGAATACATGCGTGGGATTCGCAAAGCAAGCGCGCCCTTGAGCTTAGATTTAGGGAGCCGAGCTAAATAGCCTCCTTGTGGTCCAGTTATGCTATACTACGGGAGGCCTGGCTTGGGCTCACTCGGCTGGTGGCACAACATAGCGTGCGTAGAGCATCGCAGCTTAAAAACGAGGAGCAGCTTCTGTTGTGTCAGTCAAAGCTCACTCAATTGGAAGCGCTGGTACTGGTAAAGTACGACGGAAAGAAAAATGTCAATATCCAAGAAGACCAAAGAAAGAAACGGGAGCATGACAATATCCCAACGGCCATCAGAGGTGATTCTCAAAGCCAAAACCTTGAATCCGAAGCGACCGGTTGTTCTGAAGTAATGAGTGAAAAAAAGCACGAGACAGTGGGCAATGCCTCAAATGTCATAAACTTGTCGAGTAGCCCATTGTCGAGTGCACAACTAAATCTCCTTTCGAAAGGTCTAGCTTTTCGTCCGGCGTCAGGAAGGATGAACGAGATTCAATTGTTTCAAGATTTGGATGACTTCGCGAGAAATTTGCGACTACGGGAGTAGTTTTATGATCGAAAAACTACAGAATGGTGTTTTGATCAGCTACCTGAACTCTCCGAAAAATCATGGACACCTGGCGAGGCACGCGACAAATACTTGGACATGTATATTTGTGCGGTTCTAAAAGAAATTATAAAAGAGTACGAGAGGCATTGTCCCATCCGCAGTAACCTCTCAAAAGAGGAAGAGCAGGCACTGCGAACTCTACGTGATGATCAAACAATTGTCATTAAGCCAGCGGACAAGGGTGGTGCAGTGGTGGTACTTGACCGGAGTGTTTACATAGCCGAAGGTTTCCGTCAACTGGGCAACTCTAACTTTTACAGAGAACTCCCAAGCAATCCTACCGAGAAATTTGAAAGCGAAATAAAGGACCCCCTAACCACTCTGCGCAAGGCAGGGCAGATAACCGACAAGACGTTCAAAGCATTGATACCAAGAAACGCTGGCCCCGGCCGTTTCTACCTACCTCCCAAAATTCACAAAATATACAATCCCGGTCGGCCTATCGTTTCCAGTAATGGAACAGTGACTGAGAAAATATCCAGCTTTATTGACAGTCTCATTAAGGACATCCCGTCTTCATTCCTCTCGTACATTAAAGACACAAATCACTTCCTTCGGGAGGTATCAAACCTGACGGTACCGGTGGGGGGTTACTTGGTCACTATGGATGTCGCATCTTTGTACACCAACATACCTCACGCCGAGGGCATAGCCTCCGCAGTTTCAGCTTACGCTGGCTCCAGCCAACCTATGCAATTAGATAAAGATACAGTTGAGACTCTTCTAAATCTAGTACTGAAATATAATCAGTTTGAGTTCGAAGACAAGCATTATTTGCAAATCAGCGGAACCGCCATAGGAAGGAAGATGGCGCCAAATTATGCAAATATCTTTATGGCATCTTTAGAAATACCCTTCCTCGCAAACTCGGCGGTAAAACCAATATTTTATAAGCGATTCCTGGATGACATTTTCTTTGTGTGGGCCGACAGTGAACAAAGTCTCTTAGACTTCATTTCCAATTTCAATTGTCTGCACCTGTCTATCTGCTTTACACACAACTTCTCCCAAGATAGTATTCACTTCCTCGACATCACTCTGTCACTGAGTGGCGGTCGCATTTCCACGTCCCTAAACAAAAGGTCGACAGATCATCAGCAATATGTGCATTTTTATAGTAGCCACCCCCATCACTGCAGAACAGGCATTCCCTACTACCAGGCCCACAGATACAGAAGAGTCTGTTCCGAATCTGCGCAATTTGAGCGACACGCGGAGGAACTGAAATCTGCTCTCATACGCCAAAAATATCCTCCAAAAGTAGTAGACGATGCCATTGAACGCGCCCGCAGCTTAGATCGAGCACAGATAATGGGAGAAAGGGTTAGCAATACCAATACACAATCACATCCGAACTTGGTCCTCACATACACTACCGGTGCTCCGCGGGTCAATGCCATTCTCACCCGCCATTTCATTATCATGAAACAGAGCATCCGACTCGCTACTATATTCAAGCAGCTGCCTCGGGTTGTGTATGGAAGAAACCAAAATTTAAGGGATTTGGTAGTAAGGGCGAGGACACAGAAGTCAAACACGCCCAAGGGCTGTCGACCGTATGGGAAACCTCGTTGCAAGGTATGCCGTCCCTTGACAACAGCAGACACGGCTGAAGCATCAAACTCGTCCTTCATATATAAAATTAACGAAAATCTTGACTATGATTCCAGTAACGTCGTGTACAAAATTCCATGCGAGGTGTGTAAGCAGAAATATATCGGACAGAGACCCCTTTCCTTCACGTTTAAAAGGTAGCCTGAAGAATTCCTCTTTGCCTATTATATATATGTTAGTTCTGTGGAAACCCGCAAGGTGGAGAGAAGTAATGAATAAAGAGCAAATCAGACATCCACCCGTTCGTAGCAATTGCTACAAAGGAAACCCATACGGGTTCCTCGGAAGAAAAGCCCCATGGTTGAAGAAAAAAAAATTCTCGAAATTCTCGTAGAGGTTCCTCTATCCAGGAACCCGTATGGGTTTCCTTTGTAGCAATTGCTACGAACGGGTGGATGTCTGATTTTCCCTTTATACAATATATATATATATAATGGAAGATGATAATGGAAGAGAGAATAGTCTAGAGGAATTCGAAATCCCTCAGGTAACGCCGGAAGAAGTAAAGAAAGCCTTGGGAGCTATGCAAAGGGGGAAGGCAGCTGGGGAGGATCAGGTAACATCAGATTTGTTGAAGGATGGTGGGCAGATTGTTCTAGAGGAACTGGCCACCCTGTATACGCAATGCCTCATGACTTCGAGCGTACCGGAATCTTGGAAAAACGCTCACATAATCCTAATCCATAAGAAAGGGGATGCCAAAGACTTGAAAAATTATAGACCGATCAGCTTACTGTCCGTTGCCTACAAAGTATTTACTAAGGTAATTTCGAATAGAATCCGGAACACCTTAGACTTCCGTCAACCAAAGGACCAGGCAGGATTCCGTAAAGGCTACTCAAAAATAGACCATATTCACACTATTAATCAGTTGATAGAAAAATGTGCGGAATATAACCAACCTTTATATATAGCTTTCATTGATTACGAGAAAGCGTTTGATTCAGTCGCAACCTCAGCAGTCATGGAGGCATTACGGAATCAGGGTGTAGACGAGCCGTATGTAAAAATACTGAAAGATATCTATAGCGGCTCCACAGGCACCGTAATCCTCCATAAAGAAAGCAACAAAATCCCAATAAAGAAAGGCGTCAGGCAGGGAGATACGATCTCTCGAATGCTATTCACAGCGTGTTTACAGGAGGTATTCAGAGACCTGGATTGGGAAGAATTGGGGATAAATGTTAATGGAGAATACTGACACGTGTACTTAAATTTAACGGGCGACCACGTTTCGCCGCCTAACAAATGTTATTGCACGGCGCGGGACGCGTCTGCATGTATCCGAAGTTTCTGGAAAGTTATCGCTGCTTCTATCCGCTGTCTGTTGTCGCCAAACATTGTGTTATCTGATTTCATCGCGTGACTCGAATGTTGTAGAACTTTGTGGAAGGCATGCGGGTCCCAACGATTAGTCTGCAACATTCGATGACTGCTGTATAAAAGCCGACGCACTTGACCCGCTGATCAGGTTTTCGAGGATCGCCGACCGTGTTCGCCGCTATCGTTGCTAAGTGTAGCCTGTTTTTGTGGGCACAGGTTCGCCCAATAAAAGTTAGTTTTGTCTTTCACAGTATTTGCTACTGTATTCTTCAACGTCACCACCACGTGACATCTGGTGGAAGTGCTTTTCGTTCATGTACCGGACGCCCCCGACAAGCCGTGATCCAAGCCCGGACCGCAAAGAGAGCACCAACGTAGTCCCGGAGCATCGAGCAAGTCGCCGCCTTCAACAGCTGCCCCCGGAGCACGGACTTCTACCTGAGAAGACCAAGAAAATTGTGGACAAGGCAACCCCAATTGCAGCCCCAGCGTCCCCCATCGTGCTGCAGCAGCCCAGGGAACCTCCGACGTTCCGCGGATCAACATTCGAGGACCCGGAAACCTGGTTCGAGACGTATGAGAGGGTCGCTACGTTTAACAGTTGGGACAGCGACGGCAAGCTGCGGCATGTATATTTCGCACTGGAAGACGCCGCGAGGATCTGGTTCGAGAATCGAGAAGCCACCTTAACGACATAGGACCTGTTCCGAAGCGGCTTCTTGCAAACGTTTGCAAGCGTCGTGCGAAAATAGCCAGCCCAAGCACTACTAGAAACCAGAGTGCAGCTGCCTAACGAGACGATCGCGATCTTCACGGAGGAGATGGCCCGTCTTTTCCGGCACGCCAACCCGGAAATGTCAGAGGAGAAAAAAGTCCGGTTCCTGATGCAGAACGTCAAGCAAGAACTTTTCGCAGGACTTATTCGTAACCCGCCGAAGACCGTAGCTGAGTTTTCCGCACAGGCATCGACGATCGAGAAAACTCTGGAGATGCGCACCCAGCAATATAACCGCCAGGGGCTCACGCCGCACTACGCCATCGAAGGACTGGACTCCGGCGACCTTCAGGAGACCATCAGGGCCATTGTGCGCGAATAACGGCGCAAAGTCCTGCCTTCGTCCCAGCCCCAAGTAGCTTCGATCGCCAACATCGTGAAAGAAGAGGTGCACCGATCGCTTGGAGTCCCCGAGCTGCAACCACAATTACCGCAGCCCCAGCCAGAAGCGATGTCGCACGCCGTCTAGGTCCCCCTCCGCGACCACGCCAGGGACCTGCAACGACGCAATTCCGTCGTCCGCCGCCGCCAGCACGCTCACCCGTCGCCCAGAGCACCTACGCGAGGAAGACGGACATTTGGCGAGCCCCCGACCACCGCCCGCTCTGCTATCACTGCGGAGAAGCCGGTCATGTGTATCGCCTATACCCATACCGGGAGATGGGACTGCGACGTTTCGCCGTCAACGCTCCGCGCCCGCCGCAAGGTGAACGCTCTCGCGATATCGCCGACTACCTCGCCGCTACTCAGTGGAGTTCTGGACGACCGTCGCGTTCGCCATAACCAGGCCGCTACCTCTCGCCGCAGCGCCGACCATACACTGGCCCAGCCCGGGGCCGGTCAGCGAGCCCATATACGGAAAACTGAAAGCAGCAACCGATGGAGGTGCGGTTGCCGTTCGTCGAACTGACGAAGATCCTCCGCCGCCGACGAAGACGACAAAGAAACTATCTCGACGACCTAATGACGACACGCCGCCGTCCCGACGAAGTCAGGAAGCCAAGACTACACCGACGAAAGACGGCTTGACGACGCGACGTTCCAGCTTCAGTTCAACACGACGCAGCCGTGATCCGACGCCAAGACACAACTGCAACGCCAGACAAAGAACCACCGACCTCGATGTACTTCTCGACGGCCACGCAGTCACTGCCTTAGTCGACACAGGGGCCGATTACTCTGTAATGAGTGGACACATCGCCGGCCAGTTGAAGAAGGTTCAGACTGCATGGGAGGGCCCCCAAATTCGGACCGCTGGAGGACACCTCATTACGCCAACTGGAATCTGCATGGCAAGAATAACCGTTCATGACCGGACTTACCCTGCCACCTTCGTTATCCTCCAACAGTGTTCACGAGATGCCATTCTCGGCATGGACTTCCTGAACCATCACGGCGCAATCATAGACCTGAAGTCAAAATCGATAACGCTGTCGGAAGATCAAGCGATACTGCCGGAGAGCTTTCGCAGTCACCACGCCTTGAGTGTTCTCGAAGATCAAGTGAGCATTCCGCCTCGCTCGAGCATTGTTATTTCGGTCGGCACCGAAACACCCGCTGACGTAGAAGGCGTCATCGAAGGCGACCAAGGTCTACTGCTAGACCGTGAAATTTGCGTCGCAAGAGGGATCGCTCGACTGCATCGAGGGAAAACTGAAGTGTTGCTGACAAACTACAGCCAAGAGTTCAAGCACATCAACAAGGGCACGACGATCGCGTACATCGAGGAAATTCTGGAAACCTGTGATGCGTTTCTGCTTTCGGATTCCGCCGCATCTACCCGGACGACGGTGGTTCCCGCACCAGACTACGACATTAATCCAAGTCTACGCGTGATTAAGCAACCGCAGCTCAGAAGTTTGCTCCGACGATACAAAGGCTGCTTTTCGACGTCATCGAGGATTCGACAAACACCAGTCGCCAAGCATCGCAGAATCAACGAGGAGTGCGCTCGACCACTCCGCCAGAGCCCTTACCGAGTTTCGCCGCGAGAACGTGCAGCTATAAGACAACAAGTCGACGAAATGCTGCGCAACGACATCATCCAGCCGTCGAAAAGCCCGTGGGCGTCCCCTGTTGTCCTGGTAAAGAAAAAGGACGGAACCCTACGTTTCTGCGTCGATTATCGTCGTCTGATCAAGATCATGAAGAAGGACGTATACCCCCTCCTACGAATATACGACGCATTGGATCGGCTCTGCAACGCTAAATACTTCTCGTCGATGGACCTCAAGTCTGGCTATTGGCAAATAGAAGTCGACGAAAGAGATCGTGAAAAGACGGCCTTCATCCCCCCAGACGGCCTCTACGAGTTCAAGGTTATGCCATTCGGACTGTGCTCGGCGCCTGCAAAGTTCCAACTCGTCATGGACACGGTGTTAGCAGGATTGAAGTGGCAGACCGGTCTCGTTTATTTGGATGACGTTGTCGTCTTCGCTGGAAATTGCGACGATCACCTCAGGCGGCTTGCGACAGTACTAGAGGCCATCAAGTCGTCAGGGCTTACTCTGAAGCCGGAAAAATGCCGCTTCGCTTACGATGAGCTTCAGCTCCTAGGCCACGTAATCAGCAAATCTGGTGTCCGTCCAGACCCGGAAAAGACAGCTGCCATCGCACAGTTCCCGCAACCCATCAACAAGAAGGCAGTGCGTACATTCCTTGGCATGTGTGCCTACTACAGGCGCTTTGTCAAGAACTTTTCATGCATCGCCGAGCCTTTGACACGTCTAACTAAATGTGATGTTGACTTCAAGTGGGAAACGCCGCAGGCCGACGCATTTGAAGAACTCAAACGACGCATGCAGTCGCCGCCAGTACTTGCGCACGTCGACGAGTACGCCTATACAGAAATCCATACTGACGCCAGTAGCCTAGGCCTCGGTGCCGTTCTAGTTCAGAGAAGAAACGGAGTCGAACAGGTGATAGCTTACGCTAGCTGGTCGCTGTCAAAAGCAGAAGGCAACTATTCTACGACCTAAAAGGAATGCCTCGCAATCGTTTGGGCTACAGTCCAATTTTGGCCTTATCTTTATGGCAGGCCATTCAAAGTCGTCAGTGACCATCACGCGTTGTGTTGGCTAGCGAATATAAAGGATCCTTCAGGACGACTGGCGTGGTGGAGCCTCAGACTACAAGAATACGACATCACTGTAACCTACAAGTGCGGAAGAAAACACTCCGATGCCGATTGCCTATCACGTGCACCCATTGACCCGCCGCCGCAAGATGACGAGAATGACGACGCCTTCCTTGGAATTATAAGCGTGGAAGAGTTCGCTCAACAGCAACGGGAGACCCGGAGCTAAAAGGCCTCGTCGAATATTTGGAAGGGCACACCGACGTTGTCCCCAGGGCATTTAAGCGCGGATTATCTTCCTTCACGCTTCAAAACATCTACTCG
This sequence comes from Dermacentor variabilis, assembly GCF_050947875.1. Lineage (NCBI taxonomy): Eukaryota > Metazoa > Arthropoda > Arachnida > Ixodida > Ixodidae > Dermacentor > Dermacentor variabilis. The sequence continues at coordinate 53,140,336 of NC_134568.1, read as the reverse complement.
TGAAGAAGAACTTCTCACCAGTCCGTGCCAATTACCTTCTTGTCCCGTCAGGACTTCGTCCAGAAGTATTGCGTGCCCTACATGACGATCCGACCACTGGACACCTCGGATTTTCCCGGACACTATCGAGGATACAAGAAAAGTATTATTGGCCGCGCCTGACCACCGACGTCGCCCGTTACGTCAGAAGATGCCGAGACTGTCAGCGACGCAAGACACCGCCGACAAGGCCAGCCGGATTACTACAGCCAATCGAGCCTCCTTGCCGACCATTCCAGCAGATCGGGATGGACTTGCTGGGACCCTTTCCGACGTCAATAACCGGAAGTAAGTGGATCGTCGTGGCGACGGACTACCTCACCCGCTTCGCTGAAATAAAAGCACTACCGAAAGGTACCGCAGCCGAAGTGGCGAAATTCTTTGTCGAAAACATCCTGCGCCGACATGGCGCCCCAGAAGTCCTCATCACCGACAGAGGAACGGCCTTTTCAGCGGAGCTCACTCAAGCCATACTGAAATACAGTCAGACAAGGCACAGGAGGACAACGGCCTACCACCCGCAGATGAATCGTCTTACGGAGCGGCTGAATAAGACCCTCGCCCACATGCTAGCTATGTACGTCGTCGTCGAACACAAGACCTGGGATGCCGTCCTGTCGTACGTGACATTCGCTTACAACACGGCGGTGCAAGAAACAACACAGATCACGCCGTTCAAGCTGGTCTGCGGCAGGGACCCGACGACGACGCTCGACGCCATGCTGCCGCACGTCACTGACAAAGAGAACCTTGACGTCGCTACCTACCTCCAGCGCGCCGAAGAAGCCCGACAGATCGCCCGCCTGCGAATCAAGAACCAGCAGAGGACCGACAGCCGACACTACAACCTCCGACGACGCTTCGTCGAGTACCAGCCCGGTGACCGTATTTGGGTGTGGACCCCAATACGCCGACGAGGACTCAGTGAAAAACTACTGCGACGATATTTCGGACCCTACAAGGTCATCCGACGTATTGGCGCACTGGACTATGAGGTTGTGCCAGACGGCATTTCGCATTCACAGCGACTTAAACGTCAGCGTCTTAAACCCTTTCACGGACGCTGACGAACTTCCTTATTTTGTTGTTTTCTTTGCTAGGAGTGCTTTCCTTTTATTTCGTTTGTTTGCAGCATCGGCTCAATGCTTTTTAAGAGGGGGGTATTGACACGTGTACTTATATTTAATCGGTGACCACGTTTCACCGCCTAACAAATGTTATCGCACAGCGCGGGACGCGTCTGCATGTATCCGAAGTTTCTGGAAAGTTATCGATGCTTCTATCCGCTGTCTGTTGTCGCCGAACCTTGTGTTATCTGATTTCATCGCGTGACTCGAATGTTGTAGAACTTTGTGGAAGGCATGCGCGTCCCAACGATTAGTCTGCAACATTCGATGACTGCTGTATAAAAGCCGACGCACTTGACCCGCTGATCAAATTTTCGACGATCGCCGACCGTGTTCGCCGCTACCGTTGTGCTATGAGTGTAGCCTGTTTTTGTGGCCACAGGTTCGCAGAATAAAAGTTAGTTTTGTCTTTCACATTATTTGCTACTGTGTTCTTCAACGTCACCACCACGTGACAATACCTTAGTAACTTGCGATTCGCTGATGATATTGCCTTGCTTAGTAACTCAGGGGACCAACTGCAAAGCATGCTCACTGACCTGGAGAGGCAAAGCCGAAAGGTGGGTCTAAAAATTAATCTGCAGAAAACTAAAGTAATGTTTAACAGTCTCGGAAGAGAACAATAGCTTACGATAGGTAGCGAGGCACTGGAAGTGGTAAGGGAATACATCTACTTAGGACAGGTAGTGACTGCGGATCTGGATCATGAGACTGAAGGAATTAGAAGAATAAGAATGGGCTGGGGTGCGTTTGGCAGGCGTTCTCAGATCATGAACAGCAGGTTGCCATTATCCCTCAAGAGAAAAGTTTATAACAGCTGTGTCTTACCTCTACTCACGTACGGGGCAAAAACCTGGAGGCTTACGAAAAGGGTTCTACTTAAATTGAAGACGACGCAACGAGCTATGGAAAGAAGAATGATCGGTGTAACGCTAAGGGATAAGTAAAGAGCAGATTGGGGTGAGGGAACAAACGCGAGTTAATGATATCTTAGTTGAAATCAAGATAAGGAAATGGGGGGGCATGGGCAGGACACGTAATGAGGAGGGAAGATAACCGATGGTCATTAAGAGTTACGGAATGGATTCCAAGGGAGGGGAAGCGTAGCAGAGGGCGGCAGAAAGTTAGATGGGCGGATGAGATGAATAAGTTTGCAGGGACAACATGGCCACAATTAGTACATGAACGGGGTAGTTGGAGAAGTATGGGAGAGGCCTTTGCCCTGCAGTGGGCGTAACCAGGCTGATGATATATATATATATATATATATATATATATATATATATATATATATATATATAAACGAGAAGAGAGGGGTTAACCGAGGGTCCCGATTTTTATTAATTATTAATATTATAAGAAGCCTTATGACTTATGGCTTCTTATGATATGACATATATATATATATATATATATATATATATATATATATATATGTATACATATATATATAAGCTTTTCCTAGACCCTATCAATAATGTCACTGTTCGATCTGGAAATGCCATTCCACAGGACCGGCGCATATTCAAGACTTATACTTCTGTATATCTTGTGGAACGGTGTAGGATTGAGACTTGGAACTTCCTCGGTAGTCTACAAACAGAGCCAAGAGAGCGCATACCCCGCATAGCAACGCGCTTAGTATGAGCAGAAAAGTGTAACGTTCCTTCAGTAAGTACACCAGGATCATTAATATCACAGACCTTACACGACGGTACAGAGCCTACAAAATAAGAAAAGCAATGCTTGCTGCTTTGCCTGTGAAAGTCACGACTTTGGCCTCAATTGCATTCGAAGAGAGGTTATGTTGATTGCACAATTTAGAAAAGGAAAGCAGGTCAGACTACAGCGTGCGACAGTCATCAACAGTGTAAATTTTCTATAAAATTTTGATGCCACCAGGATATAGAAGAAGAGTTCCGAATAATGGTATGAACGTCATTAGCAAAAATTAGGAAAGGCGCGGTCCTAATGCTGTTCCTGGAAGGACGCCGCTAGTTCTTATGTAAGAAGACGTTTGGCCACTGATGTTAGCATAATATGATCTATCAAGAAGATAACGGCGCAAGAGATTGACAACTGACGATTTAACATCATAGTGCGTAAGCTTAATCAGAAGCAATGAGAGACAAACTACGTCAGAGGCCTTGCTCAGGTCACAGTAACCGGTGTCAACTTGCCCCCTTTGAAGCACTTGGCGCGGAGATCTGTGTCATGAAACTTCGAGATTTGTGATAGTGGAGCAGCTGGTGAGAAATTCATACTGATTCGGAATAAGTTAGTTCTTCACAGTAAAAGAAAATACGTTGTATAGTGGAAAGATTTGGCAAAAACTTATTGTAATATGTAACCATTCCCACAAAGGACCGCAACTCAGCAACACTTCGCCGTGAAGGGGCTAGCCTGATTGCATCGACGTGCTTCTCGAGTGGCTGTAGCCCTTCAGCATCGATACGATGGCCAAGATATGTCACTGATTGTTCACCAAACTTGCACTTGTCGGAACGTAGCTTGATACCGTTCTCGCGGAAACGCTGTAGCACAGTTTGCAGGTTTACGTTTTCAGCATCGCTTCTCTCGGCTATCAGGACGTCGTCTAGATAAGCCTGGGTCCCTTTTAGTCCTTGTAGCACAGATTCAATTTTCCGTTGGAATATCGCTTGAGCTGATGCGATGCCAAACGGTAACCTGTTGTAGCAAAATAGCCCCTTTTGTGTGTTTATCACTTCTAATTTCCGCGAGTCTTCATCTAGCTCGACCTGATTGTAAGCATCGCGAAGGTCTAAAATACAGAATTTTTTTCCTCCACACAGGTTTGCAAAAATATTGTCTATGAAAGGCAATGGGTACTGCTCGACATTGCAAACAGGGTTTAGTGTAACCTTGATGTCCCCGCAAATGCGCACTGTTCCGTCCTTCTCCAAAACTGGCGGCACGATGGGCGTTGCCCATTCGGAATGAGGGACTGGAGATATTATACCACCTGAGACTAATCTGTCAAGCTCCTTAGACACTTTATCACGAAGTGCAAAAGGAATTTTTCTTGCCTTGCAGAACTTGGGGTTTGCTGCAGCCTTGATGTGCAGTCGGGCGGGCGGGCTTTTCATGAGACCAGCGAGTTCAGTGAAAAGGTCGGAGTGTTGCTGGAGCAGCTTCGGCACGTCCTCCAAGGCTTGTTTTGGCACAGGAGCCATCGAATACACGCTCAGCACCTGAATGCGTTCATCGGTTAATTTTTTCAGTAGGTCCCGACCGCATAGCCTAGGGCCATTGCAGTCTAAAACTGTCAGACTGCACTGCACTGTTGTACATTCATAAGAAACTGGCATTCTCAGTGCACCCAGAAGCGCAACTTTCCGAGATAGCATGAAAGCTGTACTTCCGCCTTTTGCAGCTGCGGCCATCGGTGACAGCGCAATTTGTAAATGCTCTTGGGAATGACACAAACAGGGGAGCCAGTATCGATGTCCATCATTATTTCGATGTCATTTCACGCAAACGCTTTCCTGATGGGCGGTATGAGAGAGCGCGTGGTGGTCAAGGACCAGATTTGTGACATGCTGCTATCACTCACTTCGGTTTCCGTCGCCTGAGCAGTTACTGCTAGCATTTTGCTTGTTTCATTTGCCGCACACATTCTCGCTAAATGCCCTGGCCGTGCACAATTGTAATATTTCCGCTTGATTAGTCGACAAGCATAGGTCTTGTGACCACGCTTACCGCAACATTTGCATTGTTGCACGCTTTGCGACTTCGCGCGCGATTCGTATTGACCAGAGAGCTTTAGCAATCTTGCTTGTTCTTGGTCCGTAACAATACCTTGCGAATCGCTTTCAGCACTCTCTGCGGCAAAGGCAAGAACCTCGGCTTCTTCAAGATTCAGATCTTTCTTCGCTAGTAGCTGCTTCTGCACAATCTTGGATCTGACGCCGCACACGATACGGTCCCTTATCATTCTGTCCAGCATAGTTCCAAAATTGCAGTTGTGTGCCTTCTGCCGTTTTGCCACTGTGAATGCATGTACAGATTCCCCTTCTTGCTGGCAGCGATGGAAGAACTTGAAACTTTCAGAAATTTCATTTGGTACCGGGTCGTGGTAGCTGTTTAACGTCTGCACAACTTCTTTGTAGGTCAGGGCGTTAGGCTTTCGCGGGGCTACCTTTCCGTTCAAAATTTCTATTGTCCTTGTTCCAAGTGCAGCTACCAGCAGGGCTCTTTGCTTAGCATCGTCCTTCACATCATTCGCTTCGAAATAGGCTTCAACCTTGACTAGGTACGCCTGCCACTTATATTTTTCGTCGTCAAATTCCGGTAGCCTGTGTGCCATGGTCGGTGGTGGGCTCCTTCTGCTTGGCTTCCTTGCTGCAGCAGTATCCTCGTCGCCACTGTTACGTTCTACCGGCCAAAGGCTGGCAGCTACGCGATGAAATCCAGGCCGATTCACAGAGCAAAACGACGACGCTTTATTTCCAGCTCGGAAATATATATAGGAGAGAAAAGAGAGAAAGAAGGAAAGAGGGACAATCGACGCATGCGCGGAGAGGTGCACGTGGCTCCGAAAAGGTTATCTGCAGCAGGTCTCATCGAGGCCGCAGCACAGGAAAGGCTTCAAGCGTTTAAGGAATTCGTGGATGAGCTTTTCATCAAACTGAGCCCTAGTTATAGGAAGCGTCGCATGCTGCTGACTGACTGTAGCATTGAGACCTGCAGCTTTATACAATAATAAGAAATGGGCTGCAAAACGAACCGCGCCTGCTTGGACTTCTACTGTTTTAGAGTCAAGCAGGCGAAAACGCTCTCCACATATATGAGCGCCTACGGATGAACTTCCAAAATTCCGCCGGCCGATCCGATGTGCTCTTTTCAATAATAATAATAATAATAATAATAATAATAATAATAATAATAATAATAATAATAATAATAATAATAATCACTAAATGAATCAATCAATCAATCGAAAGTGTTTATTAAAGTTCCCAGGAACAACCTCGACGACCTTGGACTGGCGCACTCAGCAAAGCAATGCACTCGAAATACAGTGCAAGCCCACACACACGCACACGTATACACTAATAATAATAATAATAATAATAATAATAATAATAATAATAATAATAATAATAATAATAATAATAATAATAATAATAATAATAATAATAATAATAATAATAATGTTTTGCCACAAAATATACAAAACAACACAAGCAGGCCGGTCTAAGCCTCAGTTGGCTTGTAGGACCGTGCCAATGAATGTGATAGACAAAGCAAAAAAATATACATAAATTGATGAGAAATGAAGAAAAAAATTAAAAAATAAAACGAAAGGCAAAATTTGAAAAGAACAAGGTAGCATTTGGTTAGCTACATATAACAAAAGTTGAAGAGGTAAATATTGCGATGCAAAAAAGAAACGTACAAGAGGTTAATTTTACTGTAGCTGCTTTAAGAAGTGTTTGAGCGTGCTTTTTGATGTCGCGCTAAAAATTTCTTCTGGTAATTTGTTAAATATGTAAGGCACGTATGCACAGCGTCTGGCCACGCCATACCTTGTGGCTGAACGAGGAACTACATAACGGACATGTTTTCTAAGCTGTCTTGCGGCGGTACTTTTTTGTTTGAAAGCGGAATTCCAGAAATGTTTAACGACAACTGTGTCTTGGCTGTAATAATAATAATAATAATAATTTTCCGTAGATAATAATAATAATAATAATAATAATAATAATAATAATAATAATAATAATAATAATAATAATAATAATAATAATAGTAATAATAATAAACACTCAATCAATTCATCAAAGGTGTTTATTAAATTGCCAAGGAACAACCTCGGGGGCCTTGGTGCAGGCGCACTCGGCAAAACAATGCACAAGAACAGTGCAAGCTCACACACATACACACACACACACGCGCGCACACACACGCGCACACATAAAAAAGAATAATAATTTCGCGAATACAGGTTTTAACAAAACATAAATTGTGTACACGAAGAGAATACAAAGCAAAGGTGGAGAAACAGAAGAAATGATTAAAGAATAATGGAACACACAACAGAAAAAAGAATTTTTGTTCAGTTATTGAAATACCTCTGCAACTCCTTTCAGGAATATATTAAAATTAGGCATGATGATATCCAGGCACTCTCAATGGCGTTATATGTGGCCTGCACTCTAGATAGAGGGCCACAAAAATCTGAAAGCTGCAAGGCGCGCTGTTTCCTTGTGCCTTCCCGCGGAAGGTAAAAGCGCTCATTAGAAAGCAAGTACAAGCAGCAGATTTTTCCGTGTGTTAATTTGTGCAGAAAAACAACATCAGATTTATTGCGTCTACAGAAGAGGGTAGGTAACGTGAGTGTCTGTGTTAGTTCTATGGAGATAGAAGGCTTGTGACAGAATCAATGTTTAAGTATAGATGTGAACTTTTTTGCACATTTTCGAGAAGTGCACAATTTGACCTACAAGTGTCGGCCCATACCATGGAAGCGTACTCAAGAACTGGAAGACATACGTTCTGATATAAAGTTACGAATGGCCCACGTTATTTGAAGTCTCTCGTCACCCGACATACTGCGCCGAGCGTTCGAAGTGCACGTGTAGGGCGAGAAGTGCGGCGTGGGGCGAGAAACTCCGAGCGCTATCGAAGCACCCTCCAAGCTCCTTCGTTCCCTCAGCTCTTGGCAGGAGAACATCTTTAACGCTATAGGGAAATAAGGTCCTGTTAGTCTTCCGCGTAAAGTTTACAACTTTAGTTTTTGATGCGTTTATGACTAGCTTGTTATCAGCGCACCATGGCGCAAAATTTGCAATGTCATTCTCAAGAGCGGTGCAATCATTAGCATTTTTTTACCGATTTCAAATGTTTCGCGTCGTCAGCATATAACAAAATTCAAGAGTTTTGAATGACAGTCGAAACGTCGTTAATAAACATCGAGAAAAGAAAAGGGCCCAGGACAGGCCCTTGAGGAACTCCACTTGTAACCGCATAAAGTTCTGACGACTGACTATTCATGCTAACGTAGCAGTACCGGTCGCGTAGGTAGCTTCTTATCAGTGCTGGGACAGAGTAGTGCGGATCGAGTTGTGCCAACTTTTGAAGGAGTATCTTGTGGCATACGACATGAAACGCATTACTGACGTCAAAACAAATGACATCCAGCTGCCCTTTCTCATACACTGCTTGAGAGGCATGCTTCATGAAGCTAACGAGCTTGGTAGGTGTGGAGGATCCCGATATGAAACCATGCTGCTGAGAAATGAAAGTATGTTTAATAGAAGATGAAATTATTTGTTGCATAGTTGACTCGAATAGTTTAGATGCTGTGCATAGGAGAGAAATAGGCCTGTACTTACTGGCAGCAATATTTATCCCTGACTTAAAGACTACAACAACGCGCGCTGTTTTTCAAACATTTGGGATATGTTCGTGTTTAAAGCAGGATTAAAAATACAAGTAAGCACTGGAACAAGCAAGGCCCCGTACATCTTAATCAAAGCAGGTGGAATGTCATCAGGACGACACGAAAACAATGGTTTAAAGCGTTTGATGCTCTTAATGACAAGTTGCTATGACACCGATAGACATGAATCCAGGCAATAGCGATAGGAAAGCTCACTAACTCACTGTCAGTGCACCTTACACCGTACACAGACCCCAAGTCTAGGGTGATGGCGCCCTCGACATCTGGGACAGGTGGCCGTCACCATCAAGTAGAGAGATATCTTGTTTTGGGAATTGGATGAATGTTCACGAACGTGTCGCCAAAAAGACTGAACTTTTTTGTAGTACTAGGTTCCACATGTGCTATATAGATAGAATGATCACGCTTGTAAAAACGCTTAGCGAGTGCCCTGCACATTTTAATATCTATATGCTAGTGTTCCTAATTTGTACGCTGTGCCCTCCTGTGAGCACGGTCTTTTAGGTTCAAAGTTGTTTTCAGTTAAACAAAAAACCAGTGGGAAAATTTGGAGCGTTTAGCACCTTTCAGTGGTATAAATTTCTTTATTCCATCATGAATAATATTGGTGAATGCCGTGACTTGGTAATAATAATAATAATAATAATAATAATAATAATAATAATAATAATAATAATAATAATAATAATAATAATAATAATAATAATAATAATAATAATAATAATAATAATAATAATAATAATAATAATAATAATAATAATAATAACCTCATTCTTGAATTTGTAATGGATACAAAATATCGTTGAAAATCATCTGAGGCCATAGCCGACTAGCCAAGTGAGGGACCCATTAGCACAAGGCTTCGGACCCTAAAGGGAACTGTTACAAAGGATTCGTAGCAAAACAAGAAAACTGAAACAGAAAGAAGAAGAAAAGACAATTTATGAGGTCATATAAGCAGACTATAAGGGACGTTTTATTTTATCGGTAACAAAATTTTAAAACATCACCCATGAGACGTCGTACAATTCTATACTTGTTGAGCTAGATTATATTCTCAAAGCCAGACGTTATTCCCACAAAAAAAATTAAGTGAATGTTTGAACAGAAATATTTCGCAAAATAACTGTAAATCTAACTATTTTACGCCACATACTCAAAGTTACGAATTGTAGCCGGTGTCTTTTACAGTGATCTTCACTTGGAACAACTTGTAAGGATTACAGCAGTTTCGAGATGTGAATTGCTAAAGTTTGCGATGAAATCCATTGGTATTCCAGTAAGTTTTGAACTTCAGTGAATAAAAACGCATCTTATTAGAAAAGTAAGTGGAACCACAGCGCAATTTTACGACAATTTCGATTGCGATAATTTCAAAATTGATGCTAGATTTCAAATTCGTTTTAAATGTATATAGCTTATCAAATCACTGGCTTCAATTCGCGTATAGCAAGGTGTGCGCTAAAATAATCCGTTATAGCTAGCGAACATCTTTATTTAGTGAGGATGTGTCAGTCCAAGTAATGTATACCTCTTCAAGGATTCTGGCTCAATAAATAGAGTTATGCTAAATGTCACGGGTGATTTCTAAAAATTCTGTTAAGGTTAAAATAAAACACCCGATAAAATAACGCGCCGTATCTTATGTCAGATCGTATAAGAAAGCATACAATAAATAATATTTCAAAAAGGAATGCATACATTTTGTAACAGTACAATGTATGGTGTCATAAAAATTATCAGAGGCATAATATTTGACGCGTATATTTTCCACGAAATATACGTGTTTATGGATTGTGAAGTGTTAGTGTTACATTCGATACCAGTTAAGAGGTTAGTCCGTAGTTAATCTCGAACAAACGCTAACTTGTGGTGCACATGAAGATTGTTAGCCTTTGTTAAGTTGAATGTGTTATGAAGTGCTTGTCTAGTGACACGCTCTGCTGATACCATAATTGATGAATGGTAAGGTGTGTAAGGTACGTAGGATGCAACTATACTTAGCAATGTTTGGGAAGTTTTATCATCGCATCCTATTTGAAAGGGAAAGACGTTTAGTTGGATAAAAAGGGGAACAGGTGATGTAGAACGTGATAAAGATGCGACTATTCTTATAGCCCTTCTCTGAAGACTGAAGATTACGCCGATATACATGCATAATGCGCATGTAAAGCCCGACGATTCAGTACAGTATGTGAGATGACAAGGGAACACGTTGAATTATATTACCTGAAGCGAGTCTCTGTTAAAATGTTGCCGTACCTTAATTAACGTACAGCAGCCTAAAGTAACGTTGTTTTTTATTTTTGTTGTTTACACAGCTCAGATACATGAGGCTGCCAGTGCAGCAACGCATCTATAATTATGCCGAGGTATTTGTATGTCTCGCCATTTTCTATGCTGTTCCCGTCTGTGTTCAAAGACCATACTTTGATCGCGGCATTTTTGGCTGGACGAAAGTAATATATTTTTTATTATAAATTGCAAGTCATAAGCCCTGCACAGTTACTCCCATTCCTTCCGCAGTTTCCGTCGGCAGTGTGGTTCGCGCAACTCGAAGCACGGCTCGAGCCATTACCACGCACGTCCAGTTCTCCTTGTAAGCTGAACTGCCTGCGCCAAGGGCATGTCCAACGACGGCCTTAAAGGGACTGACAACCGGCCAGAACGTGCTGTGACATGCTGACTGAAATGAAATGACCACGACTGATAGTGATAGAATCCAGCACGCTGTTCGCGATTTAAGTAGGGACTATAATTTTAAATTGGCAAAGAAAGTCTCAGAAAATTAGTAAATCGCGAGGCCTGTCGGTGAGATCTTGGTACTTCAGATGTAGTCTACGAGGCTACTGCACGTAAGTCGCCTGTTGTTAAGTACAACCTAATTATTGCTTAATATTGTTTTTGCTATATTATTACACACTTGCGCTTTATTGTACGCTTCGGAAATCAAAAGCGCACACATGTCAACGACAACACATAAAACTGCGTATCACGTGAAAAGCCTCGTTTTGCTTTCGATCCAATTGGTTTCGTTTTGACTGGTTAAATAGCGAAGGAGTTAGACAGGAAATCGCGAAAACACGTAGCTATTATCGCAGAAATGCTTAGCACTTCGGAAAACATAAGTCGTAGGACCATAGACTTGATGAACAAAGTAATACTTTTTCACAGATACGGCCGCATTTGTCGCCTCCCTCCCGCTAATGCCGGTGTATAATGGCTACCACGCTCGCCCATCACCGTTTCCAGCATGCTTCGAGGGAACGACTGCATCCTCACTGCTGATCGAAAAGTTCTGGTAAATGTTCCAGGCGCTTTCGGCGTTACCACTTCATGATTAGACACTCTGACTTCATTGCATTAAAGAATAGGTACTGTGAAAATTGGTTGTCAATCCCTTCAACGATTTTGCATCGGAACTATTTCTTACAGTCGTTACAAACATCAATGCAAACATTCCGACTGCTTTGTGTGTCTTCTAGATTCATCACCACTGGAGCTCCCGGTAATACTAAAGGACGCGGTATGATACCCGTTCTGCTCCTTCGTCTGTATTCCCCGCCACCAATTTTGGCATGCGCTGTTTCTCGCCGTCCAGCAGTGCATATCATATTGACCGCAAATGAAGACGGGGACAGCGGAACATAACACAAAAACAACGCGGGCGGTAGCTTTTAACTGGTTTATTCACGGCAACCCGTGGCAATATATAGACAAACAGAACATGCTCAGAACATAGCAACAAGAACACTCATCAGCATAGCAGGGTAACCAATTATAAAAAAAAGCTATCTCCGATTGAAACATCCTAATGGAAGTATCAGTAACATAGTCTTGGCCTTTCCTTTTTATGTGATATGCCTCCATCAGTCAGCGTGCAGTCTGGTTCTGGGTTCTCCGCAGAATCTTTATCTCCTTGAAAAGTGCCTAGTGTTAGTGATACGCTGTTAGTGATACGGGGTTAGTGATACTTCAATTAGGTTGTTTCAATCAGAGATAGATTTTTTTGATAATTGGTTGCCCTGCTAGACTGATGAGTGTTCTTGTTCCTGCGTTCTGCGTATGTCCTATTTGTCTATATATTGTCGCGGGTTGCGGTGAATAAACCAATTGATAGTTATCACCCATGTCATTTTTGTGTTCTCTTCCGCTGTCCCCGTCTTTATTTGCAGCCGATATGCAGTAAATACCAACTAGGCCAAACTGAAGTTCTTCTGAAGTCCAGCAGTGCCACGTATGAATTGCCCACGTTTCCTCCACCCCGACCCGGAGAGCCAGTCCGTACTTCCTGGAATCTGCCCTGTCGGTTGCCAACCCAGACGCCTGCTGCCAGTACGCCTCGATGCAGTGGTTGGGCGACGCTGTCATCGGCTCCTAGGCGCGAGTATCGCTGCGCAACATCATCAGCAACCGTGCATATTTCTGGACCCGTCTGCATCAGTCACTTCATCCACCAAGTATTTCCCTCACCTATGCCACGCTGCATCCTGGATCAACACATGCACTTCAGCAGCGCCTATACAACAGCCTCATTTTTCTATTATAGTTTCGGTTCTATAGCAACCTTTACATGACGTTCCTTTATTCATTATTTTGTCATCTCAATTTCATTGTAGAGGTTCAGTACGCGACATCACTATCACTTATTATTATGCATTACTCGAGCGGTGAGCCGGACCAAGGAAGTAAACGTGTAATTCTCATCGGCAAGGCTGAACGCCAGAGCTGCCATTCCGCTGACTTTTTCGGTAAACGAGAGGCCGATAGCAGGCTTCGTAGGCCGCCATTATGCTGTCCTTACACCTACAATTACCGTTTTTCTTCTCAGCCCACAGACAATGCGTAGCGTTTTAACGTCTTATGGGAGCTCATCACAGATCTCTGCCGGCGTGCGCCTACGGCAATAGTACTGATACCTATTTGGTGCCTTTGACAGCTTCAAGTGCATCTCTCCATTCCAGCGGGAAGGGAAAAAAAGGCTTGAATTTTCTGACAGGTTCGAGTCAGAATCACTGACTTTTTCGGTTTCAGGAGTACGGTCATTGCGTGTACATATTTACCAACGGATGCGCTTCACACTACAACACAAACAAGCACTAGGTTCACCCAAGCGAAATGCTATATAATGTACTGTCGTGTCTAAAGTGTCTAACACAAGTGCGCAGACACTGACTATTCTCGCCGCTCATCACGCTGCGGCAAATAGCGTTGCACAGGAAGAGCGACAGAAATAGAATATGTTTAGGACACTAAAATCCTGTGTCAAGCCAGTGCACTGACTTCCAAACCACAGAAACCACATTCTGAAGAAGCAGAATGAAATGCCGTGTCCCTAATGCACGTTAAAGGACTCCAGGTGGTCAAGATTATTCTGCAACCTTCCAGAACGGAACTTGTTGAGGAGCTCATTGGGGAAGTAACATGCTAACAGGCACCAACATTACGAGAAGGGAACTTCTGCATATATATTTAAGAAAATTGTCAAAATGATTGCATCTCGACTGAAACAAACGAAATCACTTTTGCATCTCGTCTACGGGTTGGGAATAACGGTGGGTGACGTTTCAAATCCGATTGAAAACGTCATCTTATTTTGTCGTAAGAAGGTGCAGGCACAAAAGTATTTGAAAACTGTTCTTCAGAAGTCCTGATTTTCTGTGTACCGACAACCTGCACAATACTTCCGCATTCGTTTTTAAAACGCGACTACACAAGAAGATGAGGGCGAAAGCAAAAAATAATAATCATAATCAATATACATTATGAATACATAAGGCTCAACTTTCAAGTTTTTCAGTACATTCACTTTGATGTTACCACTAGCGTTCCAGATGGAACAACAAATAACCAAATTGAACCAAAATAAGAGCGTTTGCGCTCGCAATGCCCTGGTGCCATAGTTTCCTGATAACCCCTTCCACTGGATTAGGCAATTCACGGCCGCTCAAAGTTATGTCTCCGGAAATGATCAATGGCAAATACGGTTTCAGTTTAGGCCAAACCATACACTTTCATACCTGATGTTGCATCAATGAGAAATATTCATGCTAGAAGAATGGATACCTACATGTGGAATCATGCACCAGAAAAACCAAAATACTTTACACTTTTTGCTCGTTTTCTTAGTCGTCTAATTTCCGCAGGCATAAGTGAACACAAAACATGTCGTGGAGCTTGCCAGAGAGCTGCGAGCTCGGTAATAGCCGGAATTGGGGTCGGTGTACGCTCTGTTTTTCAGGTTGGACTTGTGTCTTCTTTTAAAGGGAAGCACGTGGCTGTACAGCTGTGAGCACTAGACCGACGACCTTTTGCTGTTTCGCTTTCGCTCATTGTGACCCTTATTTTGTATTCGGTATTAGTCATGATTCGTCAGGTAGAGTGGGAACAACATGGTAGGGCGACGTACCGCTATAATATCTTATGAATAAATATGGGCTCTAGATTTTAAAAAATGGTTTCATGAGCGATGACAGTATGAATGTTGAAAACTTCAATTTGGGTTGGTTTTAAGCTTGTTTTTAATGCTTAGGAACGCAACAATCTTATATGTGTGCTTTGCTACTGACATGGCGCGTTTAAATAAAGCAACTGTGCGGAACCGTAGATATATACTAAGTGCTGAATAGCACTCCTGCCCTTTCTAGTACCGCAACCTTTCAAGACGATCAATTTTCAGAATCACCGATACCCATATTTACCCTAACCTTTGGTTTAGCACTAGGGCTTCACAAACAGAAGGCCACGATTCGCAAGCATAACGGCTGCAATCTCAAGCGCAGCAAACGGAAGACAATCCTTCAGGTAGGCGGAGGAAGTGTTAGTCAGAAACCTTGATCCTGCCGCGCCCTCTGAGGTCTCGCCCGCGCTATCACAGAGGCCACGCAGTGGCACTTCTCAGCCTCAGAGCTATTATCGCATTCTTCTCGAAACTCAAAGCCCCCTTCGCCTTTTTGTTATTACTTTTCCTCCTCTTTTGACCAGAAAAGCAAGAATTTGCACCCACTTGCTTACATTTGTGGAAGGAGAAACCCGCAACAAAGGAGGGCAACACTATTGGAGAAAAAATACGAATCCTTTGACTTCATTTTGGTTCGAAGGCATAAAGCGATATTAAAAATTTTTGAAACAGTTTAATGCAATGTGCCACAATGCTGCCATTAGCTAATGATGCAGCGAAGTATAGAATATTGATGAGCTATACATAAGTGCGATTGCGTAAAACGCAATGCCTCTGAAGGTCTTTTAATGTCTGTACAGGGGTCAAATCAAGTGAGAGGAACCTTGTGAATAAAAGAAGGGGCGAGTGCACACGAACGAGGTTCTTTAACGCGCTCCTGTGAAACAAACATTCCAACGATGGTGCTACTATATAGCAGAAGGGTTATGCACCAGTGAGAACAGCTGTAGCAGGCAAGGTGTCATGGACCTTCAGACACCAAGTGTCACAAAGGAGGAATAGGAAATGTGTAGGGACATCCGGCCAACATCAGCTATCTTCATGAGCTATGCGTATACCAATATACGGCGAGCAGCAGCCGATATTACTAAAGTTTTTCGCACCGAATGTAAGTTTACGACTGTCTCTTGCATGCTGGCGTTGTAGGACGAAGGACGACTACTTTGCTGCACTTTCTGTTCAGCGGCTGAGACAGAGAGAGAGAGAGAGAGAGATAGAGAAGGGAAGAAGGAAAGGCAGGGAGGTTAACCAGGCTGAGTCCAGTTTGCTACCCTACACGTGGGGAGGTGAATGGGGAGTGAAAGAGAGAAAGAGAGAAAACATGAGTATATACCGCACTTTTTACATGCACTAAGTTAGGTGCAGGACGTTTATAGTCGGGTACTCAAGTCTGTTGCCTTCAGGTAGTGAAGAAGCGCTCTAACTGCTTTCTGGCTAATGAACTGTGAGGTCAGGCTCCCAAGATCTTTGCTTGTGTAAATGGCCTGTCGTCCAGTCTGTTGAAGGCACACTGGAGAATCTGCCATTGATTGTCGAAGCGAGAACAGTGGCACAGAAGATGACTGATGGTCTGCTCATACTTGCACTTAGCGAACATTGGTGAGTCCGATATTCCATCATGATAGCTGTAGGGAATGCTATTCCTCCCACAACCGGCACAGCCGGGTTGCGTCACGTCGTGAAAGGTTTGCTGGTAATTTAAGTTGCAGTGATGGGTAGAGGCTGTATAAACGACACTTAGAGTTCTGTGGTATATGCCAGTAACTTGACGAGATGGTACGAGCGAGACTTCGAAGCTCTCTTGCAGCGTCTACTCTCGATAAAGGTATGAAGAGTGTCGGTGCGCCATCCTGGGCACGTCGGGCAGCGTCATCGGCGAGGTGATTACCAACGATGCCACAATGTCCCGGCAGCCACTAAAATATGATATCGTGTCCTTGTTCAGAAGCGCAATGGCAAGTTTCGTTGATTTTAGACAGCGGCTCAAGTACATCCATATCATGCTAAGTGTCCTATAGACTTAGTAGTGTAGAAAGAGGAAGTGTGTGATGATGTGTGATGATGATGTGTGCGTGGTGTTCTTGGGTGCATCCTGGTGTATTGAAGATGCATAGAGATATGGTAACGACGAATTGGTAGAAAGAGCGTCGAATGGGCACCAACGCTGTGCCTCGTGCCGATACGCGCAAGCGGAGAAAGGCGATGGCGTGAGAAGCGCTCGGAGGAAGCCGACGAGCGGGCACACGTTCGGCGAGTGGACGGGTGAGATAGTGGAGCTGGGATGCGGCCACGTAATTTCCAAACACGAGCTCCCAGCAGGCACCCAGGTGGGCAAATCATCGCATCAGCCGCCTCATGACCAGGAATTAGAGACATCATCTTTATAGCGGCCGCCCCTGCAAACATGCACGTTTTCTAGGGGATAGCGTCGTTTATTTTTTTGCGAATAACGAATCATAGAAGTCACCTCTCAAAAAAACACCAGGCCAACAGGTTCTACACGCCTAGCCTGGCATATCATACGAGCTGTATCATTGCTTACAACGGAAAACCCATTCCAAATTGCGTGCGAAGATTGGAAGTATGGGAGTCTACGGAAACGATCAAATTCTGGGCGCTTCTTTTGGCCATTAAAAAAAAAAAGTGGTTAGCCGCAGCTGAATGAAACCAAAGGCATACGGTTTGCCGTCGGGTGGCGCTCCTTAGAGTATCTTTATATTCCGCCTAAGTAGTTAATTAACCAAGTTGAATTATGAAACACGTTTCAATATTTACTTTAGGACCAAGTGCGTTTCGTTGCGCTGTAGAGGTGGTTCAGCAACGACCGATCCAATTTGTTGCGGCAACGTAGTACATGCTGCGTGGTGATATCTTTTTTTTGCGCTTTAGGAAAGCCCGCAAAATATGAAATAAAACCGAGTGACTGCGCTCACGCGCTATCGTGTTGCAGCACTCTCAATCGCGGTTTGTGCGAAAGAACCGTGCGCGCGGAACATGGCGAAGTGAGCGGCCGCGGCTCTAGGCATCGGCTTCACAGTGCGTCAGCACATTTGGCGGTGACACACGGAAAGGAAGCGCCGTCGTCCTTGATAAGCGATAGGCTCGACGCACGGTTGAGAGCGCTGCAGTACGATAGCGCCCGAGCGCAGTCACGTGGCTTTATTTCATATCTCGCGGGATTTCTTTAAAGGCCTAAAGAAATCGCCACGCAGCAGGTACGTTGCCACAAATAATTGGATCGGTCATTTCAGAACCTCCTCCCCTTCCAACACAACGAAACGCACTTGGCCCTAAAGTGAATATTAAAAAGTTTGCATAATTCATCTGACCTAATCAACTATTGAAGCAGAATGTAAAAATACTCTAAGGAGTGCCACATGACGGCAGACCATATGCCCTTGATTTCATTCAGGTGCGGCTGACCACCTTTTTTTTTAAATCCTTGGCAGAAGTTATGTGAAACACCCTGTAAGTATAAACGTAGTTTCGCGCTAGAGCAACAGCTGAGCGCCCTCAAAGGCGACAGATCACAATCTCTGATGCCACCAGCTCGAGTTGGCAGGTTCGAGGCCTGCTGCATCTCTTATTTTTATCATTTTGTTGCTGTTTAGTCTGGCAGTCTTCCACCAGATGGCATATTATAAAATGCAGGTCATTTAGTTAAAGTTCTAGTTTTGTTTCTTTCTATATGCAACAACTATTTTGTACAAACAATAGCTGGCTGGTTTTGTGAACATGCGAACGTGCTTCCAAACTTCTTTTGCACTTTAGGTATATTATATTTCAGACAATAAACCCACCAAACGGGTTTTGAAAGATGATTTCTTTGTTAAGGCGAAGAGTTACGCAGTTTTTGCTAAGAAATATGTTGCCTCCGCAGCTATCTCATGGGAAAGGCGTTTTGTGCGACCCTTGTGCTGCTTGAAACGTAGCAGAAAAAACAATTAGCGGCCAGTGTGCGCAATTAAAATGCACAAAAGTAGAAAAATCGCCAGCAGCCGTAAACGCAGTATTCATACAAAGCAATGTAGATGAAGCTATTTGACTGAGGGCATTCACAGTATATCAAAGCAGCATACTTGCATGCCTGATTTTGGGTGAAAATGTAGGCTGCCCGAAATATTGCAGAAGTTTGTTTCCTTAGTACGAACCAGTAGCTCGAAACCTAAACATTCTATCACCAATATTGAGCGCACGTGTTATCATTCGAATCTTTTCCATATAGCATCGTTAAATCCAACCGCAGACCTTTTTTTTGAGATATGCCCATAGAGTTGTGCAAGAAGACCTTGTCCTCGGCTACAATCACCAGAGATCCCATAACATTCGGCTGTCCAGTTCGGCTCTCACTCTATTGCTGAGTCAGGTCACAGCACCGTGATTTAAGTACTGGTGCAATTCTTCCGTTATGATGTGAGATTATTCTTCCGCCCTAAGTTCAACGTGCTTCAACAATTGAATAAACATGAGAGAGGGCATTGAGGGTTTGCTAGAAATGTTCCATTATCAGAATTGTTTACGACCCATATCGGCACCATGGTTTTGCGTTGATCACGCCAGCGCCCGCCATTTATAAATTTTTCCAACGCCTGTAAATAAACTGTAAAAATGTCGCTGGTTGTGCGTGAGTAGCACAACGCCGGTTGAGCCTTTCATATCGTCCCACTACGCTACACATTCCCTCTTCCGCCATGGTGCCGCAAGGCATGCCAATTTACATCTTGAGTTTCGCGCTTTCAGTTTCCCAGAAAGCTTTCGGAAGTACACGAGACGAGCAGGCAAAGTTTTGAAGTAGCTGTGACATTTGAGCAAATTTCACAGACAATTTTCGCTTTCGACCCCCACCCCCCTCTATCTCAACGGCGATCTTCGTGGTGCCGGATCGTCGCACTGGGCTTCTGGACGGCGTTGAATAATTGACACGTGCTGAAGCTGCGACTGCGTGATAACATCGTGGCCTGCTGACGAGATCGATGATATCACCACTGGATGTCACTACCCTAGGCGCAATCCCTTTAAATAAGCCAGCACCGACGCCTAATATTCACTGACAGCCGTAGTATTGCACGAGCCGCAACTTAAACAGAGTTCACTGTTTACGCAGTTATTCTTACAACCTCTCTTTTTTTCTTTTTTTCCATACCACTGCCGCTGCTCCCACCCCATCTGTGTTCTCCTCCTTCTTCCATCTTCGATTTCGTGTTTTATTGTATACCATCCCAACTAATCCTGAACTCTAAAAAAATCCAGGGTTTAGAGGCTAAAGTTAATAGTTTAGCTACAGACACCTCTGAGAAGGTGTTCGGCAGGTTTTTGCTAAAAATGAAAGATTCCGGCATTGATATTGTGGAATTAAAAAAAGAAGTTGGGTTCCTTCAATCAAGTGCACAACACTTGAACGAACTTGTCGAGGATCTACGTGGCCAAAATGTCTCATTGAGAAATGAGAATAAACAACTCAAAACTCAAAACTACTCACTGACTCGCAAGGATGAAGAACTTGAGCAATGTTGAGGTCGAGGTGTCCCCTGCTACCCAGGGGAGGACTGTATCGCCATCATGGAAAATGTTAGGGGAGAAAGCTGCTTATCCCATATTGCCTAATGATCTCGACATTGTCCATCGCGTGCCTACACCGTCTAGCGACATAAAAAAAAGATCATTGCGTCTTTTTGCTTTAGAACTAAGAAATCTGACTCCTTCAGTAAAGCACGTAAGGTCAAGCTTTGTGTTAGTAATCTAGGCTTTTCTAGCATTTCTAACACACCCATCTTTGTAAACGATCGTCTGCCTCCATGTAACAAGGCCCTGTTTTCCAAAGCCCTAACACTGAAAAGGAAAGAAAATTAAATTATGGGGTTTTACGTGCCAAAACCACTTTCTGATTATGAGGCACGCCGTAGTGGAGGACTCCGGAAATTTTGACCACCTGGGGTTGTTTAACTTGCACCTAAATCTAAGCACACGGGTGTTTTCACATTTCGCCCCCATCGAAATGCAGCCGCCGTGGCCGGGATTCGATCCCACGACCTCGTGCTCAGCAGCCCAACATCATAGCCACAGAAAGAAAAGAAGTGAATGTTTCTTTCGACTGACAACTGTGAAATCAAGGCTAAAAAGACTACTAATTACAGAGTTTTGCGCATTCGTGATGATTCCTACTTGACTAGAATAGACTAATAGCATAGCAATTAGTGTTCACTGTATCACCGCTTATCACATCAATAATGGGCTCTTCCCTGAAACCTAATCAAGCTAACTCTTTCATAAGTGGATTTTATTCCGTGATTCTTTTCAACACTAGAAGTCTTCGCAAACATTTTGATGGGATAGATAAATTCCTTTCATCATGCTCTATCTCATTCTCACTAATTGTCTTAACTGAAACTTGGTTATCAGACGATGACAAAAATCTTTATTGCTTCCTTAACTACAATTCAAAATGTAACAGATTAACTAGCAGTCATGGTGGTGCAGCGATATATATTTCTCCTGGTCTTACTTATCGCAGACGACGTGATCTACACTTAACCATCACTAATTGCGAATCCGTCTGAATTGAAATAGTTATTCTCCCTCAATGATCACAGAGATTTCATATTTGGTTGCATTTACCGTTCCCCTTCGTCATCAGTCAATGACTTTTTATTTAACCTTGATCATACTTTACACAACGTTTCACTAGAAAAATAAAATGACGTTATTATTTTTTATTTTATTGGTTTATTTATCCATACTGTTAGCATGCATGCCAAAACAGGATTTGCTGTATTCGGCACAAATACAGTTTTTTGTGAATTTGAACACAAATACAAACAAAATCATATCGCATAATAAACATATTAGCCCAACTCAGCAGAACACAAGTGAGCCAGAAAGTACATTTGGGTATATCAATTCTGATTTCAATATTTAGAAGCTGCATTACGTACAATAGGTTTTTCGCTCAACAAAGCCCTCTCAGATACTTTATCGTCATTACACAGTGCATAATCATTCGGCAACTTGTTCCATGTATCTATAGCCCACAGAATAAAGAAATTTTAAAAGACACTGTGTGTTGATTTAAAAGCTTTATGTGCTTACCGTGCTTTGTACGCGAATGTGATGTGTCTACAACTAAGGTTTCGCTATTTCAATTTGACATTTGTCATGCAGTATCTCGAAAAAGAATTTGAGGCTGTTGATGTTCATTCTTTGCCACACAGTAAGAATTTCTGCTCGTGTCCTCAGTCTTGTTACCGACTGCGTTCGACGGAAGGAGTTATAAATAAATGGTAAATACCTATTTGGACCCGTTCACATTTCACGATGTTTTCTCGTGTGTATGCTTTCCATACCGGACATGCGTACTCCAGCAACGGCAGAATGGTAGTTTTATACGCTAAAAGTTTGACTTTAGTTGTCGCATCACCAAGCTTACGAGAAAGCATCCACACTTTCTTTTGTGACTTATATCACAGATATAATCTACGTGGCGAACCCAGCTCAAGTCACCTGTGACATGAACACCCAGGTATTATTTACATTCTGACGCACGGCAGAGTGGTTCGTCATGAGCCATTTAATGAGATAATAGCGGCTTGTTTTTTCGGGTAATTGGCCTAAAAACGGTTTTGCTAGGATTCACCTCCATTGCCATTTTCGGCACCAACAGCCTATCATCCCCAAGAGTTCATTAAGTTTTTCGAAATCATAGATAGAATCCACGTTTGAGTATATAACTGTATAATCCACATAATGCCTAATGGAAATGTAAGGCGAGAAACCGCTACTCAAATTGTTAACATAAAGTGCGAACAAAAGTGGCCCTATCACAGAGCCCTGGCGAACCCTCCATTCTACCACTCGACTCGTACTTGTGACGCCTTGGATGCAAACCACCTGCTCTCTCTTTGTTAATAGGCTGCAATCCACTTGAGGAGAGTATCATTCCGCAAAATCATGCTAAGTTTATGTAACAACATGGGATGAATTATTTTGTCGAATGCTTTCCTAAAATCAAGAAAAATAATGTCAACCTGTTCTCTAGCGTGCACAATTTGGTTAATGAAGTCTCTTAATTCAGTAAGAATGGTCACGGTAGAGAAGCCCCGCCTAAAATTACGTTGTTGGTTGCCCATTATGTCGTGCTCTACAATAAATTCTCTTAAGTGCTTAGTAAGTACATGCTCCGGGGTTTTACAGCATGTGCTTGTCAATGACACAGGCCTGTAGTTATTCATGCTATCTTTAGCGCCAACTTTATATGCCTTTACCTTTATGAATCGGTATTACTCTCGCACATTTCCAGTCATTAGGAACCTGTCCTGTTTGCAAGGATTTGTTAAATATGTCAGTCAAGTAATAGGAGCACCACTCAGCGCACCATCTTAAAAAGGCATTTGGAATTCCCTCCAAGCCGGCTGACTTCTTTAGATCACGGTTTAACTGAAGGTTAAAAGTGCCTTCTTGAGTCGCCGCAATATCAGTTATGGCCATAGCAGGAAAGCACAAGTTATGTTCTAGTAAAATGCAGTCATGGTTCATAAACGCTGATTCTAAATAATCATTAAAAGTACAGTCTATCTGGAAATTATCGGTGACTTTGCAGTTCTCACTAGTTAAATGTACATCATTCGTTTCTTGAGCTGATAGATAGCGCCGAAACTTTGCTGTTGTTTAAGAAATCGAAAGGAAGAAGTGAAGTTGAACAGGTCATGCAATGCGACACATGGAGGAGGAAGAGGAGGAGGAGGAGGAGGAGGAGCAGATTTTAATGAAGAGAAAGGAGAAGATGTCGGCCTGGAGAGCGTGTCTCTAGCCTGCTTCTCCTCAATGGGGAAAGGGGAAGTAGGAATATGGGTAAAGGTAGGTAGCAGACGATTATGTTACGGTACAATACCCGTAAGGTATTTTTAAATAAATAAATAAATAAATGAGATATTATATACAAGTTCTCCAAAACACGGATGTGCACTGCATACACAATACATGCAAGAGTAATCTTGTCCACACAAAAATTTATCGCGTAAAGACATTTCGCATTGTCCGCACGCCTCACAGGTTCTAGAGGCGATCGTCTAAACCAGTCTCACGTAGAAAGTACAAGAGTGACTTTATGGCACGTTGGGCATAGTCAACTCTTTTCCACGCGCCTAAAATCTTCTCTTCCGAAAAGGGGCGGGAGTCCAAGAAGTCAACACTAGACTTAAGTGTTCTTCGTTCGGCCGCATATTGAGGGCGCACGCAAAGTACGTGAGCTATTGTCCCGGGAGTGTGAAAGCCGCTACAGTCAGGGTCCCGTGCTTGTCCTATCTTGTGAAGGTATCAATTAGTGTACGCCACACCCAGCCGTAACCGATGGATGAGTGTTTCCTGGCCTCTCCGCAACTGAAGTGGAAGCCGGAATCGTAAACCAGCGTCAAGTCTATGGAGGCGCTCTTGCTGATGTTCGGGGTTGTCCCATTGTCGCGCCATAGAGGTTTTGTTGGAGTTATGGAGCAAAGCGTTGATGCCATACCGGGAAAAATGAATTTTTGTAATGTTTCCGTCACTGTGCGCCTTTTTGTTGCTTCCGCGTCAGCCTGTTCCTTTCCAGCTATTCCACAATGACTAGGAATCCACTGCAGCACGATGGTATGACCGGACTGAGACGCCACAGCATGCACAGACATGATATCATAAACCAGAAGACTATACGCGGTTCTGCGATTCATATAATTTCTGATGAGTTGAAGTGCTGGTTTTGAGTGAAAGAACACTGTCCACTTCTCGATCCTTTTTTGTAGCATGCGGCGAATCGCTTCTTCGGTCAACTCAACTGCTGTAGACGACGTTCTGTGTGCTATTTTGAACCGTTGTGCAATGCCCATTCCAGGTACCGTGTAAGCCGCCGCGGAAGAGGTCTGTGTCACAGAACCATCTGCAAGAACATGTTGTGTATATCCATACATGTAAGCAATCTAGAATAACGCGAAATTCTTGAGCCTCGCAAGCGGCATTTTCGACTTCTGCGTCATTCCGGGGATTGGGAGTCTCACCGTTGGTTTTGCCATCGTCCAGAGTGGAACTTATGGTATGTCATGCGGTTCGAAATCCGACGGCAATAAGTCTTGCTGCGACAACACGGCTTCTAAGTAGGCGGCGACAGGCCATATGCTTGTGATGTTCGTCAGTGGATGATTCCTGTGTCTAGTCAGTAGCCTTAGATGCACTCGCAATGGCTCATGTTGCAGATAAACTCGAGCTGGGCACGCGCGTGCCTTTGCACTAGCGCCCCAAGTAGACGCACATCGTGGTAGCCCTACGCAAATTCTCAGTGCGCGAGCGTGAGAACCTTCAAATGTGCGTACAGCAGTTGTACTAACCCGAGAAAGTACAGGCGCACTGTAGCGGAGGTAGCCAACAAAAGGTGCCTGCTAGAGCTGCAGAATAGATCATTTGGACGGCCCCCATGATTTTCTGGACATATGTCGAATGATTTGAGTAAAGCTATCCAGCTCTTTTTCTTAATGCAGAGATGTGCTTCGACCAAGATAAGTCAAGGCCGAAGATAACTCTGAGAAACTTATAGTGGGTTACCGAAGGTATAATCTTCTCATCAATCATAACGGGTTAGCAGGCCATTGACCTCCGTGTAAATGCCATAGTTGCACTTTTTGTCGGTGAGAGCTGCAGTCCTCGACTGTTTAGGTATGTCGAAGTTATTGACACCGCATGCTGCAGCTTCGTTTGCCCTTGCAAGCGTGTTAAGCTCGTGGTCCATATACAGATGTCATCTGCGTACACAGAGACCATGACTGTGCCTGCGAGTTCTGTGACAAGTACAACAAGAACGACATTAAACAAAGGTGGGCTCAGTACGCCTCCTTGAGGGACCCCACGATAGACGGGATGGTTCCTTGTTTTACCGTCTAGAGTTGTCATAAATATCGTTCTCTCGTAAAGATAGCTGGCTATCCACTGACGCCTACGGCCCCCAATGCCATTTTCTTCAAGGGCATCTAAAATTGCGTCATGTAAAACATTGCGGCGAAGAGATAACGGGTAGCATATTAAGGTGACATAAAGAGCGCGGAGGGAAGGAAAATACAGTCAAGGGCGGCCGAAGAGTGGTTTGTGTGTTGAGACTAAGAAATCTACAGGCATACAATGGAGTCCGCTGGCGCAAGGAGAAAAAAGGTGAAGGCGGATAGTACTGAAGCAACACACCATATTGACAGTAACTAAACGCGTCGGCGTGTAAGAAGCTTGGCTCTTCGCGCTTCCCTCTGGGCAGGCTGCGCCATCAAGCACCTCCGCCACTAAGTCAACGCGTACAGCATGTGTGAAAACTTATTCAGACAAATTTGTCTGAATATTTAAGACGCGAGTTCTATTTCGCCCCGCAGCGGAGAAATGTTAAATATTTTTTTTAGTCATTGAAGAGTGGCACACGGCCAGTAGCATACACCCGGTGACCCAAGCTGGTGTCAAAGAGCTTCGTTGAAGAGCGGTACGTATCCTGTGACCCAAGTTGGCGCCTAAGAGGTTACTTGAACAGCGGCATAATACGCAGTGGCACATATCCAACGATTGAAGTTGGCGTCAAGTGGCCCACGAGAAGTGTCGCATACCCCGTGATTCAAGCTGGCACGATGATTGGCTTCGAACCGTGTTCACTCAGCACAGTAGCCGAATACTCTGCCCATTATACCAAGGACCAACCAGTTACCCGAGTCGGCGGCAAAACGGGAAGACATAGTCCGATAGATATACAGACAGATAGGCGCCGGTAAGTGCGTCAAGTGTCCTAAGTATGCTAATCAGATCAAACGTTGGCTTCCAAAGGTCTTCGTTCAACAATGGACATTAAAAAAAACGGCTAATGGCGGTGAGGAGGAGGTGGATCATGATGACTGTGATCATCACGATTTAGATTATTTAAAATCAGGCCTTATACAGTTTAGGAAGTCCCACTCGAGGCCATTGTGGTGCGTTTGAGACATTCCATATGCCGCTGGTGTCAAGGAGCAAGTGGTCTCAGGAGCATTTAAGTATAGCCAAGAGACCCTCATATCGTATGCACGATATACGTCATTATACCGGCACGCTGTCATTTGAATGAGTTTCGCTCGTCAATTAGATCTATATGGCGACAGCTGCGTTGAACAAACTTATATAAGCACTGTCCTTTTCAGACATATCCCTTTATCATACAGAGTGTATAGTATCGTTATTTGCAAATGAACACGGTGAAAAGACTAGAGTTAGCGTACCTACTCGACAGCGATGGCCGGATGCGAATTCTAAAAAAACAAACAAAAAATGTCAAAAGGTTGTTGACGCGCGAGCATCCGCTGGTTTGGTGCGTGACAGGGGAGGAGCGAGAAATGTCAATAGCCCTCTGCTTAGCCGGCTCGAGCATAATTACGCGCTCGCGCGAAAAACAAGCCCATGCGCGAACGAAGCATAAGTGTTGCGAACGTTGGGTACGTGCTTCCGCTTTCGTGGCTCGATTAGCCTGCCCTTATCTATAACTGAATTTCTCTGCTGCTGCCTTTTATGAGGCAGAAAATACTGCATGCGAGCATAACAGCCCCTGTGCCGATGGGCGCAACGTCGATGTGACGACGCGACGCTGTGCAAGCGCCATCCCGCACAGCGCCGGCAAAACACTATCGTTTGTAGCGATCTTCATCCGGGCAACGCAAGTGCTGAATCGGCTCCCTTCTTGCACTAGTGGAGATGCTTACAACGTGGGGCGTCCACAGAATTCGGTACATGCGCTTTTCTTCGTAAGTCAATCGATACATCGCGGAGAAGTTCCAGTCTCAGTTTTCAGATTCCGTTTATTATTTTTTAAATACAAATAATGGGGAAGAGACAATATACAGACTCTATATGTACGCATGGTAAGGCTTGGAGAGGAAGCTGGGAAAGTCATAAACTTCAGTTTTGTTCAGGGAAACATAAATATGGCTGCAAGCGCTAGTGACAAAAAAAAAGAGTAAGGAAAATATATTTCTTCCGAAAAAATAGAGCGTTGATAGCAAAAAAGTTGCATTTTTTTTCCACGAATCATGGACTCAAAGGTCACTGAGCGATAAATGCGCCTGGTTTTCGGACTGCACTCTCCATGACAGCACTTGGATGTTTAGAGCAACGTAAAAAAAATAATAAGTAAAAAGTAATATACTGGCGCATCGAACGAGGCCTAACCAAACGTTAATCTCTAGTAAAAATGCTTCTCTATTCGTATTTGGAGCGGAGAAGCCAGCGTAGCACAAGTTTTACTTACCTTATACTGTAAACAGAGCGTGGAATGTAACTTCGTGTCTATTTTGGCTATAAAGCCATCAGACGGGCATTCAAAACTCTCTCGAATAATTGCGCTACGTAGTGAGGGAACAAAAAAATATAAATATACATAGTCTTACTAAGGCTGATTTGTTAATTTTCAGCAAGCGCACCACTAGTACAAAGAATGACGCACAGAATGCTGGCAATGCCGGCGACCTTGTAAATACCGAAGCCCCGGTCGCTATGCTGTCGCTAAAGGCTATATATTATTTTTTTCTTTGTCCAGATCCCAGCTTCCATACAGGCAGCTCTAGCCACCTGGCCAGCACTCACCTCTCTCTATTTTTGTTTTCAGCATATTTTTCTCACATACGTTCCCCCCTGTGGAGTGCAAAATTTAGCATTCGTTCAGCGTCGGTGGGCCGTAAAACGCGAGCTTGAAGCATTGCCGGCTCTTACAGGCGATTTGTTCTCCTACGGCTACCTGTTGAAGCAATATAAGGCAACATCAACTGACTTAAGGTAAATGCCGAGGATTAGTTCACTGTTTAATATCGAGTTTTGACGTTCCCCATGCGCCAGCTCCGGATCAGTTAATACAATCTGGTGAGTAACATACACTATATAGCGACTTTTCCTGGTGCCGCCGTTATCAGAACAACTGAGAAAGGGACGTAAAAATGATAACTGTTTCTTTTTCAATTATTTTATCAGACACTTATATTATATCAGGGGCGTATATTTTATTGTTTGTATCATCACTGGAAGGATGTAAACATTGTTTTTCGATAACTGAAAAAAAAGGGAACCCTTAGGCCTATAGACGTGTTATCTTGACAAGATGAGCCTTAAGTCTCAAACAGGTTATATGTTAATAAAAAATTTAATTATGGGGTTTTACGTGCCAAAACCACTTTCTAAATATGAGGCACGCCGTAGAGGAGTACTACGGAAATTTTGACCACCTGGGGTTCTTTAATGTGCACTTAAATCTAAGTAAACGGGCGTCTTCTCATTTCGCCCCCATCGAAATGCGGCCGCCGTGGCCGGGATTCAATCCCACGACCTCGTGCTCAGCAGCCCAGGTTATATATTCGTGTTGCCTAATAAGTTTGAATGGTCCTGAAGCAAGGAATGCTTTCATAAACAAGGTATGCAAAGTGTCTGACTTAAATTTAGCCAAATACTGGGTACAATACAGGATTAGGATGCCTACCATGTTCGCTCATCAATGCTCTTACGCCGCTAAGATCATTTTGTGTGCTAGAAATATCAGACTAATTAGAGAAGATTAATTAAGCAAGATTACTTTTTGCATTCACAGAGTTACTTCAATGGGATAACTGATATCGCGTCCTAGCACAACCTATCCACTCGTTTTCATCGACATATATGTCCAGCACAATTAATTTTTCCGCACTTTGCACGTAGCGTCCAAAATACCAGTACCGCGTGACTGCGCTCTCACGCGCCGCGACAACCTCGGAAATGACCAGCCGGTTGCCATTTCTGGGAAGGATTGGAGTTAGTTCCTTCAAATGACTTTTAGGACCGCTGTTGTCGCGGTACCCAGGCGAGCAGTCGCGTGGAACTTTTTTCTTATTTCGGGCATTGTGATTAAAGCGTGGAAACATTCATTACGCTAAAGATAGTGCGATTAAAATGACTGAATAGGATGTCTTATGAAGGAATAATCGTTTTCCCTTCAATATTGACACTAGCAATAAGAAAACCAAAAACTTGTTCATTTGTACTCTCTAATTAACTGAATAATTGGCAAGCAAGAATGATCGTAGTGGTGGAAGTGGCCTGATAACCGAATACCGCAGGTGTCATAGTCTTATATTGTACCAATTGTTTTTTTTTTGTTTTTTTTAACAGCTTGGCTAACATTAGCTGGGGTACCCACTACATGTATAGAATTTAATTACAAGAAACGCGGCCCAATGAAAAGAGTTATCAAATAAGTTCAAATTCAGAAACATCCAGCCCTTCTATTTTTTGCAAGTGCTGTTCGCGAACTGTGCACAATGCAGTCCTTTCTACATTGAACTTCCCAAAGACCGCATTGCTAACGAGTTCGGTTATACTTGGTTCGGACTGAGAGAATGCATTCTAGCGGGACGACAACTAAAGACGAAGACAAGACATTCCTGCCCTCTCTGTCTCTGTCTGCGTCTTTACGTGCTCTACTTGATGAATGAATTTCTCATTTCGAAAGACGCGTTGCTCGACAGCAAAAAAAAAAAAAAAATACTGCCCTCGATAGAAGGTACATGAAGACTTGACAACGCTCAGGAAAAATGATGCCAACAGTTAACTAATAACGCCGCCTAAACATACAACGTTGGCTTATTTCAAGCCAATGGATATGCGATGCTGGGAGACTGAATGCGGCGATACATTGCACGCGCATCCCGATATCTGTTGTTAATCTTGCTACACTGTGAAGCCGAGCTCTCGAAATTAATATTCAACGCGAAAGAACTCCCCCGTAATGCCGTTTAGAATGTAACGCGCCAACCGATTAAATTACACTTTTTTTTCACAACTTTCGGGCGAGCCTCCCCCGAGAGAATAAACATGGAGATATTGTATCCACGTTTGACTTGTCATATTGGCCTAATTCAATTTTAGACCACGTCATACCCTATATTTCGTGCCCTTGCCATGATATGCAAAACATGTAACTGCCGAATCGCCAACAGGAGAATTGTGTTGGGCAATGGATGAGCGCGAGCCCTCTAAGAGGAAAAATAAACAAACTCGGTCTCTTTTGCCTGAGGCAGCAACTAATTACCACTATTAAGCACGCTTCATACACAACAATAAAGTGACTCATGTCAGTCCGTCACATTACTACTAATCTGAGTTGAAAATACCCCCATGCGTAGTTCCAGCGCGCCTAATCAAGAGCCCGTAGCAACTGCGATGGCGGAATATAAAGGCTGAAAATTCCACCTTCAACTTTCCGCTCTCTTAGGAGCTGAAAAAAAAAACGAGCAGAAGTCCAGATATGCGGGACATCTACTAGTGCGGCGAAACCGACCCTTCGGCGATGTGGTACGCGTAATGCTAAAGGAAGTATTGTTTAAAAATTTATTGCTGAGTCCTACCTCGTCTTTCACAAATCGCATTTTAGGCACTTAATTCGGACAACGCACTCACGCTACATGTTGCGTCAAGATTAATTCAGTTGGCTGGATTTCTTTTTTCCTGGGACACTTTTGGCAGAGCGTTTTAAAATGCATGGGGTTTATCAATTTCCAGGATATCATCATCATCACCATCGTCATCAGCCTGGTTACGCCCACTGCAGGGCAAAGGCCTCTCCCATACTTCTCCAACTACTCTGGTCTTGTACTAATTGTCGCCATGTTGTCCCTCCAAACTTCTTGATCTCATCCGCCCACCTAACTTTCTGCCGCTCTCTGCTACGCTTCCCTTCCCTTGGAATCCATTCCGTAACTCTTAATGACCAGCGGTTAACTTCCCTCCTCATTACGTGTCCTGCCCATGCCCATTTCTTTTTCTTGATTTCCACTAAGATATCATTAACTCGCGTTTGTTCCCTCACCCAATCTGCTCTTTTCTTATCCATTAACGTTACAGCTACCAGTCTTCTTTCCATAGCCCGTTGCGTCGTCCTCAATTTAAGCAGAACCCTTTCTTAAGCCTCCAGGTTTCTGCCCCGTACGTGAGTACTGGTAAGACACAGCTGTTATAAACTTTTCTCTTGAGGGATAATGGCAACCTGCTGTTCATGATCTCAGAATGCCTGCCAAACGCACCCCAGCGCATTTTTATTCTTCTGATTATTTCCGTCTCATGATCCGGATCCGCAGTCACTACCTGTCCTAAGTAGGTGTATTCCCTTACCACTTCCAGTGCCTCACTACCTATCGTAAACTGCTGTTGTCTTCCGAAACTGTTAAACATTACTTTAGTTTTCTGCAGATTAAATTTTAAATCCACCCTTCGGCTTTGCCTCTCCAGGTCAGTGAGCATGCATTGCAGTTGGTCCCCTGAGTTACTAAGCAAGGCAATATCATCAGCGAATAGCAAGTTACTAAGGTATTCTCCATTAACTCTTATCCCCAATTCTTCCCAATTCAGGTCTCTGAATACCTCCTGTAAACACACTGTGAATAGCATTGGAGAGATCGTATCTCCCTGCCTGACGCCTTTCTTTATCTAGATTTTGTTGCTTTCTTTATGGAAGACTATGGTGGCTGTGGAGCCGCTATAGATATTTCTCAGTATTTTTACATACGGCTCGTCTACAACCCGATTCCGCAATGCCTCCATGACTGCTGAGGTTTCGACCGAATCAAACGCTTTCTCGTAATCAATGAAAGCTATATATAAAGGTTGGTTATATTCCACACATTTTTCAATCACCTGACTGCTAGTGTGAATATGGTCTATTGTTGAGTACCCTTTACGGAATCCTGCCGTGTCCTTTGGTTGACGGAAGTCTAAGGTTTTCCTGGTTCTATTTGCAATTACCTTAGTAAATACTTTGTAGGCAACGGACAGTAAGCAGATTGTTCTATAATTTTTCAAGTCTTTGGCGTCCCCTTTCTTATGGATTAGGAATATGTTAGCGTTCTTTCAAGATTCCGGTACGCTCGAAGTCATGAGGCATTGCGTATACAGGGTGGCCAGTTTCTCTAGAACAATCTGCCCACCATCCTTCAACAAACCTGCTGTTACCTGATCCTCCCCAGCTGCCTTCCCCCTTTGCATAGCTCCCAATGCTTTCTTTACTTCTTCCGGCGTTACCTGTGGGATTTCGAATTCCTCTAGACTATTCTCTCTTCCATTATCGTCGTGGGTGCCACTGGTACTGTATAAATCTCTATATAACTCCTCCGCCACTTGAACTATCTCATCTATATTAGTAATGACATTGCCGGCTTTGTCTCTTAACGCATACATCTGAATCCTGCCAATTCCTAGTTTCTTCTTCACTGCTTTTAGGCTTCCTCCGTTCCTGAGGGCATGTTCAATTCTATCCATATTATAGTTTCTTATGTCCGCTGTCTTACGCTTGTTGATTAACTTAGAAAGTTCTGCCAGTTCTATTCTAGCTGTAGGGTTGGAGGCTGTCATACATTGGCGTTTCTTGATCAGATCTTTCGTCTCCTGCGATAGCTTACTGGTATCCTGTCTAACGGAGTTACTAGCGACTCCTATTGCACACTCCTTAATGATGCCCACAAGAGTGTCGTTCATTGCTTCAACACTAAGGTCCTCTTCCTGAGTTAAAGCCGAATACCTGTTCTGTAGCTTGATCTGGAATTCCTCTATTTTCCCTCTTAGCGCTAACTTATTGATCGGCCTTTTATGTACCAGTTTCTTCCGTTTCCTCCTCAGGTCTAGGCTAATTCGAGTTCTTACCATCCTATGGTCACTGCAGCGCACCTTGCTGAGCACGTCCACATCTTGTAAGATGCCAGGGTTCGCGCAGAGTTTGAACTCTATTTCATTTCTAGTCTCGCCGTTCGGGCTCCTCCACGTCCACTTTCGGCTATACCGCTTGCAGAAGAAGGTATTCATTATCCGCATATTATTCTGTTCCGCAAACTCTACTAATAACTCTCCCCTGCTGTTCCTAGTGTCTACGCCATATTCCCTCCACTGCCTTGTCTCCAGCCTGCTTCTTGCCTACCTTCGCATTTAAGTCGCCCATTAGTATAGTGTTTTTTGTTTTGACTTTACCCATCGCCGATTCCACGTCTTCATAGAAGCTTTCGACTTCCTGGTCATCATGACTGGATGTAGGGGCGTAGACCTATACAACCTTCATATTGCACTTCTTATTAAGTTTCACAACAAGACCTGCCACCCTCTCGTTTATGCTATAGAATTCCTGTATGTTACCAGCTATATTCTTATTATTCAGGAATCGGACACCTAGTTCTCGTCTCTCCGCTTAGCCCCGGTAGCACAGGACGCGCCCGCTTTTTAGCACT
This sequence comes from Dermacentor variabilis, assembly GCF_050947875.1. Classification (NCBI taxonomy): domain Eukaryota; kingdom Metazoa; phylum Arthropoda; class Arachnida; order Ixodida; family Ixodidae; genus Dermacentor; species Dermacentor variabilis. The sequence continues at coordinate 53,106,043 of NC_134568.1, read as the reverse complement.
GTATATGCTTCTTTTGGCCTCCTAACTTCACTGAGCCCTAATATATCCCATTTACTGCCCTATAATTCCTCCAATAGCACTGCTAGACTTGCCTCACTAGATAACGTTCTAGCGTTAAACGTTGCCAGGTTCATGTTCCAATGGCGGCCTGTCCGGAGCCAGGGATTCTGCCGGCCTTAATCTTATGCCTTCGGCAGGAGTGGACAGTGCGATATACAGCTGAACAAAACGAACAAAAAATAATGAACAGGAAAAATTATTACAAGAATTCCATAAATCGCAACAGACGTATTCCGAGATCCGCACGCACCGTACAGAGCATTCCAACGAAAAAGCTTTGCAAAATTTTAATATATTTTAGAATACAGATATTCGCTGAACCGCGCGAGCTGTACAGATCATAATGATAACAACGCGATAGGGATAACAAGAAGTAAAAAAGAGAGAGCCGCATTCATACTGGTATGCTGAAAGACATCGCGCATGCTCAGTTGGTTGAGCAGCAAAAATCTACAAAGAATAATGACAAGCAAGCGAAAAAAACACTTGTGCATAATGTAAATAAAAGAAATACACACACACACACACACACATATATTATATATATATATATATATATATATATATATATATATATATATATATGTACAGAATGCCACGTCTACATGCTATTCAGCATGTTGCAGAATGACTGGATGGTCCGGCATTCCAATGTACTTGCGGGGAGCGCATTCCACTCACCTATCGTCCGAGGAAAACAACCGTTTTTTAAATACGTTTGTTCTGCAAGAATATTCTTTTTTTTTTTGGATGATGAGATCGTGTTGCACGCCTGGTAACTAAAGTAATATACATTTCCTTATCTATCCCTAGCACATCATGATAAAGTAAATGCACTTATTTCAGTCGGTCTCTACATCGCCTTAATTTTAATGTTTCCAATTTGGTTTTGTTAATAAGGTCAGTCGGATATACGTGCCAGCTATAACAGTTAAATACGAATCTAACAGATTTTCTTTGAACTTTTTCCAATTCTGTAATGTTTTTCAGGGTGTATGGTTCCCATACTACTGAGGCGTAGTCAAGAATTGGTCTAATATACGTTTTGTACGCTGAAAGACGGACTTCTTGTGTGGACTGTCGTAGCGACCTTCTCAAGTAGCCTAGTTGGCGTATTGCCTTTTTTTGTAATATGAGGTATGTGTTCGTTCCATCTAAGGTCGGATGAAATTACGAGGCCTAACAATTTTGTATCTACTAACCGTAGATAGATTATTACCACTGAAACTGTAAGAAAAGTTTAAGGGGTGGCGTTTTTGTGTTACTGGCATAGCAAGCGCTTTCTTTGCAATAATATTCGTTTGCCCTGTGGCGCACCATGCTTCTACCTTAGCCAGTGAAGGATTCAAACAGACCTGATCATTTACGCTATTAACTTCTTGATATAGTATACAGTCATCTGCAAAATAATCGTATTTTCACGTTCGCTTCTTTTATTAAGTCATTCACAAAGATTAGAAAGAAAAGGGGCCCAAGGATGGACCGCTGTGGAATGCCCGATCGAACCGGTGCCGATCCAGACCGCGCGCCGTCGATAAACACACTGCCGCCTTAAGGACAGATACGCAGAAATCCATGAAATCAAAAAATCATTTTTATGTATTGTTTCTAGTTTTAACAGCAGTTTGGTGTGAGACCCACGGTCGAATGCTTTTTCGAAATCTATGAATATTATATCAGTTTGGCCCTGTCTGTCTAGAACTGCTGCGAGTTCACGGATAGTTTCGAGTAGCTGTCTTGTAAACAGTCCCTTCCGAAACCTTTGCTGCCTGGAATCAATTAAATTGTTGTCATTCAGCAAGACAGAAACATGTTTAAATCTAGTATGCCCAAGAGTTTTTGCACATGTGGGTAACAATGAAATCGGTCTGGACGAAGTGATAGGCGGCCTGTTTTCTGATTTGGGTATAGGAGTAACCTTTGCGAACTTCCAGTCATCCGGAACTCCTGCACACGATAAAGACTTGCTGAATAGGATGCACAGATATTTCGAGCACCACTCGGCATACCTCACGAGAAAAGCAGTAAGTATGCCGTCCATTCCGGGCGATTTCTTCGTATTGAAATTTAACAAGACAGATAAAATGCCTTTTTCGGTCACTGAGATATTTGCAATTGACAGGCAATCAACTGGAAGGTAAGATATTGATCTGCGACCGTCGTCATCCGTAAATACCGAACAGAAAATTTGATTGAAAGATTTCACGATCAAACTTTGATCAGTTACGGTTTCCCCGTCGATGAAGAAACTAGACAAGGGCTGCTTTTTCGAAGAAAAATGACGCCACAACTTTGCCTGGGAAGACAGCGGAAAATTCGTCAAAGATACACTTCGATAGTATTCCTCTGCTGTTCTAATGCTTGCCTTTAGTTGCAGACGTATGTTGGAAAGTTTACTGGCATTGCCCTCTGTGGTATACTGACGGTGCTGTTTTCTTATTCGTTTAGCCTTCCGTTCCAGCCGCACTATATCTCCTTTGTAATCAATCGGCGTGTGCGCTGTTGAATGCTTAGTCTCATTGGAACAAAGACCCTGACGCATGTTAAGACTAGGTTGCTAAAGAAGCACCACAGCTCGTTCACGCAGCAGGTGCCTGATTCAGAAAGAAGTACAAAATCAGCCAGCGACCTATCCATGGCGTCCAATATGTCAACGTCCTTAGCGCGGAAAAAGTTTCGAACGAGGCATCTTTTTTTCTTGGTTTCAGTCCGACGGCCAAGTTGAACTGTTAAAGATATCATATTGTATTCAGTTATTCCGTCAAAAAATATGTACTTCGTGATCACGACTGAGCACTGCATTGCTTACAAGGAATAGATCTGAAATTGAAGCTGCATCATTCTGGCTGCGCGTGGGCTCTTTTACTAACTGAGCCAAATCATGGAATACTCCGAAGTCAACAAAAGGTTCAGTAGCACTGGAAAGGGGCTCAGGAAAACCGGTACTCCTGTCGATTGAAGGCATACTGAAGTCGCCACCCAAGAGGACATTACAATAATAGCTTTTGCTAGAATAAAGGAATTCGTTAAGCCCGAGAAAAAGTTATCTTGAGTAGGGTACGGTAGAAGCCTGCTACGATTACAGTGTGCCCATCCAAATATACTTTAATGAGGACGCACTCAATTACAGAAACATCAAGTGACCTAGACACCAATAGTGACTGTTGATAAACAATTGCAACACCACCGCCGCACGAACTACTATTTTTACGATGAATTCCGAAACCTGGTGGCGTTACTTCCTCGTCGGAGATAACGGGGTGAAGCCAAGTTTCCGCAATTATAAGAATATGCGGCATGTGTGTTAAAATTTGGTTATTTTTTATGCCCTGACTGCATCGCAGGGAGTATTGACGATGAACTCTTTGTAGCTGTGCGTGGGGAATTCATCGTGGGGAATTCAGTTCAGTTCATCGTGGGGAATTCCCTACGATGAACTCTTTGTAGCTGTGCGTGCACTTATTGATCACTGCAGTCCTGTAAACTTCCAGAACGCATGTGGTATGTCGGTGGATGCCTTTCTAGTGCTCTTATACTTTTATCTGTCATCCACTGTTGTTGAATTGAAAGGCTCCTTGTTCCTTCAGAAAAAAGGAATATGTATTGGCCCTAGTGTTGCTCCAGTGCTTTCCCAGATATCGCTAGCAAAATGTGACAGGAAACTTTAAGGCTTCCTTCAAAACCAGCGTGCGAGCAGTCTTTCGGTATGTGGACGATTTAGTACTTTTAGAGCTTTTACCTAATGACACACAGCCCGCATCAGTAGAATGTGTATTGACTGCTTTTAAAGCTTCTTAACGCACTCTTAACTTCACTCATGAACTTCCTAGCAATCATTCTATCAGGTTCCTTGAACTGTAACTAGCATTCTTTGAAAACGCGTGAAGCCAACAAACACTGACACCGAGGACAACACAGGGGAAATTACTTGTGCTTAATAAATGAAAATAAAGAAACGATAAATAAATGGAAATTAAAGTAGATGAAACAACTTGCTGCAGGTGGGAACCGAACCCACAACCTTCGCATTTCGCGTGCGATGGTCGACCAATTGAGCTACAGCGGCGCCGTTTCCCCATCCGCTTTCTTGGCTATTTATGTGTACTAGCAGAAGCATGGGAGTGTTAGCCAGCGCCACCCCTCACAGACCTTGGGGGCGGACGTGGAACGCCCTTTTGTGGCAGGCGTCACGTGAACGTGATATTTTTGGGTGAAGGCAACTGGTCAATAAACCCACATGTGCTACCTGGAGGCATCAATGCTGCCGGATTCGAGACCCTCGTTATGTAATAAATGAGAAGAAAGGGGGTTAACCGAGTGGCCCGATTTTTATTAGTCATATCATAAGAAGACAAAAAACACTGACACCGAGGACAACACAGGGGAAACTACGTGTGCTTAATAAATGAAAATAAAGAAATGTTAAATTAATATAAATTAAAAAGTGGATGAAAAAACAGCTTGCCGCAGGTGGGAACCGAACCCACAACCGAAATACGAAAGTTGTGGGTTCGGTTCCCACCTGCGGCAAGTTGTTTCTTCATCCACTTTAATTTTCATTTATTTATCGTTTCTTCATTTTCAGTTATTAAGCACAAGTAATTTCCCCTGTGTGGTCCTCGGTGTCAGTGTTTGTTGACTTCTCATGATATGACTAATAAAAATCGGGCCCCTCGGTTAACCTCCTTTCTTCTCATTTATTCTTTGATAACGGGCATTTATGCTGGATGTTTCCAGCTAGAGGCAAGAAAGCTCTTTTACGATGTGGGTTAGCACATTCAGATTGTAAAAAAAGGGATTGCAATGAATTGTTTCCGCGATGCACTCGAAAGAAGCTGTCGCCACGCTACTGAAAGTAGTTTTGCCGCGCAATTCCAACGTTTACAAGCCGCAGGGTTCCCTCAGCCCCTTCCGAAAGCGGTGGCTCAATCGCTGCTTCAGAGGCTAAAGAAGGAGCGTGCGAAACAGGCAGATGTTGGGGCAACTGAACGTAGGAAACTGTAAATCATGCCGTATGTGCAGAAAGTGAGCCGCAGCATCAAAAAGGTTGCCGCCAAGCAGGGAGTAAGTGTTGTGGTTTCAGCCCCTTGCAAGCTTTCGGATCAGTGCTCGCGCATTTTTCGAGGCAGTGCAAGGAACCACAACGCAGCATGAAAACTGTTTCACGGCATGTATAAGTGTATAAGTTCCCTCTCACATGCGAAAGATTTTAAATAGGCCAGACAGGTTCATGTATTAATGACCGCCTGCGTGAGCACCACTCCTCCCTGGGGTCAGAGAACGGTGTAAACTTGCCTCGCCATTGCAATGGATGTGGCTGTTAGCCTTTGTTCAGCAATGTAACGATTCTTGGTAGGGGCAAGGGCAAGGAAGAGCGAGAAATCCTGCAAGCATACTACATCAGTTTTTTAGGTGATGACGGCATCAGTACAACCTCGGTGAGCTTACTTGAAAAGAAATTTGCATTTCTAGGTCGGTCACGATAGATGCGATACCTTGTCTTTTCATGGTTTGTGATTAGCGATGATGTGGTTGCGCATGCTCTGCTAGCCTTGATGGGACTACGCCTTTTCTAATAAAGCTCACTTGATAGCCCAGTCGTTGTGGTGTGGACCTTTCCTCTTGTACTTTGGCTTTTTTTTACTGCTTTTTTCCTTCAACTATGTACCAATTGGCCCGGATTTCAACCCTTTTTTTGTGGTCTCCAGTTCTCAGAAGGTGGTGCATGGTCGGTTAATTTTGCTGGTCTCGCCAGTTCTCCGAAGCGACTTGTCGCAGCGGGCCGAGACGGGTTCGAAGGTCGCTTCTCCAAAGGACGCCAACCCCGCAGGCCGATCGTAACAGTGTGCGCAGAAACTACGTAGATTTCTCACGATGGGAAAAGACTCACCTCCCGCCGTGACGCAGCAGGTGCTTCAAGCAATGACAGTGCAAGCTGCAGCATGCGGCCGGCCGAAGTACATGCTGCGAGGATGGAACTCACACCGTATCGATTCGATCGCCTAGCTTTTGCGTGATGCCACAAGCTCGCGGGCTTCATTCAAGCTCGGAAAACCACTTTCATGTAGCACGTACTGGAGAACAGAAAGCTGTGCGGGGGTGTTTTTCATGGCGCTTTACTATTTTTTCATCGACACTTTTCTATTATTTGTACTATTTCAGAATTTGAGGTAATTAATTCAGACTAACTAGTTAGCTGGGACACATCATATATATATATATATATATATATATATATAATCTCTGAAACGCAGTTTCGTTGTGGTTCGTGGTGTTTCTCACGCTTATGGCTTTATGTAATTCAGTGAGGACACGGTGGAAGGTAACGAGCCGATGTTACGAGACGGCGTAAGTTGCGATTATGGTTTATGCTAAAAAATTGATTTTTCGTGGAAATCTGTGCCACAAACTTCAACTTTCAAAGCGGTATGTGTTGCCTTGTGGAACCTATGAGTATCCGTGGCTGTGCAGTTGCTTCTGTGAAGGGTAGCGAAACTCAATAGGGGCTACCGTTGCAATGCGAGGGTCATTGGATATCACAGAGGCTGGCGCCGAAGATTTAAAGGACGGTTTATTTAAACGCGATAGTTGTGCCCTATGACGCAGCCAAAATAGGTTTTAACGTTGCATTGACAATGCAATTACAGCGAAGGTTTAGACCAAAGATTGGGATGGCGGGTAGAGGCGAGGTGGGGTTTTAAAGCGATAGGCCTGTGGCGGCCCATATGCAACAACTGCTGTAGACGATAACGGTCCGACCGCAAGACATAAACACCCTTCCCGCTTGCAGAGCGATTCCCCGAAAAGCCGTTTGGAAGACTATGGAAGACGCTTCTGCGACATGACACCACCTCGCGGCCATTAAAATAAGTTGAGAAAAGCACGCATCATTTTTGTATTAAGTCTTTGTCTATTCAGTCTATTAAGTCTATTTCCAAGTCTTTGCGCATGTGAACCTAATTAAAACAATAGGTGCCTTACACGAATGGCGTAGGATAGCCTGCCTATGTTATCATGCGCGCAGACAACCTACCTGTCGGCTTTTAAAGCGTCCTGCTCAGCCTCCATCTTGTTAGGACAGGAAAGTAGCCTGCATCACGGAGGAAAGAAAAAACTAAGGGAGACCCTACCTCCTCTGTGCGCCAGGAGAAAAGTGTAGAGAAAGTCACGTGGTAGTTTCTCCTCTCTTTTTTTTTCTGCTGTAGCGGCCATGCTTTCGGGTCACACTGCCGGCCTTGTTATAGCTCTGTTCGCTCACACGTGTTGCTCCGTAAGTTTCGTACCGTGGCAAAGGCGCCGTGTGGGCAGGTTTACGCTAGTCTTCGTGTTTTGTTGCACTCTGCTATCTGGACCGTGCTCTCCCGGATGTTGCAGTGGCCATGCGAGACAGGAGGAACTAAAGCTCGTGAAATGAACGAGTATGCAACGCTGTACGCAATGTACCGCGCCATGGCAATGGCAACGGACGAAGGAATATCCACGGATATTTTCTCCTCATCCGTGGAATCATGCCAACGTGTCATCGCAGGCGGAAACAGATGCGTTTCTGAATCTGTACGATGAACGCCTTGCAGGTCAGTGATTCCTGCTTTTGACAGTGCATGGTGAATTTGTGGCACGTAGAACGTACGTTCTGCAAGAATGCATAGTCCTGGTTTTAGAACATTCGTGTTCAGTAACAACCTCCTTTTGTGCATAATAATACAAATGTTGCACAACTGTTGCTGGCTTCTCGCAGTACTCGCGACAGCACGAAGTCTTTTAAGCAGAGCGCGTTCGAGGTTCATGCACACCTGCACAGCTGTACCACACTACACGTGCTGATAGAGCGTTACACAGAATATTTGCATTTTGCTGCCATCGGTACCGTGCGCTGGCCAGTCGACGCTTCGTCCGGGAAGATGGGAAAGAAGCGGCTGCTTTGACTTAAGGGACGAATCCTCCCTACGGTAGGCGTACCTTATCTATGCGCGCGAGAAGCGCAGGGAAGTGAACGTCAGCGGATGCGCTGCAAGAGCGAGCAAGGCTCCACAGAACGCACGCCTGCGAACACAGCAAACAGCTGTTCCATGGTCGCACGTAGGCCTGTTCTACGCGTGTACTGTGCTGCACTGTGGGACAGCTGTCGCAAAACTTTGGTTCCGTGAAGCTTCACTTACCATGGGAAGAAGGGACCTCAGGCCACAGTCAGTGAATCTAAACCCGGAGTTAGAAATTACATTCTGCCTCCTCGCCGGCGCGCTGTCGTAGTGATGCGCGGCCCCACAAAATTTGTTCAATAAAGCACGACGATTCCTCAAGCCACAGCGAGAATCTATGTTTGTGCTCATAAACACCAAATGGATCGCAAATGGGTCGGTGTGTCATACGTGCATCCAGTGCATTCTTGCAGTGTAGTGAGGATGCGTACATCTTTTTTTTTCGTATCGCCAAGCGTCTTGCTCGCAAGTCCGCCTGAGAACCCCAGGAAGCCCAAGTATAGAAAAGCGAGTAGAAGACAGCGTTAAAGGTGACCTTTTTTAAAAACATGCAAGAACTGGGCAGCGGCCGATACCTGCGGAGGACTAGAACAGTTCAGTTGGCTGTCCTTTTAAAGCATGTTTATTTTCATGAAAGTCGGTAAAAGCAGACGATTCGATGACACGGCCCAATTTGCAAAGTTCATTTTTAACTTCTTTCAACATGACTTCGGCAACGGTAATGCAATGAGACATCGCGTTTACATCTATTTGTTTAGTATTGCTGCGGAGCGAGCGCGTCCAAGCAGCCCGGTTGCGCGCAGCGCGGCGAGGTTTCGCGAGAAATGTAAACACGAGAGGAGAACTGGCCCCACATGATGGCGGAGCAACACCAACGTCCGGCTTCACTTAGCTTCACAAAGAGTGACGTCCGGGCCACTCCTCAGCTTTTCTTCCTCCATGGCCTGCATCGTTTTGACTTCGATACTGTCTTCGTGAAGCTGTCTACTTCGACGTCTTAGTGAGTATACTGGAACGAGACTTAAGATGGCTGCTGTCCGTTCAGCGGTATACTTTGCCGTCTACGGCGAGTATTGGAACACAGCCACTGTACCGAGTAGAACGATTGATATCGCTTGTAAACGACGTGACGACGCTTGGTCAGCGGTGGTCCGGGTGGCGTGAGGAAAAGGAGGGCCGCGCGATAGCATATACCGGATCACTATTCCTCAGTATACGTAAGCCGAAGCCCGGAGTTCACTCTAGTTCGCCTAGGAGATTTTAGATTTGAAATTTGGTTTACGGTAAACGAAAAAAAAAATCGGGATAACTAACCCACGGAATGTCGATTCCACCGTCAATCTGCATCAAATCGACAGCCATGCTACATATTTAACACATGAAATGTTTTCTGTAATCTCAAAGGAACATTCGCATCATTTATGCTCAAACACTGCGTTCAACCTGACGTAAACCTTTCATTGTTCTTCTTCCTATAGAATAATAATAATATTAGTAATAGTTCTGAGTGGTAGTGGTAGTAGTAGTAGTAGTAGTAGTAGTAGTAGTAGTAGTAGTAGTAGTAGTAGTAGTAGTAGTAGTAGTAGTAGTAGTAGTAATTATTATCGTGGTCACATTCGTTTTTACTGGGCACAGAAATTGTCAATGGTTGTTCCTCAGCGGAAACGGTAGACCAGCGTTGACGTGGATAAAGTAGAAGAAACGAAACTGGTGAAATTACCCTCAATCTATAATAAACGCCGATAACTACGCTGTTTACCGATTTAGAGGCTCCTACGGCGTCTCGGTTTTTGTTACAGATGACTGGCAGAAAAGCAATGCAGTCCTGGGAGCGCAAGCCCCCTTAGCGTCACAAATTTTTATGCTGCCTCCAGTTTCAGCAGAAACGTGAAACCGGAGGTCGGCCGCGCAGCTTGTTGAAGTCACATGGTTATAACGCCCAACGAGCGTGCCAACGATCACTTACAGCTTAACGCTATCAAGTGCACCTTATAAACTCGAAAAGTAAGTTCGCGTCACATTTGGCTCGGAGATCAGTGAATTTATTCATTTGCGTCTGGTTTCCGAAAACGCAAAAGCCTATTGTTTTGGTCGTAGGACTTGCACATCTATTTTGACAAAGGTGAAAAAGGCCACAAATACGTAGATCTACTGGAAATCGCCGCGAAACGCCGAGAGGAGCGTGGGCAGCGTTTGACAGAGCTTTTGGTTGCTATGAGAACAGACTCTGAATCGACGCAGCTTCCACATGTGGCGGTTTTGCGCTTCCCCAGACGCGGTAGAGAAACGCCGCAAAATAACTAAACCTTTACACTCAGTGGTGCGCTTACTTATTTATTTATTTATTTATATATTTATTTATTTATTTCGCAATAACACTAAAGGCCCTCTAGGAAGGGTATTACCCTATGTCTTATTGAAATATTACTAATAAGGTATGTTTTGTCTTTCCCAGCCTACACTAAGTGAATTAAAACACGGGAATTTTTTTCAGAAGCACTCTCACCTGTGCGCACTTATCCGTATCCTCTGTATCCTTCCTTTCATAGCCACAGAAAGTTTTCCGAGAGTATAGCTGGTCGTTCGTCTTCTACGTGCGGCGATTATCAGATCAGCCATTCTCGGTTCGGATTCGGCGCTGAAAGCTGTTGGCGTGGCTCTGCTTTGTTTTTATTATTATATGTATTATATTTTCGTCCAGTACATGGCGTGTGCCATCGCGCAAATTTTGAATCTTGAAAATCCGTATGCCACGTGGTGTCAAAGCTGCGTACTAAAGGCGACGTCCGGAATCGCTGAGGTTGATCTGAGTAATGGTGTTTTTTTCCTATAGATCATTAGCACTGCCGCTTGTACCGACGAAACATACGTTATAATTTCCGAAAGCACATCACATTTATTTTTTTTAATAGTATGCAGCTACAAAGCGCCAATCTTCTTAAAGCCGACATTCCTTGAGCAGCGTCGATTATAGGCAGGTCGTGACCACTTTGCTACGCAGTCTTTCAAAGGATTGCAACATTTCATTATGCTAGTACGATGAGCTGTTTTCGTAGAAACATTGCGTCAAATTCACAATGCTCTTTTTTCGTAAGCGCTCTTTTACATTGGCAAAGAACCTTCGCTAATGATATGACCAATTAATATAGGTATGGGCTGCCACTATCAGTTCTAGCGTAAGAGCATTTTTTGTGAGTTCATGTCTCGGTTCCCATTTGGGGCGTCCTCGAAACAGTGATAAGCCATCCCGTGTATTTTGTTGCATCGAACTCGGTGCTGACACACTTTGATGAAGTCAGCTAGATGTTTCCGCTTGCGTTATCGAGTTCAGTCCGGGAGAAATTAAATATATCCAACAGTACCGTGTAACGCGGATGTCGTAATCATATTATTCACACCACGACGGGATGTTCTTGCACTGAACGATCCGCTACAGCAAGCAGTTGCCATGAGACGCCGCGTGGTTCTGTGTACAGGTACCTCGTGCACAAACACCGACTGCCTCATGGCAGGGCGTTCCGGCAGCAGATTGTATAAAGAACAATTTGAAAGGCTCTGGTATAGCTGCATGTGGGTACTTCATAACGTAAGCACATGGTTGACTAAATGAATGCACTGTTAGATACACATGTCATGTTGTCGATACGCTAGAATTAATGTATTTTTTATACTTCTTTCGCCCGCTCTTATTGACTCAGACGAGGCCATGGACGCCACCGTTATTGCCGAAATGAACCACACGGAGCGACGAATGATACAAAAAGAAGTATGCGAAATGAAATTACTGGTTCAAGACAGGGCTCCAGACATTTCAGTTCATTTGCCTAAACTTTGTTGAAGTTAAACAACCATTGGCAACGAAATTATTCTGCAGCCCTCCACCACGAAGTCTCTCACATAGCCTCTGTGTTGCTCTGGGTCGCAAAACTCAGCCAATCAATGAATCAATGAATAAATCAGACATCCTGGTTGACGCAGAGTCTAAAATACAGTGTAGTATAAATCAGAAGGTGATTTTTCTAATGAAACCCTACACGCGCTGGCTGATAAGAGGAATTGTGCCATGAGCGCTCATTCTTTAAAGGCCCGAAACACGGCAAGTAGCATTTCCCCTAAATGCTTTACTTTTTGACAAAGCTGTATCGCTCTGTCCTCGACGGTGGTTTATATCTTTATGCGAAATCAGCCTGTGACCTCGTCAGGAACGGAAACCACTGTAAGCGGATGCTTGGCAAGGCAGCACGCCACAACACAGTTCATTCCTTCTCAATATAAGCAAATCGGGACAACCTTTACCTGCTTGTTCAGGAAAGCGTCTCGCACGTGCGCCGAGTCTACCTCTTAGACATTTGCTGTACATGCCCGCTCGTTGTACTCCATCTACCCCTAGCGACCGAATTATTTAAAGCTACACATTAACTTTAAAAAATTAAAACAGACCACATTTCTGTGACTAGTCTAAAGCGGATCGGTGTTAACCCGCAGGCTTCCGCCGCTCTCAGTGCGCCATGGCTGGAGAAGTTATGGGGCACAAGAACGTCGCGGTCGACAGCTGCTGGACGCTGCTGCCGTTGTCGGCGCTGTTGGCTATGCTCGCTTCGATGATCAACAAGAACAGTGGCCTGTTCTACGTGGCATTTATGGACCAGTTCGGTGCAAGCCGCCAGACAGCCAGTTGGCCGATAACCATACACGGACTGATGGGGCATTTGACTGGTACGCAATCGTCTCTCTTTCTAGAGCTGCTGTTTCATGTTCGAGCACATTGAAATCGAACTTTCTCCCCTGCAGTTCGACCGTCCTATTGCTAGCGCAAGGGATGCTAAATGTTGCAGTTCAAGAACTAAGTATAGCTACCGGGCTTCGCTGCGTCTCGTTTGAGGACGACGTGGTACTCCCAACGCATTCTCTTATTGTTGTAGTCAAACGAATGACACTTTATCTGACAACTACCTGCTAAATTAATATATTCACATGCCCTTCCACGCATCATACTATGCTTAAAGCTTTCATCTAATATTCTGTAGGAGCGATAAATTCAATGGCGCGTTTCTCCAAATCACCTACATTGATCTTTTGTACTGAACGACGCAAATAAAACGCCTAAACTACCGCAAATCATCATCATCATCATCATCATCATCATCATCATCATCAGCAGCAGCAGCAGCAGCAGCAGCAGCAGCAGCAGCAGCAGCAGCAGCAGCAGCAGCAGCAGCAGCAGCAGCAGCAGCAGCAGCAGCAGCAGCAGCAGCAGCAGCAGCAGCAGCAGCAGCAGCAGCAGCAGCAGCAGCAGCAGCAGCAGCAGCAGCAGCAGCAGCAGCAGCAGCAGCAGCAGCAGCAGCAGCAGCAGCAGCAGCAGCAGCAGCAGCAGCAGCAGCAGCAGCAGCAGCAGCAGCAGCAGCAGCAGCAGCAGCAGCAGCAGCAGCAGCAGCAGCAGCAGCAGCAGCAGCAGCAGCAGCAGCAGCAGCAGCAGCAGCAGCAGCAGCAGCAGCAGCAGCAGCAGCAGCAGCAGCAGCAGCAGCAGCAGCAGCAGCAGCAGCAGCAGCAGCAGCAGCAGCAGCAGCAGCAGCAGCAGCAGCAGCAGCAGCAGCAGCAGCAGCAGCAGCAGCAGCAGCAGCAGCAGCAGCAGCAGCAGCAGCAGCAGCAGCAGCAGCAGCAGCAGCAGCAGCAGCAGCAGCAGCAGCAGCAGCAGCAGCAGCAGCAGCAGCAGCAGCAGCAGCAGCAGCAGCAGCAGCAGCAGCAGCAGCAGCAGCAGCAGCAGCAGCAGCAGCAGCAGCAGCAGCAGCAGCAGCAGCAGCAGCAGCAGCAGCAGCAGCAGCAGCAGCAGCAGCAGCAGCAGCAGCAGCAGCAGCAGCAGCAGCAGCAGCAGCAGCAGCAGCAGCAGCAGCAGCAGCAGCAGCAGCAGCAGCAGCAGCAGCAGCAGCAGCAGCAGCAGCAGCAGCAGCAGCAGCAGCAGCAGCAGCAGCAGCAGCAGCAGCAGCAGCAGCAGCAGCAGCAGCAGCAGCAGCAGCAGCAGCAGCAGCAGCAGCAGCAGCAGCAGCAGCAGCAGCAGCAGCAGCAGCAGCAGCAGCAGCAGCAGCAGCAGCAGCAGCAGCAGCAGCAGCAGCAGCAGCAGCAGCAGCAGCAGCAGCAGCAGCAGCAGCAGCAGCAGCAGCAGCAGCAGCAGCAGCAGCAGCAGCAGCAGCAGCAGCAGCAGCAGCAGCAGCAGCAGCAGCAGCAGCAGCAGCAGCAGCAGCAGCAGCAGCAGCAGCAGCAGCAGCAGCAGCAGCAGCAGCAGCAGCAGCAGCAGCAGCAGCAGCAGCAGCAGCAGCAGCAGCAGCAGCAGCAGCAGCAGCAGCAGCAGCAGCAGCAGCAGCAGCAGCAGCAGCAGCAGCAGCAGCAGCAGCAGCAGCAGCAGCAGCAGCAGCAGCAGCAGCAGCAGCAGCAGCAGCAGCAGCAGCAGCAGCAGCAGCAGCAGCAGCAGCAGCAGCAGCAGCAGCAGCAGCAGCAGCAGCAGCAGCAGCAGCAGCAGCAGCAGCAGCAGCAGCAGCAGCAGCAGCAGCAGCAGCAGCAGCAGCAGCAGCAGCAGCAGCAGCAGCAGCAGCAGCAGCAGCAGCAGCAGCAGCAGCAGCAGCAGCAGCAGCAGCAGCAGCAGCAGCAGCAGCAGCAGCAGCAGCAGCAGCAGCAGCAGCAGCAGCAGCAGCAGCAGCAGCAGCAGCAGCAGCAGCAGCAGCAGCAGCAGCAGCAGCAGCAGCAGCAGCAGCAGCAGCAGCAGCAGCAGCAGCAGCAGCAGCAGCAGCAGCAGCAGCAGCAGCAGCAGCAGCAGCAGCAGCAGCAGCAGCAGCAGCAGCAGCAGCAGCAGCAGCAGCAGCAGCAGCAGCAGCAGCAGCAGCAGCAGCAGCAGCAGCAGCAGCAGCAGCAGCAGCAGCAGCAGCAGCAGCAGCAGCAGCAGCAGCAGCAGCAGCAGCAGCAGCAGCAGCAGCAGCAGCAGCAGCAGCAGCAGCAGCAGCAGCAGCAGCAGCAGCAGCAGCAGCAGCAGCAGCAGCAGCAGCAGCAGCAGCAGCAGCAGCAGCAGCAGCAGCAGCAGCAGCAGCAGCAGCAGCAGCAGCAGCAGCAGCAGCAGCAGCAGCAGCAGCAGCAGCAGCAGCAGCAGCAGCAGCAGCAGCAGCAGCAGCAGCAGCAGCAGCAGCAGCAGCAGCAGCAGCAGCAGCAGCAGCAGCAGCAGCAGCAGCAGCAGCAGCAGCAGCAGCAGCAGCAGCAGCAGCAGCAGCAGCAGCAGCAGCAGCAGCAGCAGCAGCAGCAGCAGCAGCAGCAGCAGCAGCAGCAGCAGCAGCAGCAGCAGCAGCAGCAGCAGCAGCAGCAGCAGCAGCAGCAGCAGCAGCAGCAGCAGCAGCAGCAGCAGCAGCAGCAGCAGCAGCAGCAGCAGCAGCAGCAGCAGCAGCAGCAGCAGCAGCAGCAGCAGCAGCAGCAGCAGCAGCAGCAGCAGCAGCAGCAGCAGCAGCAGCAGCAGCAGCAGCAGCAGCAGCAGCAGCAGCAGCAGCAGCAGCAGCAGCAGCAGCAGCAGCAGCAGCAGCAGCAGCAGCAGCAGCAGCAGCAGCAGCAGCAGCAGCAGCAGCAGCAGCAGCAGCAGCAGCAGCAGCAGCAGCAGCAGCAGCAGCAGCAGCAGCAGCAGCAGCAGCAGCAGCAGCAGCAGCAGCAGCAGCAGCAGCAGCAGCAGCAGCAGCAGCAGCAGCAGCAGCAGCAGCAGCAGCAGCAGCAGCAGCAGCAGCAGCAGCAGCAGCAGCAGCAGCAGCAGCAGCAGCAGCAGCAGCAGCAGCAGCAGCAGCAGCAGCAGCAGCAGCAGCAGCAGCAGCAGCAGCAGCAGCAGCAGCAGCAGCAGCAGCAGCAGCAGCAGCAGCAGCAGCAGCAGCAGCAGCAGCAGCAGCAGCAGCAGCAGCAGCAGCAGCAGCAGCAGCAGCAGCAGCAGCAGCAGCAGCAGCAGCAGCAGCAGCAGCAGCAGCAGCAGCAGCAGCAGCAGCAGCAGCAGCAGCAGCAGCAGCAGCAGCAGCAGCAGCAGCAGCAGCAGCAGCAGCAGCAGCAGCAGCAGCAGCAGCAGCAGCAGCAGCAGCAGCAGCAGCAGCAGCAGCAGCAGCAGCAGCAGCAGCAGCAGCAGCAGCAGCAGCAGCAGCAGCAGCAGCAGCAGCAGCAGCAGCAGCAGCAGCAGCAGCAGCAGCAGCAGCAGCAGCAGCAGCAGCAGCAGCAGCAGCAGCAGCAGCAGCAGCAGCAGCAGCAGCAGCAGCAGCAGCAGCAGCAGCAGCAGCAGCAGCAGCAGCAGCAGCAGCAGCAGCAGCAGCAGCAGCAGCAGCAGCAGCAGCAGCAGCAGCAGCAGCAGCAGCAGCAGCAGCAGCAGCAGCAGCAGCAGCAGCAGCAGCAGCAGCAGCAGCAGCAGCAGCAGCAGCAGCAGCAGCAGCAGCAGCAGCAGCAGCAGCAGCAGCAGCAGCAGCAGCAGCAGCAGCAGCAGCAGCAGCAGCAGCAGCAGCAGCAGCAGCAGCAGCAGCAGCAGCAGCAGCAGCAGCAGCAGCAGCAGCAGCAGCAGCAGCAGCAGCAGCAGCAGCAGCAGCAGCAGCAGCAGCAGCAGCAGCAGCAGCAGCAGCAGCAGCAGCAGCAGCAGCAGCAGCAGCAGCAGCAGCAGCAGCAGCAGCAGCAGCAGCAGCAGCAGCAGCAGCAGCAGCAGCAGCAGCAGCAGCAGCAGCAGCAGCAGCAGCAGCAGCAGCAGCAGCAGCAGCAGCAGCAGCAGCAGCAGCAGCAGCAGCAGCAGCAGCAGCAGCAGCAGCAGCAGCAGCAGCAGCAGCAGCAGCAGCAGCAGCAGCAGCAGCAGCAGCAGCAGCAGCAGCAGCAGCAGCAGCAGCAGCAGCAGCAGCAGCAGCAGCAGCAGCAGCAGCAGCAGCAGCAGCAGCAGCAGCAGCAGCAGCAGCAGCAGCAGCAGCAGCAGCAGCAGCAGCAGCAGCAGCAGCAGCAGCAGCAGCAGCAGCAGCAGCAGCAGCAGCAGCAGCAGCAGCAGCAGCAGCAGCAGCAGCAGCAGCAGCAGCAGCAGCAGCAGCAGCAGCAGCAGCAGCAGCAGAAGAAGAAGAAGAAGAAGAAGAAGAAGAAGAAGATTTCCTAATTTCGTCGCACCACCTAGTCTTCTGCCGTCCTCTACTGCGCTTCCCTTCTCTTGGTACCCATGCTGTCACCCTAATTGTCCAACGGTTATCTAATCTGCGCATTACATGACCTGCCCAGCACTATTTGTTTCTCTTAATGTCTATTTTAGAATATCATCTGTAGCCGTTTGCTCTCTGATCCAAACCGCTCTATTTGTGTCTTTTAAATAAGATATGCCTAGCATTTTTCGTTCCATCGCTCTTTGCGCGGTCCTTAACATGTTCTCAAGCTACTTCGTCAGTCTCCTCGCAGTCAGTCTTCTCGTAAGTCTCTGCGCCATATGTCAGCACCGGTAAAATGTGTATTGTATCCTTTCTTTTCAATGATAACGGTAAGCTCTCAGTCAGGAGCTCACGATGTCTGCAGTATGCGATACAACTCCTTTTTATTCTTCTGCGAATTTCCTTCTCATGGTCAGCATTCCCTGTGATTAGTTGACCTAGGTAAACGAACTCCTTCACAGACTCCAGAGGCTGATTATCGATCATGAACTTTTGTTCCCTTGCCCGATTATTTATCATTATCTTTGTCTTCTGCATATTAATCTTCAGCGACGCTCTTACACCATCCCTGTTAAGATCCTGAATCATTTGTTGTAACTCGTCCGCAGTCGTGCTGAATAGAACAATTTCTTCGGTAAGCCGATGGGAAGGACATGTAATGAGGAGGGAAAATAAAAGAAGGTCATTAAGGGTTACGGACTGGATTCCAAGCGAAGGGAAGCGTCGCAGGGGGCGGCAGAAATTTAGGTGGGCGGATGAGATTAAGAAGTTCGCAGGGACAACATGGCCACAATTAGTAAATGACCGGGGTAGTAGGAGAAGTATGGGAGAGGCATTTGCCCTGCAGTGGGCGTAACCAGGCTGATGATGATGTTGATGATTTTGATCGGTAAGCAGAAGATTGCTGAGGTCTGAACAGATTGTCTCAAGTGACACTTTTGAATGAAATCTTAGCAATGAATTTTGATGTGCAGATTGATGTGCAATGTATTTTCTTTGACTTGTTTCGCTCATTTGTGTCATGTGTCAAACCTTTGTCTATGTAATAACTTTATGGCCTTTGTAAGTATGCCTTGTTGTCTGCGCTTCCAGCTTGGACCACATGAGGTCTGGAGTATTATGTAAATAAAAAACAAAACAATAAAAAGACGTATTCGGCGTCGATGCTCACTCCTAAACTTTCCCAGCTTGAACACTTCTTCCAAGCGCGCAATGAATAGCATTGGAGAGATTGTGTCTCTTTGTCGGAACCCTTTCTTTATAGGTATCTTCCTACTTTTCGTGTGTTAAATTAAGGTGGCTGTGGAATCTCTGTAGATATTTTCCAGGGCATTTACGTAAGCGGTCTGTACTCCTTGATTACGCAATGTTTCTGTGACTGCAGGTGTCTTTACTGAATCAAATGCTTTTTTCTTAATCTATGAAAGCCAGATAGAGAAGCTTATTGTACTCTGCGGATTTCTCGAGGACGTGATAAATGACATGGATGTGATCCACTGTAGAGTAACCTTTCCCGAAGCCGGCCTGCTCCCTTGGTTGACTAACTTCCAGTGTTGTCGCTATTCTAGTGGATATTATTTTGGTAAATATTTTAAATAATACTTGGAGTAAGTTAATGGGCCTATAATTTTCCAGTTCTTTAACGTCGCATTTTTTTTGTGGATTGGTATAATGTTTGCATTCTTCCAATTTTGTGGGACCCTTGCAGTCGATAGACACTTCGTATAGAGAGCCGCCAGTTTTCCTAGCAGTCTCCTTCACCTTCGATTAAATCGACTCATTCCATCCTCTCCTGCCAGTTTTTTTCAGTTCTATGCTTTGCAAGGTCCTTCTGACGTCATCTATTGTTATAGGAGTAGTTTCTGTATGCTGTTCATTATTGTTTCGAATAGAGTACTCCTGATTCTCCTGGCTACTGTACAGGTCAGTATAGAATTCTGCCGCTGCTTTTATTATACCTTCGAGATTGCTGATATTATTACCCTGCTTATCTTTCAGTACATAGATCTAGGTTTGTCCTATGCCAGGTTTCCCTCTCACTGATTTCAGGCTGCGTCAATTTTTTACGGCTTCTTCAGTCTTTCTCACGTTCTAATTTCTAATATCGCTTACTTTCGCTTTGTTGATCAGTTTTGACAGTTCAGCGAATTCTATCTTATCTCGTGAGTTGGACACTATCATTCTTTGTCGGTTTTTTATTAGGTTCTTTGTTACTTGGGAGAGCTTGCCTACTGGTTGCCTTGGTGCCTTGCGGGCCACTTCAATTGCTGCCGCTGAAGCCGGCCTCGTTACGGTTTCATTCATTACCTCTATATAATCATCATCACCTCTCTGTTCTAAGGCTATATATTTGTTTGCAAGTACCAGCGTAAATTTGCCTGCTTTTACCCCTGCTGCCCTAAGTTGACCTGTTTTTTCTGGATCAATTCTTGACCAGTAATAAGAAAAAGGAAATGAAGAGCGAGGATCTGTCTGCATTTAAAATCTGCACAATTATGAACCTCGAGTATTATGCAGATGTTGCCTGTGGTGTCGAGGAGACTATACATACCTTCCGAGTGCCAGTCAAATATATAAGTATATAATGTATGGCTACACTGATCACTACTGATCATTATACACTGATTGGCCAGGCTATGATTTATTAAAGCGTGTTAGCAAAGTGTATAAGTCTATCCACTCACTGCAAAACGTTCTTTCATAAACTTCATGGTGAAACCATACCGATAAAAATATGGATACAGAAAAAGGCTGTCTCTGTGTCTTCTGTTAGCTTCCGTTCTTGTGATATTCCTGAGACTACTTTACAATATTTTTTTAAGCTTTAAACACGCCATTCTGTTTTCGGACGTTATCCAATGGACTCTAAAGAGAAGATTCGACATCTATCCTGATACAGTGCAATAATATACCTGCTGCCAACCTGAGCTCAAAATGTACCTTTCGACATCTTTTTTTTTTCTCATGGGAATGCACAGTTTGTCGAAAGCGCAAATGATGGCCTACCACACTGAACAAGTGGTTCCTTCAAGGCGGCATTTCATTCTATTGGATGTACGCCTGAAACATATTTGTGACCAAGATGATATTGTCACGTGGTGGTGACGTTGAAGAACACAGTAGCAAATACTGTGAAAGACAAAACTAACTTTTATTGGGCGAACCTGTGCCCACAAAAACAGGCTACACTTATATCACAACGATAGCGGCGAACACGGTCGGCGATCGTCGAAAATCTGATCAGCGGGTCAAGTGCGTCGGCTTTTATACAGCAGTCATCGAATGTTCCAGACTAATCGTTGGGACCCGCATGCCTTCCACAAAGTTCTACAACATTCGAGTCACGCGAAGAAATCAGATAACACAAGGCTCGGCGACAACAGACAGCGGATAGAAGCATCGATAACTTTCCAGAAACTTCGGATGCAGGCAGACGCGTCCCGCGCTGTGCGATAACATTTGTTAGGCGGCGATACGCGGTCGCCCGTTAAATATAAGTACACGTGTCAATATTTGACCAGGCAGGTACTCAATGTGGGAGAGGTGCTTATTTTTACCATCCTTCAAAAGCGGGATGTGCATTTCAGTCAAGTAATTTACACTGAGAATACGAAGAGTGCACGTGATGGTCCCTCTTCTACATGTGCGTGTGTGGCTGTCATTGTGCCCGCCATACGGAACAATGCACATTGGTGATTGTTTTATTGTGTTACTTTGTCTGTCATTAATGTAACTTGTTTGCCAACAAGGTGCTGTTGCTTTTGCAGGTTACTATAATGAATACCATTCATGAGAAAAGAAACTGTTAGCGTTTCAGTAGGATCTCCTATAGCTTGTCAATGGCATTACGCTTGGATACCACATTACACTTATTATTTTGTCTTTCTTGTTTTTTTTTTCGCTCTGTGACAGTTTGGCTGAAGTGGCAAATGACTTTTTCGCCCCTTACATCTCACGATGACAAGATGACAGCAAGCAGCGCATCCTCAATGCAATTCGAAAGGCCACACCAATTGTACTGTCGAGTCGTACTTTTGAGTTCGTTTATGGCATTCCTTTTACAGTCCGTTTATTTCGCTGTGTTTGAATGTGTTCTCTAGCACCTGTCAAAACAGCGCAATAAATTTAAACGAATGACCCGACGATCCAATTGATGTGGCCTGTCGGGCAGAAGTGACGACGCACTGCTTGCTGTCGTTTGCCGTTGTCAGGTGTAAGAAAAACTGACGCAGAGAAATAACAAACTAATGTTGAATTCCAATGGCGGAGTCGGAGAAAGTTTTTCTGCTCGTTTCGGAGCAAGTTTGTTCCAATGGCAGAGGGAGGGCGGGAGTAAGGTGTTCCAATGAGAGAGTCGGAGGGGATTCAGAGCGGGAGTCAGTCCGTGGAGCAGAAAAAGATGCTCCGCCAAAATCGGCGGAGTGGACCGGAACTCTGCGTGACGTATTTCCTTTACCACGTTTGTCTGCTAGGAGGCGCCAGCGGTCACGGCTCGCTAGGAAGCGAAAGCTGCTGCACGCTTGGCGAGATATCCATTCCGCACTTTAAAAAAAAACAACCGGTGAACGGCGCTGAAGAGACAAGTGACCGGTGCAGCGGTGCTGGGAGCAAACAGCGGAGTGAAATGACAACACGCAAGGTATCCTGGGTAACTCGGTGATAGAACTTCCGCTTCCGCCTTGCTCCGGCGGCGCAGGTTGTGTTCCACTCGCGGATCTGAAGGCGTTGCTCTGCGCCAGAGTCGAGTGCTCGCTCGCGGAGTCCGTCGGCTGCTCCGACTCCGCCATTGGAATTCAACATTAATCCCACCACAACGCAAAGAAAGGGCAATTTGCACCCTTTTCCGTACTCGTAATATTGACCACTGACACCAAACTATTTAGGTCTACATCTCGCAATTGTGTTTTATATCGGCGTTTCCGAATGCCAATACTTGAACACATTATGTGTATTCTACTGTTAGATATTAACTATAATGTATTGAACGCTTTCAGCCGCTCTTGCACGTCCATTTTGGTAAAGAAACGAGCACTCAGCCATGCTGGTACTGATTTCCATCGAAATGCGCTACTGCACGTGCCCTCTCCGTCACCTCATGCACAGTACCCTACCTGCACCATTCGCTACTTTAGGTGGACGAAGCAGCATAAGTTCATACGGAGACGGCCGAGTATTCTTTTAAACGCATGTAAAAGCGACGGGTCTCATACAATGTGTTATGCACATGCTACCAATTTCCAAGTATTTATTAGCGGTCTGCATAGGCGTATGATTAAAGCATGGCCTCCTGAAGAAGCATCAAAAAGGAACTGCTCGACACCTGTATTGACAGCACCTTGGAGCCAATTTTAACAGGAAAGGGTGCACTAAAATTGCTCAGGTATGTTGACGATTTTTTAATAGTTTTTAACAAACTGAACGTGTTGACTTACACAAACGGTGTAAGCACTGTCCTAGACAGTTTTAAAGAGGAGGGACGGGGGTTAGTATTTACGCATGAGCTACCCTTGCAGGGGCGATTACAGTTTTTAGACATTAACATTACCTTGGGTGAAGATCATTTATGTTGGCAGTACGCACCTCGAGCACAAAAGGAGCTTCTTTCTTACGCGTCGGCGCATTCAAAAACTGTAAAACGTTCCATTGCTAAACTTTGTCTTGAGTCTGCTCTCGTAAAATCGTGTCACCATACAATGCGTGCGAGCTTTGACAAGCAAGTTGACAGGTTGGTTTCGGCGGGGTTCCCAAGCACGGCTATCGCAGCAGTGGCTGAAGCGATCTTGCAAAAAATCAAAGGTTCCATGGTCAAGAAACCGTGCACACAAGAAAAACTAGCTGCGAAGCCGGAAGTGGTTCCGTATGTACATACGATAGCCCACAATATGAAAAAAGTGGCAAGCAGACACGGCGTCCCAGTCGTGTTTTCGGCTCCTCGAAAACAAGCACAGCTCTGCGCCCGCGCCGCGAGCGAGGGTACGAGGAGCAGCTGCACAAAAAAACAAAACAAAAAAAAAAAACATGGAAAGCAGTTTGTAAAGTGCTGCACCGGTGTGGTATATGAAATACCTTTGATCTGCGGGAAAACCTACGTGGGCCAAACGGGTAAATGCGTGAATGACCGTGCAGCTGAACATGTGCGGTCGCTGAATGAAGGAGGTGCGCACATTTCGCAACATTGTGCAAATTGCACTGAGTGTGACCGAGCGGCAGAACATTCGCCACGAAAACAATGCCAGTACTGCAAGAAGTGTGAACCATGGTTCGGGGAGATAAAGATTCTTGGCAGAAGCAGGGAAACAAAGGCACGTGAGGCTTTGGAAGCATTCCATATAAAGAAAAGTATAAAAAACTGTGTTAGTGATACTGCCGTTACCCTATTCAAAAGCGAAATGTCCTTTCTGAATAGAACGGTTTGGCAGATGATGCATTATAGTCATTGAGCGCATGTCTGTGATTTTCCTTATATTTACTGATTTTTTCGGTGAATAAAGATAGATGAAGTTGGCGCTTGTCCTGTGTCGTTCTGCCTCTCGTGATCGTCTTAGTTGGCGATGTTCCTTCCTAAAATCAAGTATGCACCAGCTAGCCCAAATGAATGTTGTCTTGATCCTCTGGTCACCATATCGTCGGGTTGGCCTCTCCCAGAAGCTTCTCTCTCGCTACACAGGACCTTATGAATTCCTACACCACGTTAACGACGTCAATTACGAGATTTCGCCGCTACACTTTGATGCATGCTCAAGTCAGACGCCTGTCGACGTCGTGCACGTTTCGCGGCTGAAGCCATACTTCGCTCGCAATTCTTCGCCTGCCATGCGCCGTGGCGGCGCTTCGCCACTCGGAGTTCCTGTTGCGGAAGGATGAGAGAAGTGAAAGGAAGAAGAAGATCGGAGACGCTGGCTGCTGCGTGTTGTTGGTGGTCAGCCATATTAACTACCCTGACTCATCCTGTATATATATTGTAAATATAGTTTTTATACACTGGCAACATCCCCGTAACAGTATCTTCAAAGAAGTATAAAGATTTTGTCGGATGTAACTTCAGCCATAGCCTTCTCATTTATTTTAGGAATACGACATTTAAACTAACACGTCCATTGAAGGGAGCTTTTCAGCGGCGTTAACTAGGGAGCGAGGCTGAATGTTTTGAAGTTAAAAAACTTCGCCTAAGTACTCACTATTATTATTTTGAAATTACCGGCAAATATCTGCGCATGAGTGTCTACAAAATTGGCAGCCTACAAGATGTTCTTAGGTGCTTTGGGCTATCATAGTCGTAATTCCTCGCTGTTCTTATGTATATTTCATGCTTTCTTAAGCATATTCCGCAAAAAAACTTGTCGCTTCGAGCTTAGAGCAGTTTATTTTCTTGTGACTATGGCTATCTTATTTTCACCTTTGTTAAAGTCCAATTGCAACGAAATATGGACCGCATAAAAAGCCCCCTTTCACGTCATTTAGACATACAGATACCTGTGTGCAAAATTTTGCACTTGAAATTAGAGTGTGCGCTTCACAAATTACGCGCAAAAGTCAACGTTTTTTATGCAGGAATCGAAAAGAAAACGCCGCCAATACAACTGGCCGAAAGTTACGTACTATACAGACTGTAGAGAACCAGTCTTACTCCCTCTCTTTTACACCGCTTCCGTGTTTCCGAATAGGTCCCGCATGGCTGCTAGCTATAAAGTGAGAATACTTTGCTGCCTGCTTCGTGCGCTGTGCCAACGCCATGGCGCGCCCGCCGCGTTCCTTTTGCGGAGTACTCTCGCAGCCCAGCCGCTTTTCACTCTCTCGTTGTCTACGTTCAACAGCAGAGCCTCGATGCGTTCTGCCTCCGCTCGAAGAGCGCGTTGGGGCGGCCTGGCTGAAGGCACGGATTAAGACCGGCTTGATGCGGACGCGAAATTATAAGGTTAGAAAGACTCAGGAAGCCGTAAAACACGCACGCAGCTTGACATCAGTGAGAACAAAAGTTGGCATAGGACAAGCCAAGGTGTATGCACTGCAGGATGAGCAGGGTAATATCCTCAGCAATTTAGAAGATGTATAATAAAAAAGCAGTGGAACAATTCCGGCTCTACCTGTACAGTAGCGAGAGCATTCACGCTACCTTCATTCAAAGTAGTAAAAAACAGGATACAGAGGCTCCTTTTATAACTAACGATGAAGCTAGATGGGCCTTGCAAGACATGACCCGGGGAAAAGCGGCCGATGAAGATGGAATAAAAGTTGCTTTAATCAAAGATGGAGGAGATATGATACATTAAAAGCATGCGGCCCCTCATATGCAATGCCGCCAGATTTCAAATGTACCAAAGGACTGGAGTAATTCCAACATAATACTAATCGACGAGAAGAATACGTTAAAGAAATGAAAAATAATAGGCCCATTTGTTTGCTTTCAGTATTGTATAAAATATTCACCAAGATAATTTCCAATAGAATAAGGGCAACACTTCAGTCAACCAAGTGAACAGGCTGGCTTCAGGAAGGTATATTCTACAGTTGATCACATCCATGTCATCAATCAGGTAATTGATAAATATGCAGAGTACAATCGACCTCTCTAAGTGGCTTTCATAGATTATGAGAACGCATTTGATTTAATAGAGATACCAGCAGTCATATAGGCATTACGCAATCAAGGAGTGCAGGAGGCATACGTCCATATCTTGGGAAATATCGACAACGATTCCACAGCTACCTTTGTTCTGTACAAGAAAAGTAGAAAGATACCTATAAAGAAAGAGGTCAGGCAAAGGAGACGCAATCTCCACAATGATATCCACTGCATGCTTGGAAGAATTATTCAAGCTATTAAACTGGGAAGGCTTAGAGGTGAGCATCAACGGCGAATATCTCAACAACCTCCTGTTTGCAGATGACATTGCGCTGCTCGGCGACACTGGGGACGAGTTACAACAAATAATTGAGGACCTTAACAGAGAGAGCGTACGAGTGGGGTTCATGATTATTATGCAGAAGACAAAGATGATGATCAAGAACCTGGCAAGGCAACGAACGTTCAGGGTCGCCAGTCAACCTCTAGAATCTATAAAGAGTACGTTTATCTATGTCTATTACCCATAGGGGACCCTGATCCTGAGAAGGAAATCAACAGAAGAATAAAACTTGATTGCAGTGCATACGGCAGACACTCTCAGCTGCTGTCTGGAAACCTACCATTATCATTGAAAAGAAAGGTGTACAATCAGTGCTTTTTACCGGTGCTGACATATGGGACGGAAAGTTGGAGACTAACAAAGAAGCTTCAAAACAAGTCAAAGACCGCGCAAGGAGCGATGGAACAAAGAATGCTAGGCATAACGTTAAGAGACAGAAAGAGAGCGGTTTGTATTAGAGAGCAAGCGGTATAGGCGATATTCTGATTGACATTAGGAGAGAAAAAATGGAGCTGGTCAGGGGCCCTATAACGTAAAGCTATTCCAATATGTTTCTATTCCAATCTCCTGACGTCAAATTTGCGTAACCACCAACGCGAGCACCGGGCGGTCACCCGCAGGGTTGTCGAACAGACCTATCAAACGCTCTCCTCGTTCATAGGAGGTCACTTTTGTTTGCTTGAAAAACAAATAACATTGCCTACACTGAGCGGCTTGTCATATCTGATTGGCTGACAAGAGGCGAGGAGAACGCTCAAGTGAAGAGGGATTCGATGGGGCCGAGCCACTGCCCTGAAAGTCGATAACTGGATGAAGAGGGTGGTGCCGGCGTCTACGATTGGTCGGCTTTCCCTTACTTAGCTTGCGGTGGCTGGTCGAAAATCGCCGCGGCATGCAACGGAACCTCAAGAATGACGCTAAAACTGACCATCAGCAAAGAAGAGTTGGCAGAATGAGGGGGTAAACGTGCCGAAAGTGCTCGAAAACGTTACACGGCCACGCAAGAAGTTTTATTATTCGCAAATACACCCATGCTCTCCGGCAGGTGCGAGTAGCCAGGGTCTGAGCGATCGGCGGTAGCCATCTTCTATTCATTTCGGAACGGGGCATCCTGCGGCTATTCCGAAGAAAATTCAGTTTTGTTCGGCATAATAATGCATCTTTATCGCGTACACGTCACTTTGACGCGGTGAGTTCTTGCGGTTTTGTGACGTCGCGTGACAGGCAGGTGAAGTAGGTGCAGCCCGAAAACTTTTTACCAATAGCCGAGGGCTAATGGCGAAAAGGGGTCGAATCAGAAATAACTGTTTTTCTTTTTTTCTGTCAAATCATGCATAATCAGTGTGTACACATCATATCAGATGGGGAGGTATCGCTGTTTTCGTGACGTCGCGTGACAGACAGGTGAAGTGGGGGTGGCTGAAAAAAGTTTTTGACCAATCGTGGAGGGCTGATAGCAGAATTGGAATCGAAAAGTTTGGAATAGTTTTACGTTATAGTGCCCCAGGTCATGTATAGCTTAGGAAGGATAACCGATGGAACATTAGATTACAGAATGGGTGCCAAAAAAAGGGAAGCGCATTTTTTTTATTTGTTAATATTGTTTTTTTTTAATATGGGCCATGATCTGATTATGAGGCACGCCGTAGTTGGGACTCCGGAAATTTAGGCTACCTAAGGTTCTTTAACATGCACCTAAATCTAAGTACAAGGGTGCGGCCGCCGTGGCTTGGATTCGATCCCGATGCCTCGTGCTCAGCAGACCAACCCCACAGCCACTAAGCGATCACGGCGGGTAAGGAAAGCGCATTCGAGGACGGCAGAAAATTAGGTGCGGTAATGTAATTAGGAAGAAGCACGACAGATTGGGCGAGTTGTTAGTTTTCCATAATGTTTACCGCGTAAAGACGTACACCGGACAAAAGAATAAAGAATGGGACACACACAGCGCTGTGTGTGTCCAATCCTCTATTCTTTTGTCCGGTGTACGTCTTTGCGCTGTTTTTAAACAATGTAACTAGGAAATTTGCAGGCGCAAGATGGAATCGGTTGGTGCAGGACAGGAGTACTTTGAGATCGCAGGGAGTGGCCTTCGTCCTACAGTGGACAGAACAATGATGATGATAATGATTAACGTTTCATTTGACGTTTGATTTCATTTCAATGCTATTTGAATCGGCGGTGTTCCAGTCGTAATGTTGAGTACATTTTCGAACACTCTCTGTATAATTTTCCCTAGCAACAAATTAACCTATTGTTTGAAGAAGATAGAAAGTGACGCATTAACATTTAATCGAATAGCGACAGGTCTATGAAAGAGCAGAATTTAACTGTTATCAATTTACTGAGAAACAGAAGCGAAACTGTCGTTTAATTCATACACTGTTTATTTTCACAAAGCTCTCTAATCCATTGTATAGGTATACAAAGAAATATACATCGCCAAAGAAACACAAGGAGCACTCCGTAAATTTCGCCTGTTCTCGTGTCTTCCATTGCCGTTGCTCAATTATTTAGTTCCACCAACGGGCAAAACAAGTCGACGCTACGAAGAGAATGTTCATGGAGCTGAGTTATACAATGTTGAATCTACTCTTTGAATTAGCTGCTGAAGTATCCCCACTGCTTTAGGTATTGTCTTTTAATTCTAGTTGATTGGCTGTGCCTCACTCCTATATTGAAGAGCGTTGTAGAACACTGTGAGCAGGAAAGCGAATATCATCATACGAGTCCAGCAAATGAGCACAGAACGTATGAAACCCTAGGTACTGCAACTAAGTACATTGCACAGTGAATGCCAGCCGGAACGCCTAAAGCAGACGCTGCCAGATGTGCACCCGGCCTTCACCAACTAATGGCACACGTGAAGGGCTCGCAACAGCAACAAAGCGCAGCAAACGTGATGCACACATACGCACAGCTTTAGCAGCAAATGTGACTTATAGCGCCTAAGACCCCCCCCCCCCCCCCCATTGTGCACTACCCCCAAAATACATTAAAGTGGAAGTTGCTGTGTTCTCACGATAAAATACAGACACACCAAAGAAACACAATGAGTCGTTTCCTCCTGTTCCTTGCATATATGCCTTCCGGTTTGTCCAAAATTTTCTCATGCACTTCAACATAATGGCTGCGCCGTTTTAATGTTTGTACGATTCATGTTGGTTGTTGTCTTCATTATAGCTTTATCATCTACAAGCTCAGTTTTTGGAAAAGCAGTTGGTGCCCAATGACCAAGTGACTTCCTGAAGCAGATAGTCTTAACTCCATTACCGTGCCAGAGGCATAAATGACCGATGGTGCTTCGAGTGCAGGTGCTTCGAAATTTAAAGTGGTGCTGATTGCAAGGCCGCTTCTGAAAAAATTGATGCACGGTATGCCAATGAAGAAATTCAAACACACATCGTACAAATTTATTTAATAACGATGACAATCCGGATCATTCTGCAGTGCATCATGCGCAATATTCTTAACTGATTCTGCAGCGCACAACCTTTTCTTGCCACAATCCCCAGGTCTGCTTGTCACCTTACTCCAGAAGAAGCTGTCAACCTACCAAATCGCTGTCTCAGGGTGTCTACTCAACTTCACAGGACTTGTAGCCTCGGCCTTCGCACCCACCGCTGTTTGGATGACAATTTCTCTGGGCGTCGTTGTTGGTGAGCTGAGCACTTTTTCTACAGAGTTGTCTAATTGCACATTCGACGTGCTGTGGCTGTCGAAGGCAATGCTGTTACAGTATATCGGTGTCATTAGGCACCATATACCTTGAGGTGACACAGCTGACACTGACACTTAATGTTTTGAAAGTGAAGTAGCTGATGAGGTCGCCGTTGACACTTCAGCGTGCTTTATTTTATAAGTACACATGCTTCTTGCGCTTTGTCCAGTTTCCCTAGCAATATCTTTACCTCCTATTCTATTTTGCTGTCTCCATCCTCTGGCGATGAAGGCAGTCTTTTCGGGTTCCTTGTGGCTGGTATCTCGCAACCTACAAGAATTTCTTTATTCTTACCTTGGAACACTAATGAAACTTGCTTAATTGGCGCTAGAAATAGGAATCATTTACAAGATTAGGTATCCCACATAGCAAAAAAAAATCCGTTTCTCTTTTTCTTTTTCAGGTGCTCCGAGGGAACCCACATGCGTATATTAAGATCGCAGTTTACAATCCTAGTGCGTCGATACTATTCGTGTTGTTATGCACCGTGACGCTACGCATATATAGTACCTATATCGGCTGTATACGACACACTAAAATAATATGGCCCCGCGGACCACAGCAAGACGTGCTGATACTCTGACCACTAGAAATTGCGAAGTATATTACCATCCACACGTTCTTTTGAAAGTACATAGTATGACGACACCGTACTTGTTAAGTCGAAAGCTTATCTAATCAGCCTTTCGAGCAATTAAGAAGAGCTGTTATTCGGCACAGGGCTCTTGCAGCACAGCCTGTTATATGCATTTTGCTGTTGCGTCATAAATACACTTCTCGAACCTGCTGCGATAAGCTAGCATGACGGTACGCCAGCCTGCTTGGCAATGCCGTGCTGCTAATAT
Organism: Dermacentor variabilis; assembly: GCF_050947875.1. Lineage (NCBI taxonomy): Eukaryota > Metazoa > Arthropoda > Arachnida > Ixodida > Ixodidae > Dermacentor > Dermacentor variabilis. Next base: position 53,075,365 of record NC_134568.1, on the reverse strand, counting down.
CTCTGTCTAAAGATTTCCGCTATCCACGTGTGCCCCCGCACCCCTCCCGCAATTATGTTGCGTACGATGTTTTGAGGTTTATTCGTGTTATTAAGAAAACAACCCAGTAACTATTGATAAGCTATAGCTTAAAACATTTGCATGCTCTTGATGCCAATCTTCCCGCATAGACTAAGGGCACTTCGTCCAACATTCCTCCGTGCTGCAGAACTACAAGCCAAAGTGCGGCACCGGGTGGTCAGCCTTATTACTGGCAGGCAGAAAACAAGTGACAAGGGGCTGAGCGAACCAAAACGCAACCTTACTGATAATAACATACGCAGACATTAAAATGCTGCGAAGCCGCAATAGCCGCCCTTTTTTATTCTGTGCTGCAGCTCACTTTTGGCTGTTATATCTCTGTCCGTGCATCATTTAATTAGTGTGTATTCCTCATTTGTTCGTTTGTTTGCCGGTTCGTCGCACACTGCATCATGGCCTCATGTGTGTGTTCGTGGCTCTGCATACGCGCATGGGTACGAATTCGGTGTGGTGTGACTTGCCTTCGCCTTTTATAAATTTTTGTGTGTGTATACGATTCTGCGTGCTGTCGATGTTTGGCCCTAGGACGTAGTTTTCTTCTTAATACGTATATATATATATATATATATATATATATATATATATATATATATATATATATATATATATATATATATATATATATATATATATATAGTGACATCTCGGTCGTTTATTTTCATTTCGATAAAGAATAAGCAGTCTGTCTCAAGCTAAGTGAGCCTTAAATGTTATTGCGTGTGAATGCTCTAGGAATCCAGGGGACTTCAAGGGCAGTGCTTTTTACTTCTGTACTGAGATCTCCAGAAGAATGAATTGCCGACTTGCACACTTCCCAGCAGTTCCTGGTGTCTGCCCTTAGACGTGTCGGATACCCTGGTATAAAGAGAAGAATGGTTTTACTGCAATTTATTTCAGCCCGTGTGCAGTGCAGATATACGGAGCCCCACAGTATACTTCCATGTGTTGACCAACTCAAACCCCTTCTTTTTATGTTTACTCTGTCTTTATTGACCACTCGAGAAAGAATGGCAGAATTATGTTTTTGCGAAGCCCTTCTTCCACATGCAAGCATGTAATGCTGATTCAATTTTTTTACTCTTTTCAGGTGTAGGGTACGGAATGATAGTGCTATCACTGTCCATCTACGCTATGGTATACTTCCATAAGTACAGGGGTACCGCAAGTGGCTTCAAGTACACCGGAATGACGTTGGCGCCAATCGCTTTTCCTCTGGCCTTGTCGGCACTCATCCGAGCGTACGAATTGAGCGGTACACTCCTCCTGCTCTCAGCTATCACGCTGCATACTCTGCCTCTTGCCATGCTCATGAACAATCCACGACCTGTCACCTTTTGCTGCTCACAAACACGTCGTGGGGCCTTGGCAGACAATTTTCGCCCATGTTATGGTACAGTAGAGGAAAGCTCCATAGTTACATGTCGGAAGCAAGGAGCCCCGGTAGTCATTTCCACAGGAGTGAGTTCTAGAGAAGCTCAGCAAGAAGGTGCCTGCAAACCTCCCACTGGGCATTATGCCCACAACGCTACGACAGCAGAGCAAGCAAGTGTCACCAGCAAGCCAACGAACCATACATACTTCGTTTCTTCTGCTACCGTGAGTTGTTCTAAGGAAAGCTCTGAAGAGGATGACAAAGGCTCGGACCCGAAAGCCCCACGCGCCATCACACCGGTTGCCACTGGGGAATGTCGGAAATATTTATCTTGTTTTTCTCTTTCCGGTGAACACCGGCAAAATGAAGACTTCAAAAGCTGCTGTACACGCGAAAACAATGCCTTTGTGATAGAAAGGAAAGAGCGTACCGTTCGTAAAAGCCTGTGTTCGAATGTAGTATCAACCGATATTTGGAATCTGTTCAAAAATCCAATTTTGTATCTTTTCCTGGCCACGTTCACGACTAACGAGTACACTTCAGACACTTTTGAAATGACCATGTTAGACTATGCCATAGACAAAGGTTCTGAAAGGAGTCAGGCTGAACCTATCATTACGTACATAGCTGTAGCTCAATTGGTAGGACGGCTATCATTACCCCTTCTCTGGGAGAGCGTGGGACTTCGTCGTAGCGTCCTCTTGGCGTTATGCCTGGCTGTCGCTGCCGTAGCCCTGGCTGTAATGCCGCACATCCACAGCTTCAGTCACGTCTTGGTAACATCTTTGGCAATGGGTTTTTCGTCGGGGTGCGTGGTGGTGTTGAAGCCTGTGATGTTGAGTGATCATCTTGGCGTTCAGATGCTACCTTTCTGCTGGGGTCTCGCCGGCATCGCCTTGATACCGTTCACTTTTGGAGGGTCACTACTTATAGGTGAGCTTGCTTCTTCACGTGCTCAGATGAACCCACTATAGCGATATTTATGCATAACAGCAAAGACGTGGTATCTCAGTTTGAGGGAATCTGCAGTGGTACGGTATTCAAGCAAATATGCTAAAGAAGTCACCGGCGTGTTTGTTACTGAATAATGCGAAGATATGCTGCTAAAGTCTCCATGTGGAGGGGAGTTTTTCCTGCCTCCAGAATATTTCGAAAAGGGAAATCAGTACAGGAGGAAGAGTTGAACAAAACGATAAAATGAGCATAGTTGCGCAGCAGACAGCGCGAGAATGGTCTACATAACCGGAACATCAAGAATCTATAGCGGAAATTGACGCATTAACATGCATTTTCAGGTATGCACAATTGTAGCACTGACGTTGAACAATTTTGCACATGATGAATGTTTGTGTAAATGCGATATAAGTAACATGCCACGACGGTAAACAGGGGGAAGGCGGGAGATGGAAATTCAAGACGATGAACAAAGCGAGAACAAGGTGAAAAAAGGAGCCAACGTTTTGACAAGGAGACAAGTGGAGGAAAAAGACAAGTCCACTTGTGAAAACGTTGACTCCTTCTTTCACTTTGTTCTCGTTTGGCTCATGCCACGATGTTGTCATTTTCTAAAACAAGACTATAATAGCGGTAAGCGCACTTCATTGACGCATGAAAAGACTTTGCACCTACAATATTTTTGGCTAAGGAGCGGGTAATACAATGTTATTAGGTTGTTATGGAGTCTGCTCCTTACTGCATCACGCCGACGGCCCTGTATGAAGGGGGTCCCAGCTAATTTAAGCCAGAGTTTAAAAATATGCGAATGCCACCTAGCTGGACAGAACCAAGGCAATGTTGTGTACCGTCGCTTGGAGATACTCAAACTATTTTTTCATTCCGCCTAATTAGAGAATTCGTCTTAATAATTAATAAACTTCTCAAATATTATAATTAGATGAAAATTCTCAATGTGAAAATCGTAGCACGACATAAAAAAGCTCCCGAGACAGCTTTCTGTCCCTCAATATGTGCTACGTAAAAAAGCTTTTTCCAAGCGTGGAAGAAGCCCGCGAATACACGCAAACTGCCTCGAGCGGCCAGTCGCGCGGCAATTTTGCGTGCATTTGCGGGCTTGTTTCACGTTCAGAAAAAACACTTTTATGTAGCACGTATTGAGGAACAGAAAGCTGTCTCCGGAGTTTTTCATATGGTGCTACAATTTTCTCATTGACACTCTTCATCTAATTATAATATTTGAGAATTTGATTGATTAATTAAGACTGCTTATCTAATTAGACGGGATTCGAATAAAAATAGTTTGAGTATCTCCAAGCAACGGCAAATAACATGTCCAGGTACGTGGCATTGAAATATTTTTTAACTCTGGCTAAAGCTAGCTGGGACACCCTGTAGAAGCAGAATGTGCATTCGTCGCACGTGGAATAACATTAATATATCGGTAATGTCTTGTGTTTAAAAAAGAGTAACGGAGAAAAAAAATATTATCGTTCAGTGCAAAAGTTCCCTTTTTCATATGTGGTAGCCCCATTCTTGTGTAAGCCTTTATTCCATATGCCACTTCCTGAAACGCAGGTTTATTTCGGGACACCATGGGATCGTACGATAATCTGTACAGGATGATGTCGGCTTTGTACCTCGTCTTCGCCATCGTGCTCTTCATCTTTGCGTTCATGGAGAAGCGTGTTCAAAAGCGCCTTGGCCACAGCTAAATAATGGAACCAAGCCGATGTCCCCTCAAACATTCCGTGGGTCATATATTGTGCACATGGCTCAACTGTGCCAGGTAACTACTTCTCAAACAGCTTAAGTGAGCGCGCTTGCAGAGCTGCGTATTACTCACGCACTACCTTGAGTCGCTTCACTTTATTGCAGCCAGCAAAGCTGTGGACTGCGGCAAACGTAATGTTGTATGAATGTCATGTTTAAGAGAATAATGAATTGTTCTTGACTACGAAAAGCTGGCTTGTAGTACTGAGAAGCAGAATGCCTATCGACAAAAAGTTCTTACGCTAAAATTGTTAGTAAAAGCAGAGCCCTACCAATCGCGCCAGCCGTCATAACTTTTGCAAATGCAGTCAGCCAATGCTGAACAGTACTTACCAACCAAAAAAGCTACAAAACACCTTTTGAATTTTGCCTCAGTGCACTGAGCAGGTCAGATACGTAGTTTTAACATTTTGAATAGACGAAAATTTTTGTAGTCTTTCTTGTTACTCAGTGTTCTCGAATGAAAATGAGACATAATACAACTCGAGCATGGCCCGAAATTGTTTACTTCTGGTTCCCATTTAACCACTTCTTTAGGAAATGGCTCGTTAGCCTGACGACCACGAAGTAATCACTGTTTTTTTCGGTAACAAGACAGTCTGATTGCGTTTGCTACAAGTGTGAGAGGTGGCACGCTCAGAGGCGACGGTAACGGCGTAGGCGAGATCCCGTACACAACATGTGTGGCTGGACCGAAGTAGTGTCCAGAAGGCACCGAGCGTCATGGAAGCATCATACTCTTTGGTGGAAAGTCATAGCTTCTCTGAGACGACGACGAAGTGTTTCTATCATAGAACGCTTGCAACTTTGTCTCGCTTTATTTCTTTCCAAACTCTGGGAGCTGCTGCTCCCGTCTTGCGGCAATGGACGAAGAAGCCCTCGAAGACCTTCCTGGAGCCAAGCCATCACGTGGGGTCGCGTCGAGGAAACGTGGAAATGCGTCAAGTGACACGGACAGCGAGGCAACCGAGTTGTACTCGGACAGCGTCGACTCCTCGGACGACGATTTCACGCTTGTCATGAGCCGAACCACAGAAAGAAGACTGCTACAGAGGTCATCGTCGCCAAGTGTCTCCACGGGGAAGACAACTCCACAGCGCTGGCCGTACACTATGCTCTTCGTGCCTGTGGACCCAGTGTCAAATCTGCGACTCCTAAACAGGCAAGTCCTTTCTGCGTTTCTTGAGGGAATCGCGCCAAACGAGATAAAGGACGTGAGAATAAACGCACGGAAGAATGTCCTTGCAGTAGATGTTCTACACCGTAGTGCACTGCAAAGCTTGCGGCACGTTACGGAGATCGACAAAGTGCATGTGCTATCCATGATACCTACTGGCTGCAATGGCACTATCGGCGTTATTTATGATGTCGATATTTCTATACCAACCGACGACTTACCAATATCAATAAAGCCAACTACAGAAGGCACTTTTATCACGCACATCACAAGACTTGGCAACACCCGTTGCCTGAAGCTGTGGTTTGATGGAGACAGCCTTCCCTCACACGTCAAAGTTGGCCACGTCCGCCATCCAGTCCGCCCATACGTACCGAAGCCCCTGCAATGCTACAAATGCTGCAAGATGGGACACGTAAAAGGTGTCTGTAGGAATAACCTCGTGTGCTAACGGTGCGCCGAATCTCATTCAGCAGATGCTTGACGCGCAACTGTGTTAGAGTGCCCTAACTGCCATGGTACTCATGAGGCCTCATCCAATGATTGCCCGCGGGTGAGGAACGAGCGAGCAGTACTCAAACGTATGGTACGGGACCATTCAACACACAGAGAGGCTGCCGCTACTCTCAGGCGACGACGACATCGGCAGCGAGGAGCAGCACGAAAAGTCACGTCTACTGAAAGATATACACCATCTTCCGGCAAAGCGGCTACCGTATCAACGCCAACTTCTACAAAGACCGACAGTGCGAAAACGAAGACTGGGGCAACACTCTCACCTCCTGAAGAGTGGCCTACACTTCCACGAGCACAACCTGCCTCGGAGTCGCATCAAATTGCGCCGCCCTCAATGACCTCACGAACCGCGGATGGGACGACGACTGAGGATCGCCAAGTCATAGTGATGCTGAAGTCACTTATGGACGCCATGCGCCTTCTACTGAGCAGCATGAAAACCCCGTCGGCACAGAGCGCACTCCAGGTGCTGGACACCTTGAGTCCGGTGCTTGCGGCTCTAGGGTAAAACCACGGCCCGAGAGATACCGTCGTTTCAAGAGGAAGTCAAGAATGCATCTGTCTTTCAGTGGAACGCAAGAGGGCTTAAGTCACGCATGTACGACTTTAGACAGTTTGTCTTTACGCACCAGTTCCCCATTATCGTGATTGGCGAGCCCAACCTGTCAGCTCCCATCAGACTGTCCGGGTATGAGTGCTTTATGTCCTCTACCCACGGAGAGTGCAGCAAGGTTGTTGTGTTTATACGCCGTGACTTGACTTATGTACATCACCCAGTGCCTCCTGACGAAGCAAATCAATACGTTTGCTTAACAGTAAAGAAGAAAAAGCTCACGTTCCCAATTCTTGGAGCCTATTTATCTCCAGCAAGCTGTCTAGATTGTGAGCGCCTACGGGGAATTTTAACATCGACTCCACAGCCGTGGGTGCTCACTTGTGACTTTAACGCCCACCATTACCTATGGGGAAGCTCCAAAGTTAACTCTAGAGGCAGAACGTTGGTGTCCTTTGCCTCTGAACGCGAATTTTGCTTGTCAAATGATGGAAGCCCTACTTATCTGCGTGGATCAGCGTATAGCAGCTGCTTGGACCTAACCTCCGTTTCCCGTTCGCTTTCGAAAAGAGTGCACTGGTTTTCTGATTTAGAAACACAGGGCAGCGACCACATGCCAACCTATTTGAAGATCGAAGGTTTGACTAGCTCCAAGTCCTCCAGAACCATCCACTGCACCGATTGGCCTAAATACAAAGTAATAATGGAAGACTGTTGTCATGACGGCACCTCCTATAACCTACAGGGTGCGATAAAGAATGCCATGCAAACAACCACGCGTTTGGTTTCGAGGAGTTCTTCCCGCACCGATTTCGACATCGAACTAGTAAAACTTCGAGCGATTCGCCGTCGTGCGGAGCGAAGATATAGACGGGCAAAGTCCAATCATGATTTGAGATTGGCCAGACGAACACAAAAGAAAATACAGCGTCACATGAACAAGCTGGCTTCGCAACAATCGGCATCCTTTTGCGAGTTCCTGGATCCGCGAAAACCTTTGTCGATTACATGGAGGACTGTTCGTGGCCTTCGCACAACCTTTGGTCAGCGCCACCCGTTTAAATCTCTGGCACTTTATCTACAATGTAGAGATATTGACGTCGCTGAATCTTTCTGCAGAAAGATTGCTGGCGAGGAAAATTCCGATGGAACGGCTACGGGAACGCTCGACCACCCACTGTTCTCACGCGATCCCTGCATGGAATGCCCTTTTTCTATGGAAGAACTAGAAGCTGCGCTGGCTTTGTGCAGGCGTTCTTCAGCGCCAGGACCAGACGGCATTACATACCGTGCCCTGTGTAACCTAGGAGACCAAGCTCGGAAGGCACTCTTGCTCCTGTACAACGACTTATGGCAGACGGGTACGGTTCCGCAAGAGTGGAGGTCAACTCGCCTCATTCCACTTCTCAAAGCTGGCAAGTCGCCTTTGGACATTTCCTCATACCGTCCGATCGCACTTGCCAGCTGTGTCGGAAAAACAATGGAAAGAATGATTTTAACACGTCTGGAATGGTACTTAGAGTACTATGAAATCTATCCACATGCTATGGCCGGATTCAGACGGGGCCGTTCGTCAACAGACAGCGTTGTTGACTTGATAACATTTGTGCAACACCAAAAGGCCTGTAAGCGACTGTCTGCTGCTCTGTTTTTAGACGTTAAAGGAGCTTATGATAATGTCACCCATGAAGTCATCCTTAGCACGTTAGAAGCCGTCGGACTTAGTGGTAAGATGTATATGTGGGTTTGCAACTACTTACAGAGGAGACCATTCTACGTGCACACAGAAAATGACCCGACATCCGAGCATTAGGGTAGCCGAGGAGTCCTTCAAGGAGGAGTGCTTAGCCCGACTCTTTTCAATCTCACCCTCAGTGGATTAGTTTACAACCTGCCAAGCACCGTACGACTTTCCATCTATGCGGACGACATCTGCATTTGGGTATCAGGTGTGACACGACTTCAGCTTCGCGCTCGTCTTCAGAAGGCAGCCACAGTGACATCTTGCTACCTTCGTGAACAAGGACTTGAAATTTCATGCGGAAAGTGCGCAATGGTGCCATTCACGAGGAAGCCAATGTATGGTTACGGCGTATCTATTCACGGACAACTTATACCATACAGCAGAAGTCACAGATTCTTGGGAGTCGTAATTGACAGAGACCTATCCTGGACTCCGCACGTCAATTACGTGAAAAAGCGACTGACTGCTATCTGTCACCTGTTCAGGTTCCTTGCAAGAAAAAGTTGGGGAGTATCTATACACGCTATGTTACAGCTGTACATGGCGTTTTTCGTTGGATTCCTGCGATACAGCCTGCCTGCAATATCCAACACCTGCACGACTAACCTGCGTACGATTCAGAGTATTCAAGCCCAAGCCCTTAAGATATGTCTTGGCTTACCATGCAGTGCATCAACGGCTGAAATCATTGCCCTTGAGCAGGATTACCAAATCACTACGCACATTACCGTTGAGACAATGCGTATTCATCTCACGCATTATGCTAGGACCCCTTCCCACCACTTGGCGAGCCTCACTGCTGCAAGGCCCTGCTCGACATTTAGCGGTATTGTCAGTGGACATCGTGCGTCGTTTACTTCAGAGTACGCACCTGCAGCCAAGCCAGCGTTTCCTCCGTGGTGTTTGAGCCGTCCCCAAGTACATATAATAATTCTGGGACTACAGAAGAAGACAGATCTACCGGCCCCTGCTCTAAAACAGCTGAGCTTACTTCTTCTGCATGAAAAGTACAGCAACCACGTGCACATCTATACCGATGGATCGACTACGTCGTGCAGTTCTTCTGGTGCCGTGGTTATACCAACGCGAGGAATGACACTGCGGTTCAAGACATCGCATGTCACGACCTCAACGGCGGCAGAACTAACGGTCCCGCGTCGAGCACTGGAATTCATTGATTCTGAAAGACCTAGAAAATGGGCTCTGTTTTGTGATTCCAAACCGGCACTACAGTGCACGCAGTCAGTTCTCCGACACGGATGTCATGACCAATTGACATACGAAGTCGTGAAACTTTACCATGATGTCCAACAAAAAGGTCACGATGTCGTTTTTCAATGGGTACCTGGCCATTGTGGAATCAGTTGCAATGATTCCGCCGATAACGCTGCTCGCACAGCGCATCAAGAAGAGCAAAGCGTTCCAATTCCGTTTTCGAGGAGTGAGGCTGCAAGGCAGCTTCGACACCTGGCACGCAGTCTCACAGTGACCGAGTGGAACTCGCCAAACTTACGACTTACGTGACTGCATCGACTCTACATACTACATACTCGGCATACTCTACATTAATTGGAGTGACTGATAATGCAGCATGCGAGGTCTGTGGCACCGAAGAAAACATCGACCACCTGCTGTGCCACTGTCCAAGATATGCCCCAGAGAGGCAAGAACTTGCCAAAGCTTTCCAGAAACTGGAAAATCGGCCGCTTTCTGTGCAGGTGCTGCTGGAACACCGCCCCCATCGCCCGTCGGCCCATAAAGCGGCGAAGGCGCTTTTGTGTTTCTTAAGGACGACGGGTTTCTGCGACCATCTGTGACTATGAATGCAATTTCTGTAAGACCACACGCGACATCGAACTCGCCGCAATTTCCTTCTTTCCTTCCCTCCTCTCCCTGTGATTTTTGTTTTCCCCTTTCCCATTCTCCCGGTGTAGGGAAGCCAACCGGACGTTATTCTGGTTAACCTCCATGCCTTCTACTTTTCTCTTTCCTCCTCCTTTCCTCCACAGCTTCTCTAGTTTTCGCGGAAGGATTTTGCGAATTTCCAACCACCCTGCTAAGAATAGCTTTCTTTTTCGCCAGCTTATTTGTGTTTTGTGGTTGATGCGATAAACCGAATGCGTTATAAAACTGAACGCACCAGAGAAGACACTTAAGTGCTATAGTTAGCTAGGTACAAGAAACCCTAGCCCAAGCCCTTGCAAATTTACCGCAGAATGTGAAAAAAAAGTTTAAAGATAAAGAACAAAGGATGCGGACCGAGGCTGTAAATACAGAATATATGTGCTACACTATTCTATATTGGTTTTACCTTACACAAATCTGCATAATATGGAAGCCGCGGGTTTCCCACTTGGCTGAGTTTCACCCGAGTTTGTGCTATTGCAGTCAGTGAGCGAACATAGCAGGAAAGCAGTAGTTAATGAAATGTCTAAAATAAGTCGCAGTTCCGCCCGAAAGGCGAAGCGCCGATTGCGATAGCAAATTAGAAAGTAGCTATACGAATAAGGATAGTAGCTTTATTGGCTGTATAAACTTGGAAACGTTCGCTTACTAACTAAATTAGCAACGGTATAATACGTAAGCGCGACTGAATGAGGACGCAGAAACAGACACAAGACACACAGAGACAGCGCTGGCTTTGTGTGTAGGTTTCTTTCTGCGTCCTCCGTCAGTCGCGCTTACAAATTCTATCAGGGATTGCCGAGGCCGACGCCGCATCGCTCATGAAACGAAGCATGTTGCAATTCTATGTAGATGTGACAAGACTGGGGGCGAGCTCCACCACTGGAAAAGTTGGCGCCGCCGTCGGCGTGACGTGGCATGAGGGATCGCGTGGACTGGGCGCGTTGTCTGCTTCGGAAGCGCTGAAGCGAGCTGGAAGCGAAAGTGTAAAGTCCCACCTGTGCTGCGGTTCTGATTAATTGGGAGGTTTTCCCGCTTCGGGTGTATGCTTGGCAATTCATGAAGGGCCTATAAGAGGTAGCGGCCGCCATTGAAGGAGTGGAACATGGTAGGGTATTGCTCGGTGCCCCAGGGCAAGACGTACATTACGCTGCCTGGTGTCAGTCTTCACACGTACCCGCAGTACAAGAAGCTGAGGGAAGCTTGGATCGCGAAACATAGAACCGGCAAGCTGCCGTCCGCTGCAACTCTGGTGTGCAACAAGCACTTCCGCGAGGAAGATTTGTGATACGGCGTCGGGACTGCGATGTTCTCTGAGTAGCAGAAAGCGCGCTCTGGGATGCGCTCGCCTGCGTGCGCTGCGCGGCTAATGTCATCGAGCTTTGGGGCGCTATAACGTAAAACTATTCCAAACTTTTCTATTCCAATTCTGTAATCAGCCCTACGCCATTGGTTAAAAACTTTTTTTGACCGTCCCCACTTCGCCTGATTGTCACAGGACGTCACGAAAACCGCGATAGCTCCCCATCTGATATGACGTGTGCACACTGATTATGCATGATTTGACCGAAGAAAAGCAAAATAGTTATTTCTGCTTCGACGCCTTTTCGCCATTAGCCCTCGGCTATTGGTCAAAGGCTTTCAGGCTGCACCTATTTCATCTGCCTGTCACGCCACCTCACAAAACCACAAAAACTCACCGCGTGAAAGTGCCCTCTACGCTTCAAAGATGTACTATTATGCCGAACAAAACTGAGTTTTCTTCTGAATAGTCGCAGGCTTCCCCGTTCTGAAAGGAATAAAAAACGGTTGCCGCCGATCGCCGAGGCACTGGCTACTGGCACCTACCGGAAAGCATGGGTTTATTTGCGTATAATAAAGCTTTTTGTGTGGCTGCGTAACATTTTCGAGCACTTTTGGCACGCTTACGACTTCGTTCTGCCAATTCTTCATTGCTGAGGATTCATTTTAGCGGCATTCTTAACCTTCCGTTGCATGCCGCCGCGATTTTCGACGAGCCACCGCGAGTTAAATAAGGGGAAGCGGACCAATCGTAGACGCCGGCACCACCCTCTTCGTCCGGTCATCGATTTTCAGTGCAGTGGCTCGGCCCCATCAAATCCCTCTCCACTTGAGCGTGCTCCTCGCCTCTTGTCAGCCGATTAGATAAGACAAGCCGCTCAGCGTAAGCAATGTTATTCGTTTTTGAAGCAAACAAAAGTGACCTCCTATGAACGAGGAGAGCGTTTGATTGGTCTTTCATCGGGTGACCGCCGGATGCTTGCGTCGACGGTTACGCAAATTCGACGTCAGGGGTGCTATGCAGGATGCGCCGAGTTTCTCGTTCACCCGAGTTTTACCCGAGTTTGCTCGACGGCAGTCAGTGAACGGAGTTAGCGCGGAACGCGCCGAAGGTGCAGGCAAAAAAATATGTAGACAAAAAGCCGCGTATGACAACATGAGCGCACCCTGCGCGGCACGCTGCTTCCACGTTTCAAGCGCAGAAGGCTGCACGACGAAACGCGCCAGCGCCACGTATTGTTATCAACGGATTATCGCAACTTAGCGAAACCGTGACTGCCCCACTGTCTGTCTGCACACTTGCCCTGAGCCGCTTGCCACGCCTTTCCCGGGCGCGTCAAGGGCGTGCCTTTTCTTTCGGGCGCTATCTTTCTTTCCTCCATCGAATGCGAACAGGGTACATGCGGCGCATTCTTGCACCTACACTTTCACTCAAACGAATACGTTCAAGTACAACAAATAAAATAATGAACATTTTTATTTCTCTAAGTATCTGTTTTTTTTGTTTTCAACGCTAGAAATTTGTGATGACAAACGGAGATCGAGCAAATTATTAAATTTTGCACTTCTTGCCGCGAGTGGCGACAGTGAGGCGAAAGCTTAGAAGCGGTACATTGAAACGGGTCGCGCGCACGAGGGCGTTCATACGGTGATAAGTCGCGTAGGGGCGCTGCAGAGCTATTCTCAATAATGTCGGTCATGATTCATGGAGGGTCATGGCCACTCTTTCTCTATTAGGGGAATAAAAACGCAGCGCCGCGGTACGGCTGTTCATCGCAGGCGCTTCACTAGGCAATTAAGGCTCCCGGTTTACCAGCTAAAAACGACACAACGGCTGTCGTTGCGAAATGGCGGTATGTTATTGTAGAGTGCGTAGTGACGCAGTTCAGTGAAAATGTACCAGTTTATCTTTGTGCGCGAAGCCTCTGCGATACATTGCGAAAAGTGCGTGCTTCCCCAGCGACACAATTCATCGCTTGCCCAGTGAAGGTGCCTCTGAGCGCGTGTACGCAGTATATGAGTGTGTTGTGCAGTCGAAGGTGCTTGCAGATTACCTCTGCTGGAGCCAGCAGCGATCGCAGATGGATATCGTAACGACACCGTAGCACTCGCATTTTGGCAGGTGAGGACTCTTGTGTGCAGTTATGAAATCAGATTTCGAACGGAGAGAGGTGTTGGAACTGTTGAGTGCGCAGTGCTTGTGATGAAGAAATGCCATTGCACTGGGTCTAGAAGAGCGAGCGATTCTCAGACGCTGATCGTGTTTACAACGCTGTGGCTCCGTTTCATCACCGATGACAGAGCAGCCATCTCAGACGACTGCTGCAATACGCACTCCTCGGCATCGTCGTCCCCCTCGCCGCATCGACGCCTTGTAAGCACAGTGACGTGCCGATAATTATTTACTGTGCGCTACGCGCCACAATGCAGGCCATGAAACCGTGTTGTGCGGCCATCTCAGCCCGAGAAGATGTATAAGCCAGCGACAGTCAACGCTTTGTTTTCGATAGTGGTGCTCAGTACATCACCGATGACAGTGCGTTGTGCGCGTTTTATGTCGGCGGTCAAGATTGTTGATGCCTCTCAGCTCGACACCGCGTCGCTGTTGCCGGAAGATAAGTTGGGCGTGGCCCAACTGTAGTGGGTGCGCGCACAAGAGTTACATGCCTCGCGCGGGGCGTGACCTCTGGTTTTGATTGACAGGCGAACTCGTGCTAAACTCGTACATCGCGAAACCCCCTCCGAGTTCAACTCGGGAACATGGCGGCGGCAGCAGCAGCCTGTTTCATTGCATCCAGCGGCAGCAAGCGTCAGTATGAGCGTCTGGACCCGTTCACCTACATGACCGACGGGGAGTTTCAGCGTCATTTTCGCCTGTCGAAGACGTCAGTGCGCTGGCTGTGCGACGAGCTAGGCGAAGACTCTCGTCTGCGGAGACAGCGTGGCGGGCTTCATTCGCTCACCGTCGTAGAGCAAGTCATCTGTGCGCTCCGTTTCTACGAGACTGGGAGTTTTCAGAGAAGCGTCGGCGCCGAGCGTTACATTGGACGCCATCAAACTACTGTTAGCCACTGTGTCAGAGATGTGTCTGACGCGCTTATCGATGCGGCAGTGCGTAAGTGGTGGCTAGCTTTCCAGAATACTGCGGCTGAGCGGGCATATATAAAAGAATGCTTCCTACTGCGTGGGAACATTACGAACGTAGTCGGCTGTGTCGATGGAACGTACGTAGGAATTAAGGCGCCTTCAATGTCAGCGTTACTGTGATTAACATTGAAGCAATGTTTAGACACGCCATATTGCCAAATTCGTCACTTCTGTGTAGCCGACTTAAATTTTGTGTTAGCGACATCTCACATGCGGCTGCTAATGATACTGACTTTTTCGCTGGTTGATGACTTTTTGCCGATTGTTCTACTTGTCTGTCAGGGTGCCTTCCAAATGGCTCACTTTCTTGGGAAAGAGGTTAATTAAGTATAAATAGATAAATGGATATCACAAATTGTGTGAAGTAACCTATGAATCCTAATCTCGTAAAGAACTTGGGGTTCTTCATTGGTGAAGTTACTTAGTATGCACAATGCTGAATTTTGGTCAAGCGTAATCTATCGACCGCACTATAAAACAGCGAGGATTGCACAATTTGTTCCAGCGCGAGATGTGGATGTTGCGCCAAGCCGGTTGTGCCTATGCATTTGTGGCGAAATGAAAATGCATTGAGAATCTTAGTGTGTTGGCTTGCATGAAGAAAATACTTCAGATTGTTTGCTCTGTTCACCGTCGATGCATGTGCCAGAGGTTCAGTGTATGTTCTTATTTTGGAGGGGCGGCGTTATTCTGGATGGATAAATTGTATATTTTCGTCTCATAATGGGGCTCTAACTCTTAAGCAGTAGAATAATGCACATCCAATGCTCTGCAGAACTCTCTGTACATGATGTCATGAACCACCAAGGCAAAATTACAAATCGGGAGAAATGTGGTGCAGATGCCAATGAAAAGTGCGTCTTTAACCCACCATGATAAAAATAAAATTGCAGAGCAAATAGACCATTTGTGCAGCTTTAGAGCAATGATTGCACAAAACGTGATATGCTCAAACGAGTAAACACTTGCTGCAATGCCAAAGTAGGCTGAGCGACATGCAGCGTATATTGGCATTGAACATGTCTCGTAACCATTATTTTTATTGTAAGCCCTCGCTGTCACACCTTTCCCTCCGGCACTCCTTTTACTTAAACGTACACTGTATTTGCTTTGGTGTCAGGAATCAAAGGGGCAAGTATTAACCAGCCTTGCAGCAGCAAGACTGGTTAATGCTTGCCCCTTTGATTCCTGTGAGTTTAGTGGTAAAGAATATGGCACGTGCATACATAAACCTGTGCTGCAAAATTTAACATTTGTGATTTTTTGGAGAGCTAATTTGTGTTGGGAAATTTCAAATATGTGCACCATTGTGGCCTAACAACTAGAGCATTGGTGATGTTGAAGACTGGGTGTATTGGTATAGTAGCTTGAAGTTTAATTGCACAACAATTCGACGGGACACAAAGAAGAGAAATACACACAGCAGAATGCTTTGCTGTGTGTGTTACTCTTCTTTTTGTGCCGTTGAATTGTTGTGTGATCCAACTTCAAATAGAGCATTGGGCTTCCTTGGTGCAGGACCGAGGAAGTGTGAGCTATTCGACAACATGCCAGTGTGTTGCCACACAATTATGGAAGTCGGAAGGTTTGCAAACAAAGCTTTGCTTTCAAATCCACCTGCTCATGTTATACAAGCACTGATTGAAAGAACCATCATACAAAATAATGGGTGAAATCAATGGCCTGTGAAAAGTGTAATTTGTATATAGACACTGTTGACATAATAGGTGCCATACTGGCCTCAAAATTGTACCGGACAGAGCAGTTTGTTTCCTATGTGAAGCACAACCTCCCATTACATGCTGTGCAGACAACCAAGCTCAGTTTGTTTTGACGTGCTACACAACATTCACTGTAATCTGTTTTTGATTCTAAAGAAGTGCCAAACACCACCTCTTTTTCAAGGACATCATGGGAATATTTGGCGAGACCTTTTGCAGCCCCTCATAATGGAAGTGTGGCCAGCCAGCTTTGCTTGGATGCCTTTATAGATTTCTGCTCCTGATCATTGTGTGCTATCAAGTTGCAGAAGTCTATGCAACTGGTGCAAGGCATTACGTGTTTCTATAGTCGGATACAACTTTAGGAGGCTGCGGAATCTGCACTTTAAGGCAGGTGAACACAAGCCTTCACCAATGGGCACGCACTCTAGACTGACATCGTGCCGCCAGACAGACTAATACCTGCTCGTTGGAGAGGGACTATTTCTTTAGACGTGGAGGCAATCGGCTGCTGCATTTGGGTCATCTGGGCGGGGCCCCTCCTGTCTTCTGAAGTTTTTTCCGACTGTAAAGGATGCTGCTTTTTATACATCACAAAAGGACAAAGTGTACAATTATTTGGCCTATGAAATGAATACATCAGACGTGTGCTATGCAAGGGCTTAAGATGTGTGAAATATAGTACATGCAATTATAAGACAATGTTAAAGAATATGTGGTATCGAACATGCATGTAATGGCACATTTGAATCGGGGTGTGTTGCAGTCATATGCACAGTCTATAGGTGATAGCATTATTAAGCTCCTGCTGTTTCCTGTCTTCATTGTGAATTACACACACCGTTCATCTTGTGGCTAATCAACATGCACTGTATTCTTGCACATAGAAAGAACAAACAGCACAATGACGTGTATGCTGCATTAGTGTATTTCTTATTTACATGGTCCAAGAGTGGCACAGGTTGTCTTATGTTTTTGCCTATTTTGCAGGGACACCAATGCATGTTACAAGTCTCCTAATATGCACATCGCAATGTTTACTGCAATAATTTTATTCATGCTCTTGAATAATAAACAAAATATTAAACTGAAAGCTCCTTTATAAGGTGCCTTCTGTGGGCTCGACAGGAGAGCAGTGAGGGCACCGATACTACTCTTGCAGAGCAGCCCTCTGGACCTCTGGCACACTCTCAACAGCACGTGCCTGGTGCTCGCCTACTGCCACCAGGCGGTTGAGTGCCTCCAGCAGCAGAATGTTTTGCTGCAAAAAAGTGTACTGGAATGAATCAGCCGCATACAAACCATTATTTACAAAGAAAAATGCTCGTTGCACTATTATTACTAAGTTCCCTTAACTGTGGACACCTCTAGTGTAATATGCATAATAAAACAATGCGTTGGGACAACGTTGCTTTATTTTTCATAACTAGGGTTTTCTTTTTCAGAGCCAATTGTCATGTTGATTAGTGTGCCAGCAGCTAAGGTGGACCTGCCCCTTCACGAGTCTCTACTGTCAGCACCACAAACCTATTTTTGCTCGCTGCAAAACAAATGCCTCGCCCTACAATCCCGTCTTATGCGAGCTGATTGCATCCTATGCCTCCAAACATCATATTTTTGTCCCATTACTCAATTTTCTACCACCCTCGGCTGTAGTTCTCTCTCCTTGACATCCATTCTGTCACGCTTATGTAATCACCTGTTATGAATTGGCAACAAGTGATCGATTACGTGCATGGCCTACCTGCTGATTCCTTTTTTTTTCTTAATCTCAACAAGCATATCAGTTGCCACGGTTTACTACACCACTGTCTTCCTGCCTTAATGCTATCTCCAACAATTTTTGTTACTTCGCTTTCTGCACAGTCATTGACATCTCAAGTTTCTTTGTTGACCTCCAGGTTTATGTCCCATATTGCATAACCGGTAGAATGCAATGATTCTAAACTTTTTTCAAGGATATCGGCAACGTGGCGATCACGATTCGGTAATGCCTTCCATGTGCTGTTAAACCCGTGAAATTTTTGTATAAGTTTCCTGCTTTATATCAGTACCTGCTATTGATATTTCACCTGGATAAAGGTACTCTTCCATAAATTTTGCGGGCTTAATGTCACTCATGAATTTCTGTTATCTCACCAAGTTAGTGACGGCTACCTTCATCTTTTCCATATTTTCGCGGGCCCAGTTGCATGTAGAAGCACGAACACTCATTGGTTTTCACTGCCTTCTTTAAACTACTGGACATTCAGTTCGTTACTACGAAAGCGACTTAATCCGTGCACTCTTATTATGCTAAATATCAAACAGTAGAAATATACTTATCTGCAGTTTGTCGATGTCTCCTTCACTGTGTTGGTAGCGAGATCCATCGTCGGTACCACCTCCTTGTCGCATCGTAGCTATATAAGATGTAATGTAACACTATGTAATGTTCGTGACGCTCACAGAAGCAGCACCGGACAAGTTGTTTCTTCAGCGCTGCGCCGTGAACAGTAGGTGCGCGTTGCGATCTGTAAAATCGCCGAAGCTATTGGCAGTCTTTCGGGGTGCACGGAAAGATTGCTCACGGAGGAACAGAACTATCCAAGAAATAGTGGTCATCGTCGAGCCTGATCACTACGCCGCGCACTGCAAGCTCGTTGTACGAGTTTGTTTACACTGGGCGCCTCCGATGCTTAGCCGCCATGCTCACCCGGTGAATGGATGTGATGACGCCACCACAGCGTTCCCTCGTGGTATAATGCGAAGCGTACTAAATTACAAATTAGTCTAATGCACATTCAGTGTACATGTTGTAAGCTTTAAAATGCTTCTAAACCACGTTAAACTAACTAATAATATTGTACTAAATGCGTTTGTTTTATAATTCGCTTGTGCATGTAATGCACTCGGTGGAACGACAAACAAGTGAAAGAAGGCACGACCATGCACCGACGGTATGATCACGTGAGCCCCAGTTAGTCGACCGCCCAGAAGGCAACGCCCAAGGAATGATAGCCAACCAGAGTGAATCTAGATAAACCAATGAAACTGGAGGCTTGTCGAAAGATAAACTGTGTCTCGGTACCATTCGTGCTTTCATCTTGGGGTGTCGCCAGAGCTCGTGAAGATCCCGAGTTTCTCCAAACTCGGCGCATCCTGCATAGCACCCCAGGAGATTGGAATAAGAACACTTTGGAATAGTTTTACGTTATAGGGTTCTTGGCCTATGAACTTATTGTTGCTAGTTATGGGCAAGTTCACTAGAATGGAAAAGGAACAGTGAGAAGCAAATTAAAGAAAGGCGTGGCATATGCTCATGTTTGTGTAGCACGAAACAATGATATGTACTGGATTAAGAAAAGAAAGCAGCGGGTAACTGCTCGCTGAGAAGACGGATAAACATATAGTGCTACGGAACTTGAGAAATAATAATATTGTAACGTCCAATATTTTAGAAGAAAAGAACAATAAAGAAAGATTGAATCGTCACGACGGGAGCTCACAAGTCGACGTCGTATGCGTCGAAGTCTCTAGTTATGACGAATATATTTGAACCGCATTGATAGTGTCCACGCACTAACGGTCTTTTGTCTACTGTCAGATTCTCGTATGCTGCGGCCAAAAGCTCACGGCACGGGGCGAAAACACGCTCGCCACGAAAGCGAAACATTGTGCGCGGACATGCATGCAGACCCGCAGTCGGTCACCGCGAAACCGTGCGATTGCCGCATTGAGGCTCCATTTTGTTATGCTCCATTTGTTTATACAGGCAGCCTATTACAAGAACGTATTTCACATAGCTCTCAGCGACTTCCGAGCTCTCACAGAAGAAGCCGGTTCGCGTGACTCCATCGCGGCGACCGTGCGCAGTGGTCGTCCACTGTATGTATTTCGTAAAGATATAGTGTCTTTATGCCAGTCTGTGCTTTGTGTTTGCCCAAGATTATTATTTTTACAGTAAAAAAATTCCTTCATTTCTTGAGTACTTACAGGAATTCCTAGGAGGGCTCCCGCGGGGTGTTCTTATTGAGCGCCGACAGCCAATCCTATAAGGAGCGCGCCGCGTTATCCCTCATACTACGCAAGTGAGGCGCTTCCGACAGATGGCGGTTCCGTAAGTCCTCGCCCCCAGTAGTCACGCTTTAGTGACGGTGAGCCACCACAGTGGCAAAATGCAAGTCATGAAACTAACAGTTTATAGGGAGAACCTGTGTCTAGCAAAATAAATGCCACAAGGTAGCGGCAAACACAACCATCGATCCTCAAAAATGTCATCTGTAGATCAAGCAAGTCGGTTCCTATATATGCATGACTCGTCGAAGGTTCCAGCGTAAACGGTGGTGCTCGCATATTTTCCAGAAAGAACACTATCAGCGTCGAGCATACAATCAAATTATGCAGTGCTTGCCGAGAACATAGACAACAGATATAATCAACGAGAACGTCAAGTTCCAAATCATGCAGGCGCGTCTTGCGTGGAGCGATAAATTTAAGTTGTTAGCGAGTGAAATGCGGTCCCCTGAAGGAAGATAAGCGAATGCTCGCGTCAATATAAACCTCACAAACATTATTCGCTGGAGATAGATTTGAGTGTGTCATGCTATCCAATTGAGATATGGCTGACAAATGAAAAAGAGTAAAAAATTAAAGGTTGCACGCTCTACTCGTTTTCCTCGTACATTACAGTGGTATACCAACAACTGCACTAAACTTACCGAATAGCTGTACCAAACTAACAAAAAATTATGTCGTGGTATTTTACCTGCCAAAATCACTATCTGATTGTGAGGGAGGCCGTAGTGGGGGACTAAGGAAATTAAGACCGCCTGGGATTCTTTAACGTGCACTAAATCAAAGTACGCAGCTGTTTTCGCCCCCATCGAAATGCGGCTGCCGTGGCCGGGATTCAATGTCACGACCTTGTGCTTAGCAGCCAACACCATAGCCACTAAGCAACCACGACGGGTTTCACGACAAAATACTCATGGTGAAGGTACAGTTGACTACTCACGTAAACACCAACAGCCAGTCCGTGTAGTTTTTGAATATGAATAAACTATTGCAAAGTATAGTTCTCGATTGAATAAACCTTGGGAAAAAGTAACTATAGTTACGCTGCATGGTCTATTTACTTGTCAAGTTGCATAAAACATTGGCTTTGGAAAGTTATCTAGCTTCATTAAATAAAAAATTGGTGGTACGCAAGGGTAATAGCCCATTCGCAACCATACCGCCACTTGAAACAAGCCACTTATTTTTTTTTATTTATATATACGGCAACCCTGAGTTGGGGGGGGGGGTGGTTAGCAGAGTGGAGTTACACTTGTTGGGGTTTGCAAATTGGCAAACAACTAACAATAAAAGAAATACGCGGAAAGGAATTACAAATTTTGGCAATGTAAACGCAATGAGGTATCGGAACCAAGCATAAGATATAAAAAGTTTAGCCTGACATGCCAGACGAGTTACTGCTGTAGGTTTACATCAAAAAGGTTTAAGGATGGTTGTGAAACGACTTCATAAGTAAGTTTATTCCATTCAATTATAGTCCTAGAAAAAATGAATACTTAAAAGTTTTATTTCGAGTGGAAAAAGGAGTTATGGTCAAGGCGTGTTTCTGCCTTGTAGCATATCCAGTAGAAGAAGGAAGTATCTGCGATATGTCTACCTTATAATAACCTTTAACTAACTGAAACAAAAATTTCAGTATCAAAACACGATTTCCTTGCGTTAGCTTTGGGAGGTTGGCTTTTGTTAATAATAATGTGATCGAAGGTCGTTCCAAAGCTGTTATAAATCAACCTCAGCGCTCTCTTTCGCATTTTTTTTTAATTTGGTTAACATGATTCTGAGTCTACGGGTACCAAATTATAGATGCGTAATCTAAAGTTAGCTAAACAATTGCCTTAAACGCAATAAGGCAAACAGCGGGAGTAGAAAGTTTGAGAGCTCGTCTTAGATAAAAGATTTTGTAGTTATATGAGCCAATTACAGCACTTATGCCTTTCGTCCAGCTAAGATCATGTGAAATCCAAAGACCAAGATACTTGTAGTGCTCCCCTTCCGACAGAAAGACGTTACATGCTGAATATGTGTAATGAAGTGGGCTATGTCTATGAAACATTTTCATGAAAATGTTCTTTTGAACATTAATAGACATTTGCCATTTATCACACCAACGAGAAACCCTTTGAAGTGCTTCGTTCAAATGGACTTTATCTTGCAGGCTCTCAATTTCATAGTAAAGGATGCAGTCATCTGCATATAACTTACCTTTTGCAGGTATGTCTTGTATTATATCATTTTTAAATAAAAGAAACAAAACGCGCCCGAGCACAGAGCCGTGAGGGACTCCAGAGTCGCCAGATACTGTGTGAAAACACTGATCATTAAAGGAAACATACTGTTTTCGATTTCAGAGATAAGCAGAAATCCAATTTACAAGCTGAGTGTTTTTACACATTATATCTAGTTTAGAGTAGAGTAGTTTATTGTGAGAGACTATCAAAACCTTTAGCGAAATCTATAAGAATTTTGTCAATCAGCTTTCCGGAATTTAAAGCTTCAGCGAAATCATGTGCGGTAATTACTAATTGAATGCATGTAAAAAACCCTTTCCTGAATCGATGTTGAGAACTTGACAAAACATTACACTTATCTAAAAATTCCGAAATATGCTTATGTATTATTTGTTGAAGAATTTTGCATCAAGTGGAAATTAAAGAAATTGCGCGATAATTAGTAACATAATGTTTGCTTCCACTCTTGTGAAGGGGCTTGACTTTAGCAGCTACCGAGTCATCTGGAAATCGGCTCTCATTCAAATATTTAAAGAATAGAATTGTCAGATACTTTGAAACCCACGCTGCATAACGTTTTAAGAACTCGTTCGGTATTCCATCCGGTCAAGGAGATTTTTTACATCAAGTTGCACAAGTAATTTTAAAGCACCCTGCTCCCTAATCGTAATGTCAGATATAGGTGAACACGACACATCAAAATGATCAAGGACCCTGTTATCTTTAGTGAATATTGGTTTAAAATGAGCATTAAAGGCATTGGAAATAACAAAACCGTCGCTAGTTTCTACACCGTTGAGTTCAAAAACATCACTGGTCACAGTATTTGGGGTAATAAGGCTCCAGAACCTCTCAGGAGATGACGATATGAAGTTGGGAAGCTGTTCCCTGAAATAGCGTTCCTTGTCTGCAGATACATTTGTCTTGATTTGAGAAGAAAGTTCCGTTATTCGCTGCTGGAGAGAACCTACGTCATTAAAATTACGCGCTTTATTTTTTACCCGTTTCAGTCGTCTTTGTAATTGCAACGTCTCCAAAGAAATCCAGGGGATCTTTCCTTTCGATTTCTTTACAATGCAATGGAATAAATCTTTCAATGCACTCATTTAAGAGGTCCTTAACACTATTCCATAAACCATGAATATCCGCAGTACTACTTGAAAAAGAATCGTATGCAAATGAAAGCAAGTCCAATGTTGAAGTATCATCTGCACGTGAAAAGTTAGGGAAAGAGACCCTCTTGGAATTTTTATTTAAAACAACATCAGAAAGATTTAGTATCAGAGCCTGATGTTCAGGTATTTCGGGGAGAACATCACAGCTAGCTTGAGCAGCAACTGAACCACTTACGAAAAAAAGATCTAGTATTGAAAAAGACTTACTTTGAATTCTGGTAAATGCATTGACAATATGCAATAAGTCAAAAGAAAATGCGATATCGATCATTTTTTCCCCGATTTTGTCGTTGGGCTGTTTCAGAGAAAAAATGGCGAATTAATATGCGGCAAATTAGAATCTCCGGCCAAAATTATCTGATCTCCATGCTTTACATGTGCAACAAGATAATTATTTAATTCGTCAAAAACATCAGTGATAGTAATGAGTGGCCGATAAATAGCCCCGATGACATACCACGTCTTTCCATAATAAGCTTTACAGAATATACCTCAACGGTAAATATCCGGCATTTTTAATATTTGTAGCGATTGTCTAAAAAGCATTGCCACTGCACCACCTCTACTACCACGGCCATTCCTGTACACGTTTCCTAGCTCCGTGGAACAAATTTGATGTCATGTATTTCATCATGCAACCAAGTTTCTGTTAGGACAGTAATATGAGGATCACAGGCTGAAAAGCTCGCTTTCCATTAAGCAGTTTTACTAATCACACTCCTACAGTTTACATTTAAAATTTTTAGTGATTGAGGGCTCCACTTGTTTCGTCATTTCTCATTCTTCGTTAGTTTATCACGCGAATTTTTCGTTTCATCCCAACCAAACAAGTTACCGTCCACTCTTACTCAATTGTAAAGAAGTTTTACTTTAACACAGCTCTCTCTCCCTTTTTCAGAAGTTTTCCAAAACTTCTTGCGTGTTTCACGAACCTCGAATGAAAAATCTTCAGATATGGACAATGAAGAGCCCTTTAACTTATAGGAAACATTTAAGATAGAGATCTTCTCACGATAATCAATGAACTTAAGGCTCACGGGTCTGTATTTATTTTCAATTACCTGGCCAAGCCTGTGACATCTTTCAACAGCGGTCTTTGTAATGCCTAACTTATTTTCTAGAATTTCTTTGACTCTTTCTTGGAGCATATGAGGAGTTTCCTTGTTTATTTCCTAGAATTTCTTTGACACTTTCTTGGAGCATCTGAGGAGTTTCCTTGTTTGGATCGTTCAAGCCGTAAATGATCAAGTTATTTCTGCGGGTACGATTTTCAAAATCATCTACTTTGTCGTCGAGGGATGCTATTTGGGATTGCATTTGAGTCATCAGCTCCTCCATTTCCTTTACTTGCTTAGGCAATAGGCTAAATTTATTCATGTGACGCTCAATGGCATCAATACGTTCGGTTAGCGTGCTGAATTTCTCTACAATGTCTCTCTGATTGACCTGTACGTCCTGAATAGCTGCTTTCGTTGTCTTTTGGCCCGCAAGTAACTCGGATAGCATTTCTTTCTCCGTAGGAGGACCAGTATTAGCTTCAACATCACCGCAAACCGACAGATTAGCAGGGATGGGTGCGACACAAGCAATAAGGACTTTACGACATAGTGGGCAAGGCAACAGCAGTAAGAAACGGTTATCATGCATCACGATAACTTGGAGCAGCAAGGTACCTACCAATCTGTATCGCAAGGCAAAGCCGGTTACTGAGCATGTTGCCTTATTTGCTGCTGCCATGCCCACTCCATATATTTATTCGGCTTCACTTTAATTGCGTCAGTTTTCAGCCAACAACTTAAGCATCTATACTGCAGAACATAAACAATTTTAGGCTCCTCATAATTGTTTATCATGTACAGCGCAAATGACGCAGTATATCTTTTGTACATCAAGTTGGACAGCTGTTTTGTTCACGCGGATTTCTAGCGAACACACGTAGTACCAAACTGAATAGCATAGTTACAAGTAGCATACCGGAGATTACTATTGGCCTGACTGAGGCCTGAGCTCAACGCAAGCCCGAATGTTCTGAGCCCAAGCCCCTCTCGGGCCTGCGTCAAAACTTGCCTACTCGGCCCGAAACTGGCCCGCGGGCCAGACCGGGCCTGGCCTTTTGGATAAACCAGATTTCGTGAAATCTCCTACTGCTGCTTTTCTGCCCAGTACAACATTCTTGCCAACGTTCGTTTTCACAGACGATGCGCTCATTTTCGTGTATGAGCTGCAACATGGATGGCAAACGTTGAAGTAAAGGTGGCTTTAATTACGAAGTCATGTTCGGCGACACTCAGCGTATAAAACTCGTCGTAGTGAAAACAGTTCGCACGAATGTGACAGCATCCCTATAACTTGCGCGCTGTTTTGGAAAAGCCGCTCTTTCCGTGAATGATTGGCGGCGCTTGCGTACCCTTTAGTCTGAAACGGATGACGAGGAATACAAGTGGTAATGTTGCTCAACACCTGTGACACGCTTACTCACTTTACCAATTTTCAATCTAATAACACTACAGGAGATGCAATGCCTTATGCCTGAAAGCCGGCTAGAACAAAACTACGAGATGCCTAGTAAACTTACGTGGAGACCTCTCTTTCGCGGCAAGTACTCCCCATCGACCAGCACACGGCATGTCGAGGCGACTGAAATACAAGTGTGGCAGGTGCGCGTAATTCGTTGAAAAATAGTTATTTGTCGGTGTCTCCAAATCTGTGCAAGTAGAAAAGTGCCAAACAAATGCCCCATGACAAGCAAGTGGCAAATTTCCTTTTCGTCAAGAGTTATATACTGCGGCCTAAGTAACGTTTCAATCTTATCGCTTGATCTCGCTTCTCCTAAGTCAAGCGTAGTTGTTTCTCATCTTGTATAGCGACATCTGTGCGTACGCCTGATATGGCGCATTCAGATATCAAGGAGCAATCCAGGCAGCCTTCGCAACCAGGCAGAGGCTAACCGCCTTCTTCGTTCATTGCAGAAATGCGCGTTTGAGGAGCGGAATCCGAAGCTGCTACCGTCACTGCTGGTGGAACCTACACGTGTCCACGGATCGTCCCCCTCCCTCCGTTCTCTACTGGCAAGCCGCACCTGCGCACTACTGTCCGATATCAACGGCGTCCCCTATATAACCGCTGCACGACGGTCCCCACATCATTCACGGAGCAATCCAGGCAGCCTTCGCAACCAGGCAGAGGCTAACCGCCTTCTTCGTTCATTGCAGAAATGCGCGTTTGAGGAGCGGAATCCGAAGCTGCTACCGTCACTGCTGGTGGAACCTACACGTGTCCACGGATCGTCCCCCTCCCTCCGTTCTCTACTGGCAAGCCGCACCTGCGCACTACTGTCCGATATCAACGGCGTCCCCTATATAACCGCTGCACGACGGTCCCCACATCATTCACGGAGCAATCCAGGCAGCCTTCGCAACCAGGCAGAGGCTAACCGCCTTCTTCTTTCATTGCAGGTGTGTATCCTGTATCTTTGATTACATCGATCTTAGGCTACTGGATTGCTCCGTTCGTGTTTGTGTCCAGCATGGGTGATAAGCCTCCTTCAACTATAAAAGAACTTGTAAAGGCTATGACTGACTTGAGTGCACAGTTTAACTCTAAGCAAAGTGAACTAAAGCAAGATATAAAGCATGTGATTGAATCTGAAATGGAATCTGTCAAAACTTCAATGGGCTTTATCAATGAAAAGTTCGAAGAATTTAGAACAGAGATCTCTGAGCTCAAAAAGACCCTGTCTGACGTGAAAAACGTAAACCTGGAAATGAAAAAAGAAAACAACCGACTCACAAATGAAGTGAAAACTCTCAGGCACGAATTGACTGAACTGCAGCAGTACAGTAGAAGAAATAACCTTGAAATCAAAGGCATCCCTCCAGCACCCACTGAAAATCTGATTTCAGTGATGACATCGATCTGTCATCTCTTGAGCACCAAGTTCGATGAATCCGATGTTGAAGCTATCCATCGTGTGCCCTCAAAAAACAAGGACGAACCCAACATCATTGTTAAGTTTGCTTCCAGAAAAGTGGGAGACAGCATTCTGAAAACAGCGAAAAAGCAACGGCTGAACACTACACTTCTGAGCTTTGACGATCACGAAAATCCCGTGTTCATCAACGAACATTTGTGCCCGGCAAACAAAATTTTGCTAGGTAAAGCACGGAAAGCCAAAAAGGAAAAACAGTGGAAACACGCATGGGTATCAGATGGCAAGATCCTGATGCGCAAGACAGATACCTCGCATGTTCTACATATAACCTGTGACGCTGATCTTGCTCAGGTAGTCTAGAAACATGGCCTTTTCCGTCGAGGAAATCAGTGCTAAGTGGCACGAGAGCGAAAACCTTTCCATTTTTCATTGCAATGTCCGCAGCATAAATAAAAATTTAGACCAACTCACTGTACATTTATCGCAACATTCTTTCCAGTATGATCTTATCGCTGTAACTGAAACCTGGCTTAAGAAAGGAGAAATACCGTACATACCGGGTTACACAACGCTATCTTTACCAAGAGATAGCACCGCACGAGGGGGTGGCGTTGCCCTTTTTATAAAAAACGGCATAGATTATCAACAGCTCTCGGATTCCTCTCTGAGCTCTAATACCACAGAAGCACTTTTTATTCGCCTTAAGACAGACGTCGTAATAGGCGTGGTATATCGTCCGCCAAACACGTGCACAAGTCAGTTCATATCTGATATGGAGTCCATTCTGGTTCCTCTGATGTCTTTTAATAATCAGTTAGCAATAGTTGGTGATTTCAATATCGACTTATTAAAGGATGACTGTCCAGATTATATTTTCTTACTGGAATCGTTCAACCTCAAGAATGTTATCAATGTGCCCACTAGAATTACACATCAGTCTGCAACAATTATTGATCACATCTTATGTAACCGTGATATGGATGCCTGCGCTGGTGTTTGTAACCAAAACATTGCTGATCACTGTTCAACTTTTCTGTTTCTGCCACGGTCGGGTATCGATTGTATTTGCCCTACCCATACCAATGTATTTTCACGGGTGGACTACGCGCATGTCAGGCGTTTGCTCGAATCTATTCATTTCGAAAATCTGTGTCACAGTGACGTTCACACAGAATTTGCTAACTTCGTATCTGCTGTTTCCGATGCAATTACTAAGTCAACACTGAAGTTTTCTCGGCGCAACTACAAACATGCCATATGTCCTTGGATTACTGAGGAAATACTCACAGTATTGAAAAAGAAGGATTCATACTATAATAAGCTCAAAAACAACAGAACAAATGCTTATTACTTGAAACAGTTTAAGTATTACAGAAACAAATCCGTGGCGCTGATGAGAAAATCAAAGAAATTGTATTATACTAATTTGGTTAATCGTCAAGGAAATGACACAAAGCAAGTATGGAAGATTGTAGGAGAAGTTACGGGAACAGCTAAAAGAAAACAGATTGTTCCTGTCAACTTGTCAATAGAGACTGCAGACCAGTTTAATCAGTTCTTCACAACATACGGTCAGAACAGTGCGCAACCTACTCCCTTAGCTTCAGTGACATCCGACATACCTCGATGTATTAATAATGAATTCAGTTTCTCGAACATTACTAGCGATGAAGTTGCAAGTGTTGTGGCGAACATGCCCACGAATAAAGCGGCCGGGCCAGACGGCATAATGGCTAAGGTAATCAAGGACAACATTGATTTGTTTTGTGTTCCTTTGTGCAGAATATTCAATCATGCGATACACTCTAGCTTATACCCCGATACTTTAAAAGTTGCAAAAGTTGTTCCGATATTTAAAACTGGTGACCCTAACAACCCGTCTAGTTACAGGCCAATATCTGTACTGAGTGTCGTCAATACCATTTTTGAAAAATTAATTGCTTTCCAACTGAAAACCTTTCTTGATGTTAATCATATTATTTGTCCTCAGCAACACGGATTTGTTTCTAGCAGGTCCACGTCCACGGCTGTAGTTACTCTATCACAGCTTATCCTATCTGCTCTTCATAACCATAATGTTGCTGTAAGCGTATTTATAGACATCAAAAAAGCTTTCGACACAGTTCCACACTCCATTCTTTTAA
The DNA here is from genome assembly GCF_050947875.1 of Dermacentor variabilis. NCBI lineage: Eukaryota > Metazoa > Arthropoda > Arachnida > Ixodida > Ixodidae > Dermacentor > Dermacentor variabilis. Next base: position 53,045,586 of record NC_134568.1, on the reverse strand, counting down.
TGAAACTGGAAGCATATGGTGTGCGTAGCGGGGCCCTTGAATTCTTTAAAAGTTATCTTTCTTCACGACAGCAGCAAGTTGTCCTGAAACAGTTCAAGTCTGCATACCAAACTGTTACGTGTGGTGTACCCCAGGGGTCAGTTCTGGGACCGCTTTTATTTTCGCTCTTTATTAATGACCTCCCCAATGCAATACAGTGTTCTCAAATTTTGATGTATGCGGATGACACTGCACTTATCTTTACTGGCAACTCACTTGAATCAATAGAAAATCCTATTAATAATGAACTCCAACGTATCTCGACCTGGTTTCGTAATAATCATCTAACTTTAAACACTGAAAAAACTAAATATGTTATTTTTCGTTCAAAACAAAAGTGTATTGAATTAAGTGATTTTTCTATATGTGTTGACAACAATGTTATTGATAGTGTGTCTTCTTTTAAATATTTAGGGGTCATGTTCGACTGCCACTTGTCTTGGAAGGAACAGGTGCACAGTGTGTGTAAAAAGGTTGCGTACGGTTGTTTTACCTTGTCTAAGGCACGGCGGCACTTTCCACCTGCTATTCTTAGATCACTGTATTTTTCATTATGTCACAGTCATCTCAGTTATTGCAGTGAATCATGGGGAATCACATACAAAACGTATTTAACACCATTGCTAAGACTACAAAAACGTGCCTTGAAAACCATGGGATTACCTTCTTCGAATAGTTCTAACAATAACATTTTTGACGCAATGCAAATCATGTCATTCACAACCTTACGCGATTACAAAATAGCTCTTATGGTTAATAATATTATAAATACCAACTACCCCTTACCTCTTGGTGCATTCAGTATTCCCGTCCGCAACACTAGACAAGCCAGCAATGGCAATTTTAACCTTCCTATTTGCCATAATGCGTACGGAGAAAGACGAATAGAATTTACAGGAGCGAAAATTTGGAACTCGTTGCCAACTGAAGTAAAGCAAGCTAGGAATTTCAAACTGACATGCAAGAAACATTTTTTGGGAATGGAAGCAAGGCTACAAAGTTAGTTTTTCTTCAATGTGTTTGTGATTGCTGTCCTATATGTTATTTTGTATTGGACCGCTTACTAGCCTCATTGGCTATCGGTCCAAATATCTGTGTATACATTTTGTTTGTGTTACTCAATAAAGACTTCTTGATTCTTTGAAAAAAAAAAAGTGGCTGCAAGTGCTCGCCGGTGAGAAATCGGCGACACTGTACGCTCTGCCGCTATTAGCAACTGAGAACGCTTATTTATCTCCTCTCTGCCCGCAGTACATTAAGCTTAGAAAGACAGAAAAAAATGAGCACAGTGTTCAGTCGACATTTCTTATGTTTACCTAGTTGGCGCCGAAAGCTCCATTAACAAAGAAATGAACCCACTAAGCGGTCAGCTAGTATAGTAGGTTGAGTACCCTAAACCGACTACGTATAAGTCTGTAGCGCTTCACTGTTCTGCAAAACGACCAGAACATCAGCCTCAGGTCATTGAATGTTTTAATTAAATTAGAATTTTAATGAGAGATCAGTGTACGTTTGCGCTCATGGCATTTCAATGCCGCAGTTGAGCAACGAATAAGTTAGAACCACAGGAAATGAAATTCCACTTATTCCTATTCCCACTAAAGCGCGAATGCACTTTTAACTAATGTAAAGGAACATTCCAATGGTTTCTTCAATGCGTTTTTACGCCAAGCCTTATTGCAGTACAGTTGCTAATTCACTGCAGAAAATGCAACGCAACACATTACAGTAATGTATCACCAGTGCGTTCCTGAACAGTATCTATCATGAGCGATTTTCATTGCAGTGGAGCTTCAACTAGGTAACCAAAGCGCAGGAACCTGAAGAACAAATCCAGAACTTCTCCAAAACTCGGAACGGGGCGTACTGCTTGACGCATTACAAGTTAGCGTGTGCCGGCACGCTGATTTGTCTTATCGAACAAAAGACGCGCACGTTTATTTCGTTTGGCAGGCATTCTCAGATCATGAACAGCAGGTTGCCATTATCCCCCAAGAGAAAAGTGTATAACAGCTGTGTCTTACCAGTACTCACGTATGGGGCAGAAACCTGGAGGCTTACGAAAAGAGTTCTACTTAAGTTGAGGACGACGCAACGAGCTATGGAAAGAAGAATGATAGGTGTAACGTTAAGGGATAAGAAAAGAGCAGATTGGGTGAGGGAACAAACTCGAGTTAATGACATCTTAGTTGAAATCAAGAAAAAGAAATGGAGGGCATGGGCAGGCCATGTAATGAGGAGGGAAGAAAACCGATGGTCATTAAGGTTTACGGACTGGATTCCAAGGGACGAAAAGCGTAGCAGGGGGCGGCAGAAAGTTAGGTGGGCGGATGAGATTAAGAAGTTTGCAGGGACGACATCGCCACAATTAGTACATGACCGGGGTAGTTGGAGAAGTATGGGAGAGGCCTCTGCCCTGCAGTGGGCGTAACCAGGCTGCTGCTGATGATGATGATGACGTCTATTTCTGGAAAGGAAATGAACAAAAGAACTTTCTTTAGTGAAAGACTCGCATATTCGCAGAGCGGCACTGAAGTCGGCTCCCCAGGAAACAATCTTTGAAGAGAAGTTCTTTGAAGATTTCAGATTGATTAGAAATTTGCGGGATTCGATTATCTAGCACGGAGGAAACAGTATCACAGGGTACACGTTGTGATCTTTATCTGCTGTTACGTGCTGATGCGCGTTTATTCTTAAGACCTACTGTCTCGTTTTGTCCCTTCAAGATTGTCGTTCGCTGTATTCACGATCACCAGATGCGTTTCGAGACCCCTAGAAATGTTTTTTTTTTTCCTTTTGAATTTACTTCTGTGCCGAGGTGTACCTGCATATCTCTTCCATTGACAAAATGCATAGGATGCCCACCACGATAACTTTCAGTATTTCTTAACACTGCGGTTTACTGTTGTACCCTGATTTTCTCTATGTGTTAGTCTTGACGAGTGAGGCCCTAGCGGAAGATTACAAAATAAAAAAGTCATATGATATATTAACCACAAGTTTCATGATTTAGATGTAATTAACTAAAGCATCTCAAAATTGAACAAGATTACTTATACTGCAATAGATGCTGGCCGACCGTTCCATTCCTTGCACGTTTTTGGTAAAAATGATTGTGAATGTGTTAGTGTGTTAGAATGAGGCACATGCACCTTATGCGTATAATCTCTACGTGAGGAGGTGAATGGTGCTGGATTCATCGATGCCGACCTTATGAAATAAGTATAGGTGGGATTGTTTCCTGTGGGTTGACAGCAAAAGTACGTTCAGTGTGTAGTCTTAATTTGTGTTGCACTTGCCGTACGATGGTAATTAGTATAGACGGAGCGGAGCGATCCTGGACACTTTCAAGGCAGTTAATTGAGTTGGCATTATGTGGGTCCCATACTGATGATGCATATTCCAACTGTGGACGAACATATGTCATGTATAACAATTGTATGAGTGATAATAGTGCGAGCGAGAAGTTTCTGCGAAGATATCCAAGTGCGCGATTAGCTCTGCTCGTTATATAGTCAATATGGTACTTACAGGATAAGCTATAGGTTATATGGACGCCGAGATATTTGTAGTTTCTTACGCTCTCTAAAAGAATGTCATCAAGTAAATAGAAAGGACAAGCTTCATTATTACGGCATAATCGTATCGATTTACATTTCCTGACGGTAAGTTGCATGTGCCATTTTATACTTCAGATATGCAGTGTGTTTAAATCGTCCTGGAGAGAAGAAATATCAGCGTAATTAAAAATTTTGCGATATATTACACAGTCATCTGCAAAAAGACATATTTTAGACATAATGTTATTAGGTAAATCGTTAACGTATATCAAAAGTGACAGCGGCCCAACTACACACCCTTGTGGAACGGAAGATTTGACGAGTGTTAGAGTTGAATTAACTTCATTAGCATTTACAAATTGCATGCGATGTGTTAGAAATGCTTTTATCCAATTCATTACATTAGCGTCAATGTTTAGCGCGCTGTCTTTATATAGCGGTAATGTGTGGTATACTTGTCAAATGCTTTAGCGAAATCAAGTGCTTGATTAAGTGAATGAATAATGTTGCATACGCTCAGAACTTGTAGGTGTTCCTTAAGAAAGCCCGCATTCTCAGGCTATAATCTCACATCGCATAACTCGCGTCATCTACGCACAATCCCGCATTAACCCCACATACACCGTAAGTAAATAGAACAACTGTTGTGTGTTTAATAGTGGGCACTCACCATGGCCTTAGCGAGCACCTATCCGAGCCGCAGAGAGAATACGCCTAAGCAAACTGCGTTTTGTTTGCCTTAGAACACCTACGCCTTCATTCTATCACTTGCCTTGCGTCAAACTATTTTGGGGAAATGCGATGCTCTTCATTTACAGCTTCCACTTTTATGATCGATGCACCATCCTTTTAGGAACTTGTTTCGTTTCGATTTTTATTCTTTCTTTCAGTGCTTACTACACACCTTCTCCATTCGATATATCCCTCACCGCAGTAGCTTGCTTAGTCGCTATGGGGTTACGCTGCCGAGTTCCGGATAGCAGGTCCGATCCCGGCCGCGGAAGCTGGATTACGAGGGGGCGATTTACGAAAATCATTGTGTTCTTAGACTTCATCATCATCATCATCATCATCGTCGTCGTCGTCGTCGTCGTCGTCGTCGTCATCATCATCAATCGTCAGCCTGGTTACGCCCACTGCAGGGCAAAGGCCTCTTCCATACTTGTCCAACAACCCTTGTCATGAACTAATTGTGGCCATGTCGTTCCTGCACACTCCTTAATCTCATCCGTCCACCTAACTTTCTGCCGCCCCCTGTTACGCTTCCCTTCCCTTGGAATCTAGTCCGTAACCCTCAATGGCAATCGGTTATCTTCCCTCCTCATTACATGTCCTGCCCATGCCCCCCCCCCCATTGCTTTTTATTGATTTCAACTAAGATGTTATCAACTCGAGTTTGTTCCCCCACCCAATCTGCTATTTTCTTATCCCTGAGCGTTACACCCATAATTCTTCTTTCCATAGCTCGTTGCGTCGTCCTCAATTTAAGTAGAACCCTTTTCGTAAGCCTCCAGGTTTTTGCCCCATAGGAGAGTACTGGTAAGACACAGCTATTATACACTTTTCTCTTGAGGTATAATGCAACCTGCTATTCATGATCTGAGAATGCCTGCCAAATGCACCCCGGCCCATTCTTATTCTTCTGATTATTTCCGTCTCATGATCCGGATCCCCCGTCACTACCTGCCCTAAGTAGATGTACTCCCTTACCACTTCCAGTGCCTCGCTGCCTACTGTAAATTGCTGTTCTCTTCCGAGACTGTTAAACATTACTTTAGTTTTCTGCAGATTAATTTTTAGACCCACTCTTCTGCTTTGCCTCACCAGGTCAGTGAGCATGCATTGCAATTGTTCCCCTGAGCTACTAAGCGAGGCAATATCATCAGCGAGTCGCAAGTTACTAAGGTATTCTCCATTAACTTTTAACCCCAATTCTTCCCAATCCAGGTCTCTGAATAGCTCCTGTAAACACTTAGACTTCGGTGCACGTTAAACAACCCCCAGTTGGTCAAAACTAATACGGAGTATCCGTATACTACGGCATTCCTCATAATCATATAAATGTTCGGGCGCCTAACGCCCCAGAATTTAATTTATTTTTATTCGCTATATGAAAACAGCTACACTCATTGTGCATCTGCAGAAAGAGTGGTAATAAGAGAAGGCCATACCAATTCTGCATTGTTGTAGGAAGACGTCAGAAAGCAGCATAGCCGGAAGAGCAAGATATTTGGAGGCTGCACGCTCTTACGTTGTGCACTTCATAAATTTGTCTAAAAGAGTTCTAATAACGCTTATCACCATCCATTTAACAGGGACAGGTCTTCCCAGAAAAGAAACAGATATTAGGAGAAGTCTTTAATAGGATTTTAAGGACTGAATAAGGGCTTTAGCTCTTGTATCGTTGATGAAATCATGCAATCCTTCATACTAGCGAAATAAGCAATGTTTGAATATATTTCATTGTCTCGACTACTGCATGATAATTTCTATAACTGGCATAACTGTAACAGGCGCTCCAATCAACTGCGCCGGCCTGTTCCTAATAAACCCTCGCCACTGAATGTTTGTCTAAAAAGTCACTAACTTGTTGACTTTCAGTTTTTTTTTTCTTTTTTGACAGAGAAATGTATGCTGGGAAAGAACTCTGAGAGTTGACCTGCCACGAGGCCTGCTGTGTGTACAACTACGAATGTGCGTCGTTTCTGAAATGAAAATTGCCTACGCAAAGCAGTTTCGTCTAACATTCACTGCGCGTTTCGAAACCTGGCACCGGCTGCAATATTTCCATGCCTTCTGTGTATTTCCGTGAGAGAATGTGAGCTTATTTGCCAGCTGGTTGACTAGACAAGTGGTCCGTCGTTGCATATTCACCAGGCGTGCAATCTTACGAAGTCCTCCAGGCGTGCAAGCGTGCAAGGTTGATGCGTATTTTCTCATCAGACGCATCGCACTAGCAGAAATTGGGAAGCATGCCTTCTTGTTAGAGAGAGCTGGCCGAAACTACGCCGAAACCATACTGGCCCTAATTTATGGGGGGATGCGCTGCTATTAGTTCGCATCCATTCTCCTTTCGTTAAGCACGCCTTATTTTGCAACCTGATCTAACATTTTCTTTTCTGCCGCAAACGGTATGCTGCTTACGGTAAAGGACTTGCAGGTCCCGCGACAGGAGATCCGATGACAGCACTGTGGTGACGCATAGACAGCCTCATTATGTTGTGTATACGGCAAAAAGACAACGGCAATTTTCTTTTTCAGGAGGCACAATCACCGTTATAAATGCTGTCAAACCTTTGCACCAGAGAGGGAGATTAAGAAGGACTGCAATGATTGTAATGGCATCGTTGGAATCAGACATATGCTGGCGGGGTGTGCCGCGACTCTCCCCAACCTCGTTGAAGAATGGACACAGTGGGAGAAAAGGATTCAAAGCCCATTGTTTCAGGACCAATTAAGGGCAGTGCAGAGGGCCCATGATGTCGCTGAAAGGCTTGGCCTGACAGTGCCAACGTGGGAGCGGCCCGCCTTGGCTTGAGAAGTCGAGCCTCCGGCCCTCATTACATTAAAAGTTTTCACACACACACACAAGCTGAAACTGCACGCAGGCCAACACGAAAAGCCTTCAGACAAGACCAACTATTTTAGTGGTGCGACAACTGCAGATGTTACAAAACATCATGCTGCAATTTAAGAAGACAGCATGTTTTTGACGAAACAAACTAAAAATCGTAAAATCTGACAACTATTTTTCGAACATAAAATCCTGTGAAATGCCTGTGAACTTGACTATGACTATGACAAGACTATGAGGAATATTATATTTATTATAATTTTTGCTGTTTTATTTCTTAATTGCAAGTTACTGCCGTCCGTTTGGTTGGCATCTGCTAGATATGTGGAATGTTTCATTTAGTCTCAAATAATCCTAGACTCAGTTCGCAATTTACGTTGTGCAGAAGCGGATGAAGTATTCTCTTTGCAGCCAACAGCTCCAATAAATAAAGAAACCAACTATGGTATTTATTTTCTTGCCTCTCAACTGTAGCAGGGTTTGGTTACAGGCTAGTTGGTATTCCACTGCAATCTTTACTACAGCGCGTACACACACAAAACGGCCAAAAGAACGACGGCGACAAGCGCTGCACATGGCCCGAAGTGCAGGAAGTTGAATGGCGTCGTGTAAGTCACTCAGGTCACGAATAACTTTTTTCTTTTCAAGTTTGGTCGCAGACAGAAACAACGCCATCATGTTTTCGAGATTTCGGATTTACCTTAAGCATGGCATGTAAACGAATACATCAAAGGAGCGAAATGACGAGAGCTAGTTTGGCTCTCGTCAAAACGGTAAATTCAAAAGCAGCCTGCAGGGAACTACATCAATTCACATTTGTTGTCTGCCAGGACTCGTAAATTTATTCTAGTATTTGAAAAAAACAGACCATATTGATATTCACTTTCTCCATAATATATATATATATATATATATATATATATATATATTTCCATAATTTAACTCCTGCGGGGACGGTAGAGTATCCGTCTCCAGTGCAAGAGGACCGTGATTCAAATCCCGGTGCCGCGCAATTCTCCACCGGGAAATACAAAAAAAAACCGTGTGTTGAGAAAATTGCACAAACAGGCCTGGAGTGCGGCCTGATCCCGGTGACCAGAACCGGTAACGCACTCTCACCAGAGTAGGATTGGCCACCCTGGTGCAGTACTTGGCCACAACCTCCTATATGAATACAACAATCAAACCCCGGCCCTCAGTCCCCAGCAGCCGCGAAGCAACTGACCACGGCGGCGGTCAGATCTGTAACGCTGCAGAGGGTGCTAAGAATACCTGGCTCCGGACAGGCCGCCATTGGAATCTGAACCTGGCAACGTTTAACGTTAGAACGCTATCTAGTGAGGCGAGTCTAGCAGTGTTATTGGAGGAATTAGAGGGTAGTAAATGGGATATAATAGGGCTCAGTGAGGTTAGGAGGACAAAAGAAGCATATACAGTGCTAAAAAGCGGGCATGTACTGTGTTACCGGGGCTTAGCGGAGAGACGAGAACTAGGAGTCGGATTCCTGATTAATAAGGAAATAGCTGGTAACATACAGGAATTCTATAGCATTAACGAGAGGGTGGCAGGTCTTGTTGTGAAACTTAATAAGAGGTACAAATTGAAGATGGTACAAGTCTATGCCCCTACATGCAGTCATGATGACCAGGAAGTCGAAAGCTTTTATGAAGACGTGGAATCGGCGATGGGTAAAGTCAAAACAAAATACACTATACTGATGGGCGACTTCAATGCCAGGGTAGGCAAGAAGCAGGCTGGAGACAAGTCAGTGGGGGAATATGGCATAGGCTCTAGGAATAGCAGAGGAGAATTATTAGTAGAGTTTGCAGAACAGAATAATATGCGGATAATGAACACCTTTTTCCGCAAGCGGGTTAGTCGAAAGTGGACGTGGAGGAGCCCGAATGGTGAGACTAGAAACGAAATCGACTTCATACTCTGCGCGAACCCTGGCATCATACAAGATGTAGACGTACTCGGCAAGGTACGCTGCAGTGACCATAGGATGGTAAGAACTCGAATTAGCCTAGACTTGAGGAGGGAACGGAAGAAACTGGTACACAAGAAGCCAATCAATGAGTTAGCGGTAAGAGGGAAACTAGAGGAATTCCGGATCAAGCTACAGAACAGGTATTCGGCTTTAACTCAGGAAGAAGACCTTAGTGTTGAAGCAATGAACGACAGTGTTATGGGCATCATTAAGGCGTGTGCAATAGAAGTCGGTGGTAACGCCGTTAGACAGGAAACCAGTAAGCTATCGCAGGAGACGAAAGATCTGATCAAGAAACGCCAATGTATGAAAGCCTCTAACCCTACAGCTAGAATAGAACTGGCAGAACTTTCTAAGTTAATCAACAAGCGTAAGACAGCGGACATCAGGAACTATAATATGGATAGAATTGAACAGGCTCTCAGGAACGGAGGAAGCCTAAAAACAGTGAAGAAGAAACTAGGAATAGGCAAGAATCAGATGTGTGCGTTAAGAGACAAAGCCGGCAATATCGTTACTAATATGGATGAGATAGTTCAAGTGGCTGAGGAGTTCTATAGAGATTTATACAGTACCAGTGGCACCCACGACGATAGTGGAAGAGAGAATAGCCTAGAGGAATTCGAAATCCCACAGGTAACGCCAGAAGAAGTAAAGAAAGCCTTAGGAGCTATGCAAAGGGGGAAGGCAGCTGGGGAGGATCAGGTAACAGCACATTTGTTGAAGGATGGTGGTCAGATTGTTCTAGACAAACTGGCCACCCTGTATACGCAATGCCTCATAACCTCGAGCGTACCGGAATCTTGGAAGAACGCTAACATAATCCTAATCCATAAGAAAGGGGACGCCAAAGACATGAAAAATTATAGACCGATCAGCTTACTGTCCGTTGCCTACAAAGTATTTACTAAGGTAATTGCAAATAGAATCAGGAACACCTTAGACTTCTGTCAACCAAAGGACCAGGCAGGATTCCGTAAGGGCTACTCAACAATAGACCATATTCACACTATCAATCAAGTGATAGAGAAATGTGCAGAATATAACCAACCGTTATATATAGCTTTCATTGATTACGAGAAAGCGTTTGATTCAGTCGAAACCTCAGCAGTCATGGAGGCATTACGGAATCAGGGTGTAGATGAGCCATATGTAAAGATACTGGAAGATATCTATAGCGGCTCCACAGCCACCGTAGTCCTCCACAAAGAAAGCAACAAAATCCCTATAAAGAAAGGCGTCAGACAGAGAGATACGATATCTCCAATGCTATTCACAGCATGTTTACAGGAGGTATTCAGAGGCCTGGAGTGGGAAGAATTGGGGATAAAAGTTGATGGAGAATACCTTAGCAACTTGCGATTCGCTGATGATATTGCCTTGCTTAGTAACTCAGGAGACCAATTGCAATGCATGCTCACTGACCTGGAGAGGCAAAGCAGAAGGGTGGGTCTGAAAGTTAATCTGCAGAAAACGAAAGTAATGTTTAACAGGCTCGGAAGAGAACAGCAGTTTACGATAGGTAGCGAAGCACTGGAAGGGGTAAGGGACTACATCTACCTAGGGCAGGTAGTGACCACGGATCCGGATCATGAGGCTGAAATAACCAGAAGAATAAGAATGGGCTGGGGTGCGTTTGGCAGGCATTCTCAAATCATGAACAGCAGGATGCCACTATCCCTCAAAAGGAAAGTGTATAACAGCTGTGTGTTACCAGTACTCACATATGGGGCAGAAACCTGGAGACTTACGAAAAGGGTTCTGCTGAAATTGAGGACGACGCAACGAGCTATGGAAAGAAGAATGATGGGTGTGACATTAAGGGATAAGAAAAGAGCAGATTGGGTGAGGCAACAAACGCGGGTAAACGACATCTTAGTTGAAATCAAGAAAAAGAAATGGGCATGGGCCGGACATGTAATGAGGAGGGAAGATAACCGATGGTCACTAAGGGTTACGGACTGGATTCCAAGGGAAGGGATGCGTAGCACGGGGCGGCAGAAAGTTAGGTGGGCGGATGACATTAAGACGTTTGCAGGGACAACATGGCCACAATTAGTACATGACCGGGGTAGTTGGAGAAGTATGGGAGAGGCCTTTGCCCTGCAGTGGGCGTAACTAGGCTGATGATGATGATGATATATTTCCATAACATGTTCACTTTGTCCGTAACCATTGCATCCACTTACCGCAGAAAAAGAAAACGTTTAACAACTTGAAAAAAAAATGAATACAGTTATCTGCACAGAGCATCACCCAGTAGAATGTCCCTTAATGAAAAATAATATAGCGCTTTGTTTTAAAGAACTTCGACAGCAGGACTTCTGGCATAGCCTGATGAAAGTGTCTCTCTAACTCATTCTCAAGGGCAAAATTGAGCAGTAGGCGGTTGGTCGTCAGTTCAGGTTGGGCTAGGACCGAGTGACACACAAAGGTATTAATGAACGCGTAGCTTCGGGAGGTGGGAAAATAATTCTAAAGGTAACTCAAACCGGCTGCATTCAATGCGTCAGGGCAATCTGTCCAGAAAGATTGTTTTGAATGATTTGCATGACCTTCCTGTAATACGCTGAACGTAGATATCATGCCTTTTCTTTTATAGAGCCCATAGGCTTAGCTTCGTGTGGCCTCTTTGAATCATAGGAGAGGTGTCAGAGCTATGCTACAAGTTTAGTCATTGCCCGTAGTTCATCCGTCATGAGACTGAGTCGACGTAATCAATAATGATCAATCAGAATCAATTAATGAAGCTAATCAAGGCATGAATGTCGAGGAAACTTAGTAGTAGCACAACGCAGTTGAAGTAAGCTCCAGAAGATTCGAGCATATATCCAAATATCCGTGTATAGTAGCTACGTAATAATTTTGAAAGAGGAGAGAGAGAGTATGCGAGCAATACTTGTCTGCACAAAGACAATGCGCTGCACGCTATTTGTGCACATAGCGAAATGGGCCGAAAGGTTTATAAATTTAGCCCATAAGCAGACCACCCTAAGAACTAGTGAAATTCCAAAAAGAATGAAATATCAGCGAGGCATTTTTCCGCAAAATTCTCAAGGTTCTAAAGCTTTCTTCTTGGAGCGGGCTTTCTCTGGCGTTGTTTTTTGAGAGCCATATTGATCTTATTTACGTTCAGCATAAGCCGTGCATAGCCGAACTTCTGCAGCAGGTCTATGCGACACTTTTCTGAGAAAAAGGATTCCTAGGGTAGACTGCTGTTTAGTTTATCTTTCAGTACAGTGACTACACCGCACAAACGCCCGACCACGCTAACGTGCTCCAGGAAACATTTATCCGTCTTACGCTTCCGACAATAGCGTGCCAACTAGCTCCCCAAGAGTTTGTAGAATTCTGTGCTCACATGATACCTCAACTTCTCTAGTGCTTCTGCTGTAGTAATTTTTCAGCGGCTCTTTGCTGACGTGTTATGCATGTATCATTCCTCATCAGTCTGGTGACGGATCTGGTCTCTGGTGTGAAAATTTTCTGCTTTCAGCCTCGCTGAAGCGGTATAGAACCTGGAAAACCAGATACATGACTACAGCATCTAGTTATGCTAGTTGGTAAATCTTCGCCAATGCTGCACGTTCTGTAAAAGAACACTACACAGAGGCACACAAGACCACCGCAGTGTCCGGTCTACCCCTAAGTGTCATATTCTTTTGAACAGTGAAATCCAATGGTGATAAATGCGTACCAAATGACATCGGTTCACATTTATGGAAACATGACACAAAAAGGCCGTTTTCAGTACCAAATTTCTAGTACAAGCGAACGAAAAAAATGCTCCTAATATGCTGTTCACGTACCTCTTTAATATTTGATACTTACGCTTAGTTTATGCTTAGTTTTACGCTTAGTTACATGCAGGCAGCCTAGCTCATCAAGCCGACGTTGAAATAAATAGCACTTCATGCGGTGGACTCTTTTTCATCCCATATATTCATTTATTTTTTTACTCGTTATGTCACCACATATATGCGAGCTATTCCACATAGGATATGCGATGTCACTGGATGATTTGCTTCTGTAATTAATAACCTAATATTCTTTATAAAAAAGCAGGGATGACCCGCTGTTTCATGTTACCAGGAAAAATAGCTAAAAAGTTTACAGGTTGATGAAATAACCATCAGCAAAACTGATGTACTTACAATGTCTTTCCTGGCCCAATGCTTCCGGAGATGTCAAACGCACCTCTACACTGCATCTGCATCAAGGCCAGATGGTCCAGGCAATGAGAAAGCATGGTGAACTGTCCTCTGGCTGGAGTCTATAAAAAGAGAGAATATAGCGTGCCAAGTATTAATATTTGCCCGCAAGACACGCGATAGCTCGGGGCGACACCACCAGCATGCATACAAACAATCAGTCTAAAACGTTTGGCAGTAAGCTTGTAGAATACGTGAGCTGCATGCTGACCCAGTTTTTATGAAAACTACTTACAAAGTATAAAAATATCATGCGGGAGGATTGAAAAGCGGGCAAGTGGGAGCCTATACATTCTTGGGCAGCGCACACACAAAGGAAACACGTGAAGAAAGACAGAACAAGCGATGGTCATCTCTTAGTCCTGAAGTGTCCCTCTTTTCTTGAAACGAAGGCTGGTTACAGTTTCTTTCTGCCCTTAACTTCTCTATTCGCTACTTTTTCTTTATCAATAAATATGTAACTGAAATGTTGCGACGATTCTTCTTGTAGTTCGTACCGCTGCACCCCCCCCCCAAAAAAAAAAAAGAACAGCACTCCATGCATGCGCACTGAAGGCCTCGAAGTAGCAAAAACCAACCAATGCTCGTGGTTTGCTTGCAAATATGTAAAAAAGCTTCCATGGTATGTTATATATCACACGTTGCTTTTGAACAAACACTTACCGTAACATAGACGAGACAGCGATTATGGGAATCGGAACGGTAGTGACTGTGCTGGGGCCGTTTCTGGAAAAAATAATGCAAGAAATAAGTAACACTGAAGGCTACTTATTCCACAGCTGCTTGAGCAAATCTTAGAACTGTTTTGTAAGATAGTGCTTTCAATCAATGCAGTTCAGTGCTGGTTAAATATTACTGCAGGATTTCAATTAGAAATCGGCCTCCAAAATTTAATAAGCAAACTTCCAAGTTTTGGTGCAACTAATATTCATATAGCATGTTAAGGGTTGCTGGTTTCCCAAAAGGGGCCGGAGAAGACTACACTCTTAAGAAATTTTGCATTCTCTGGGGCTTATCTTGCGGCACAACAATGAAAGTCATCTGCCTTGCCTGCGTTTCCTATCTCGAAAACTGTGAGCTCGCTACTTTCCTGTCGAGAATGCTGTGTCACGCTGACAAGGCGCAAGCCATTCGTGACCTTCCTGACCTGGAAGTACCGGGCTCCTCCCTTCGTTAATGAAAGAAAATGCGGGCAAGATAGATGACGGTTATCGTTCTGGGAAAAGATACACCCCAAAGGGCGCAATTTTAATAGTGTAGGCATCAGTTATTTAATGCTAGTTTTTTTGAGCGATGAATGTTTCTGATTCATCTTGTGAATTATTAGGTAATAGGGAGTTTTATTTACTTTAATTTCATTTTTCCGCAAGATACACATCAGAGGAAATCTAACTTCCAATAGTTTAAAGGTGCTGGGCAAATGGGCATTGGGAATTTTCGCTCCAATAGAATTTCTGCGTAACAGCTGCAACCAAACTCGGGGAGAACAAGGCAGCTCGTGGCAAGAAACGGAGTGGCAACAACTAGTGCCATGCATGGCATGACTTTTTAGGAACGTGAATTCGCTCATTGTCCGCGAAAACTGTTCAAATATTTAGTTTATCCAATAATCGGGAACATCGTGCAGCGCTGATGAGCAACCGATAAAGGACAAGTGACAAGCATGCTGTTTCTTGTTGCCATGCGGAGATAATTTCTCTGCGTAACGTCACATGGCACCCGGCGCCGTTGCAGCCGACATGGAAATGACTAAGCTTGCCGTGCTCTTCGCACTTGTGCCGTGCCCAGTCAGTTGGTTTATGTACGAATATAATGAACTACAGAAGCACATACATTCGAAACAACTGAACTTGTTTTCCATGCCTTCATCGATAGGAATTGCTCTTCCAATAGTCCGCCCAGCCGACCACAACAATCTGGTTTTGGCCGGGTCTGTGTAGTCCCTGTCGGTAAAATGGTCCGAGAAGAGGCCGTGGCCGTCGTACATCCGCTCCCGTGTGAGCCCCGCCAGGCCTCCCCTTTTAGCGTAGTCTTGTCACATGTCGCACCTGGAAAAAGAACAAAATACTGCGTGGTCATGATTATAAAATACGTAAAAGTGAAACAGAAGTTGGGAGTACGAAGAAGCGATGAAAAAATTATCTGTCTAGGCGCAGGTTCAAAAGTGAAGCACACCTCGGTCGTCGCTCAGGTAGCCCCAAATTATTGTGTTAATTCCAAATGGAAACGGTAACTACCGCGTAATTCATTTTTTTTTCTTCTGCCGTGTTTATGAACATTCGAAGCTGGTAATGTCTCAACAAAAAAACTCGTCAGCAGAATGTTCGCCAGCGTAACGAGCTTCTACAACAAGCATTCAAATGCCTTCAGTGAATATAAATGGCAAGTTTTTTTTTTCCTGAAAAAAATGGATACCAACCACTTAAATATAGTGTGAAACGAAATTTCCATCTTAGCATCAGCTAGCACGAATTGGGTCATGACCAAATGTCAACTGGTAAATTGAGTTGAATACTTACAACAGTGCAGAATAATGCGCCACTTCAAATAAAAACGATATTCTCTAGAAAGAAACCGCGGAAGGGCTTTCATTTTATCCTATAGTTTCAACAAGGATAGCCCTCGTTTCCTTGATAACGACGGCAGAAAATGTGTCCTTACCTTTTGTTCGCTGGGAAACAGAAAATTTCGCCCTGTGGTTACTCTGCGAGTGGCCACAACACAGCCGCGCAGCATGCCGTGTGCCTTTTCCTCGGTTTTTTTTTTCGTTATTGCTGAAACATTCGCTGGCACAGAAAAAAAAATTTAACCACAGGGCATACGAGTAAACTTACATGTGTATTGAAAGCGATGTGTATTGAGGAGCAGATGGACAGAACGGCAGCCCAAGCGATAACAGCGACAGAGCCACCCGTTGGCGAAACAAATTGAAGGCATTAAATAGAAGTATAGAACGTGAAAAAAAAAAGAAAATGAGCAAAATGCACTTTATTTGTACACATAAGTGCAGCACTTTATTGATATGTAGGTTGAAAAATGGAGCCAAACATGCAAACGTTATGTAATTTTCCGTTCGATACCAGCAAATAATGGCCACGCTTTATTGCCAACACCGAAACTAGCCAAACTGTCCACGAACTCCTTTATCTTTGCCATATCTCACACAGACTACGGCCAGAACGTGGGGACACGTGATCTTTTCTTTGTCTCTGGTCCTCGTCCCAGTTACCGCGCGTTTTAACCTATGTATACATCACCTACTAGCTGCCCGTCGGCATCAAACGGCGTTTAAATTTGCAGTGTATCAACGAGTTCAAATTTTCCCCCGGGGCACTTCTTCAAACGGGCGTTTTTCTTAAGAAGAAGAATTTATTTATTCACTCACAAAATAAAATCACAGAAACAAGATATACAGAAGGAGGTCCCAAAGCTCAAGGCTGTAGGGGGACGTCCTGTTCTAATTAGAAAGATCAAAACAAGTTAGGTTACAGCAAACGCAGCAAAGGAACCGAAGCATTATTTGATAGTACACAGAATTGAGTTTTGAACAAATAAAAGTAACAAAATAATTCAGGTTATAGCAAATGCAGCAAAGAGGTAGAATTGTTAACATGTATTAATGCAAGAAAACAAGTAAACTAAAACATGGCATAACGCTGTACAGAATTACATCATGTGCTGAATTGAAAACAAAACAAAACATGACAAGTGAAATGTAGCCTAGAGGCAGCGTTCCAACAATAACTGACACAAGGAAACAAGTGGACAGATATGATGAAATGTTGGTGAAATGGTGAAATGTGGTGAAATGTGAAATGTTAAAGAGGTATAATGGTTTACCCATAATGAAGCAATCGGAACATGTTAAATTATATTACAGCATTCACAAGTTAAGTAAATATGTAAATAAATGCTTTTTAAAGCTGCCTATACTAGGAGACAGCTTTATGTCCGTTGGAATACAGTTCCAGTAAGACATCGCTGTGAACGAAGAAGTGAATTTGCCAAAATTAGTTCTGATTTTAGGTAATAAGAAGTTGTTAGCTAATGCAAATCGAGTATTATTATGATTAGCAAGTTGTTCAGTCTTAAAGATTATTTGGGGAATGTTTGAGTGAAGGGAATTATAGACAAGGATTGCCATGTTTAATTGAAATAGTTTATGAATTGTGAGAATGCGATGCTCTTGCAAAAGAGCAGATGCACTACATCGGGGTGACTGGAAAGTAATAATGCGGATGGCCTGGTTCTGGACGTATTGTAAAGGAACAAGGTGAGAGCTATATGTGTTGCCCCAAGTCGCCATGCAATAGGTGAAGTGGCTGTGAATGAATGCATGATAAAGAGAAAGCAAGGTTGGTAGTCTAAAGTATGGACGTGCTTTTATAAGAATCCGGATACCATATCCAATTTTTTGCTTTAGGTGTGAAATATGGGTAGTGTACTTTAAGTTGGAATCGAGGACAACCCCCAAAAACGACAATGACTAGAAGGTTTGATGGGATAACTATCGATAGCTATGGTCGGAATATTTATTACTTTCTTTTGAGTGGGGTGAAATAGTATGGAAGACTGTTTTACTAGGGTTAATTTCCAAAGAATTGTGACGACACCAGCGAATAATGTTTTCCAAATCGGTATTGAGCTTAGAAGTTAGGCTATTAATATCGGTGTCAGCAGTTAGAATCGTAGTGTCGTCCGCATAGAGATAAGGTTCACAATGTGAAAGATGGGCAGTTAAGTCATTAATGTAGATAGTGAAGAGTAATGGGCCTAGTATAGACCCCTGAGTAACTTGGTCTATACTAGGCCCAGTATAGGGTCTATAATATAATATATATAATATATTCTATATACTACATTATATACTATAATATAATATATATGGATATAGGGTCTATCTATAAGGCGTAACTAAACTGGCACCGGCTATCCCTTTCCCTGGCGTTGTACATAGCGATGGACGTAACTGTCTGCGATACCAATAAAGCCTTACAAACAAAGCGGGGATTCTGCAGGGCGCTTTCTCTGAGCTTTATAACATACAGTTAGACCGTATTAGCAGTACTAGTACACGCGTTCAGGATAAATGATCGTGCGCTTGAGGCATTTTCAAGTCCAGCGTCTCGATAAATTTCTTGGCTGGCCAAGATGCGCATAAGCAATCGTAAATGTTGCAATCTCTCGGGAGCGTTCAATACACGGACATTCCCGCGAAAGTACACAGGAAGCACATTGCACACCTTGTCAGTACCTTTTCCCCCCCAGCTCACCTCTCTACCACCTAAAAGACTTTACGCCTCCCTATATCACACCACATGGGCGTGCCCCAACGTGAAGGCGGCCCCGCAAATACCCAACCCCACACCCGAACAGAGGGAGACCGTGCTGACTAGTTCGGACCCTCGTAACCAGCACCAACTGGTGCGGCGGGCCCGGGAGACAGCAGGAGCCGCAGGAGCCCTGGACTAAGAGCGCCTTCCGCAGAAGCAGAAAGACACCTGCTTGTCCTTTCTTTTTTTAAAATAAATGTTTCTCCTCCTTCTCCTCCTCTTCAGGCATGTTCTAGAACGCCTTGTATACTCACATCTAGTTCGCAAATAAAGTCAAAGAATTTTTTTATGGCTCCCTGGGTTCTTTTTTTTTTCTCGCTGCATGGCTCGCGAAAAAATAATGACATTTTGGTATTTTACATGCAAGAACCACAGTCTGAATATGAGAGACGCCGTAGTCGGGCACTCGGGATTAATTTTCGCAACCTGGGGTTCTTTAACGTGCACCCAATGCAGGGTACAGGAGCATTCTTGAATCGCAATGCCATCGCAAAGCATCGACCGTGGCTGGTTCAACACCACGACCTCGCGCTCAGTACCGCGACAACACAGGCTCGCGAAAAGGACCGCATCGCGATCACGGGGGCTAGATGCGTCGGTGTGCGCCGTAGTCCGCTGCTTCTGCGCGTCA
Organism: Dermacentor variabilis; assembly: GCF_050947875.1. Taxonomy (NCBI): domain Eukaryota; kingdom Metazoa; phylum Arthropoda; class Arachnida; order Ixodida; family Ixodidae; genus Dermacentor; species Dermacentor variabilis. The sequence goes on along the minus strand of NC_134568.1, from coordinate 53,026,248 downwards.
TGATGGCAGGAGTGGCGCTGCGGTCAGAGGCCTGTCGCGAAGCGCACGTCGTTTGGTACTGAGTCTGTTCTTATTGCGCGCCTAATATATTAAAGCTTATTGGGCTGCGCACTAAAAGCTCAAACGAAATGGGTAAATTATGTTGGGAAAGTGAATGAACGTACAATGTTTCTTGCTGCAATAGGAGGTTTTCACAAGCGGTCATTTACATCGTCTGCTCACACGCTGATGGCACTATATGCACGACGCTCGCAGTCACGACAGTTGTCCGAGTTCCTGTAATTTCCTTAGACGTTTAAGGAGCGAAGGGAATACTGTGGGTGATGTTCATGAATACAAAGCTCGTTAGACTCCGGGACAGAGTGGAAGTGCTTCTACGCAGAAGAAAACAAGTCGAAGGGGCACTACTTGCTTTGGGCCGAATTGTAAGTTCGGCTACAAACATGCGAGCCCCCAGGCAAAAATATCATTGGTTTCAATACGCTTTGACCCTAAACATTCCGAGAGGCGTGAGCCTGCCCTTTGCAGTGCTGACAAAACCGCATTAGCATGTGCCAGCGCCGCTTTAAAGAGCATTTCATCGAGCGTATGATGGGCAGGAAAATTGTGCATATTCCGGTGGCGTGTGGGCGGCTAATGAGTTACACTGTCCCTTCGATGCTACCCGACGCTGCAGCGCACATACCAAAGAAAATTTCTACAAAAAGAACAAGCAGGATGTCGGCCGTTAAAATATCCTTGAAGAGGCAGTGAGCCAAAATTACATACTCTTGAAGTAACTATGTTGCAAATCAACATGTCGCGTGCTCTGCAGTTGAAGAATGAGTATTTGTGCACAAGTGAAGAAATGAACCTACTGAAAGGAGGCCGGCGAAATGATTCTGGGTACAGAAAATTAAGCTAGAAGTGCAGCGGCCGCGGTTCACGAGAAAACGACTGGCAGACGCTCTGTCGCGGGCACAAGTCATCGGTTGTCAGCAACACAAAATCGAAGTTATGAAAAAATAGAAGTTATGAACAGCATCACCAAGCTAATAAAGCTAATATATTGCGCATCTGCACTTCCTTAATTGTGAACAACAAGAACTTGGCGCCTTAGCGTAGTCCAGAAAAGAAAAAGCACCTTACTGCATACACTATGACATTCCTTGTGTACGCTGTGGTTCAGTGACATGTTTAATTTAAAGCTCTAGTTGCCGCAAAAGCTTGGTGTTTCTGGTTTGCATGTGTGACCGTAGAATTAGCTTAACCAACCACTGCATTCAAACACAGGTGTATATGATCATCCAGAGTTGTAACTATTTTGTATGTTACAAGCTATGCTACTCTGATCATACATCATCGAAAAACGTAAGAATTTCCTCTTGTTTTTGTTTCATCAAAACAACTTATTTTATATTTTCAGAACATATCACTAATTTATATTGTAAGCGTGTCTCATTTATAATAGTCGCAATAAGTCCAGAGAAATTGAACTAGCGGATTTTAGTTGTAGAGATATCAATATTTATTCTGTTGTATTTATATCCCTCCAAGGCAAATAATTTTTCTTGCGCATTCCGTGGTATTGGAATACACCTGGCACAAATTGCCTTTCGTATACAACCCTTATATACTAGCTATTCCGCAAAGCAAACTTTCGCTTTATTCGCTTCATCAGAACTCATGAAGGGCTATTCGTCCACGCAGAATTACTGCTTCTCCTCGTAGACTCAAGTGTAACGTGAATACTGAATATACATTTTTGCACCTGAAACGCGGAAACGAACACGGTACGGACAAGGCAAGCACATTACGTCCGCAAGTCACAGAGCTCCACTGCATTCAGAAATTTGTAGCTGTCTATGGTGTCCCTCTGAAGATGGTTTTCAGTTTAAATACGATGTTAAATGTGCCGTAGTTCCCCTTTAATACGGCCGCAGCAGCACACGACGGGTGCCGCTTGTGAGAGGCTTCGGACCGCAGTGCCACGTTTGTGATCATGAAGCGGAGAAAAGCTGAACTACACTTCACGCTCGGCCAGACGGCGCACCTACCCATCTAGCCACTGTATCGAGATCCCACATGCTGGCTGTAGTCGAGTGACCGAGCTGATGAATGTTGCCCGAAACAAAACCAAGGTCAAGTAAAAAGTCCGCTACCCGTGTGGGTTCATTCACCAGCTGCAGCGGACGTGAAGCAATGTCGAGCAGCTGCTCTGAACGCTGACTTGAATGCTGATTTGACGGTAAACCGATGCCAGTTGATTTTAGGCAGCTTAAAAATTACCGCAGATTAGGACATAAGCAGTCATCCTACAGTATTCATAAACAAGGTTATGTACCACTTATAGAACTGAAAGATAAGGATCTGGCCTCCGTAAAGTGCACCTATGAGGATATTATAGTGGCACAGCCATAGTGGAATATACAAGATTTCAGCTTCGATGCTGTGGATATATCACCGTGCATCCAATGCCACTTTTCAGTAGAAATGCGACGCGACCGCTCTTTCAACTGCGGTCGCAACGAACCAACTCATCCGAAATCTGCATAACGTCAGAAAGAATGCTGTCATCATGCCATGACTCAGTAAGGGATGTTATGTTTGGGTTAGACGAGTGAATAAGGCATTCCAGATCTTCGGATTTGTGCAAAATTCTTCTCGCAAACTTTCAACAAAAACGAAAAAAAAAGCAAGGGGGGGCTCTAAGGTAGCGTGTGTCGGCAGCCACTGAGTCGGCCGATTGAGAGGACTCGCATTCTCGACAGCTGTACAAAGATGAAACGGATGGCGTTCCATTCGTTTCTTGTTGACTATGGTGGTCTCACAGCCCAAGCATGTGGAGAGCCTATTTGATATTTTCAGCACCGTAGAGGAAAACGACCAGAGTTATCAATGAGAGCGCGCGGTTTAGCTTCAGTAGTGAGCCCTGGCCAAAGTGCATTCATGAAATATCTCACACATATTTAATGCGAGTGGTCATAAGGGTATACATCATAAGGGCGTATGTATTAAAGACGAGTTGTTAAAAGGTTGTACGTTTTCTACATGCGCAGTTAAGGAATGATATTTGTGTTACCGGAAAAATAAGGATCATGCTGTTGACACAAAACGCCAAGTACCACACTTGTAGTTTTAGAAGCTAAGCACGTCTTTCTCAAGTTTTCCGGCGATATCTCACAAGTCCTTACGTGTCTTGAGTGGAGATCAAATGCTCGAGGGCATGTTTCCGCTATTTGGAGTGAAGTGTTTTTTGTGTGGTGTGCTGGTCTTTTCCATCCTACCAAAATGTTGACCATCAAAAATTCCATCCAGAGTGCAACAAAAGTGTAATTTCAGAATTATATAAGAAACATAAAAATTAATTTAATACTCAAGCACTTACCTGCGTCCTTGTGGTTTTGTGTCCCCACTAAGCGGCGTGCCAGGACTGTTTTCTTACACAGATAACTCGAGGGTGACTTCGAGAGCTCTCTAAAAATATAAGCTACGACTCCAGAAAATAATAAACAAAAAGTTGATACTTTTTTATGGCAAATCCGCAATGACCATTTTTATCGTCGGCTAACTTTCCTGAGGAAACTATTGCGAAAGAAGCATCTTCCGGCGAGTGGTTTTGAACGGTAGTGAGGCGCTTAAGTTTTGCTTCGTGTCTCCCCCAAAATAATATCAAAACAAGAGATGTTTTATTTTCTCTGTACTTTTAGGCAATTTCGATGGGGAATAATGGGGTGCTCACAAACCTGGAAAAGCCGTGAATAGCCCGAACAGAGAAGCTCGAACAATTGAAATGCCTTTGTTTGACCTCGCTTTAGTTGGACGTGCGGTCATGGTGAAAAAAAAACATTTTTTTTTATTTCTTGGGCAGTAACATTGCGACATTGCGCTGTTTTGACATAAGATACTAAATAAAGAACTACTAATTCCTTGCAGACCTTGCAAACGTTTGTCATTTACGGTACTTGTGCATTTGCATGTATGCGTTATATACAGTCTCGTGGAGCGTAACACTCGAGAGGACAAGGAAAAGCTTCGTTGTGATGAATGCCGCATAACTCCATCAGATGTTTCTTCCCTTGCTGTATCACTATAATGACCTTCCTTCAGCTTAAACAAAAGATGGCAAGAAATAACATCCTTCAAAGCTTTTAGTGTGCGAGGGACGCTAGTCCTCTACACGAGAGATTAGTTGCAACTACTCAATCATCAACTGCCAAATATATTCCGAAAAAGAATGACAAACATCGCCTGCCAAAATTCTCATAGCTGTGGAATCTCTTCTACTAAGACGTGTCGTGATCGTGGGCAGTGGCCCCCCATGAGTAAATGTATATGCGAGCTGTAGATACAGGCTTTTCCAGAAGTTGCTGCCTAGAAATGTAGAATGTGTGGTGTCCATATATATCATGAGAAGCCAACAACGAGACCAAGGAAAACGTAGGGGAAATTACTTGTACTTACTAATTGAATTAAAGAAAGGATAAATAATTGGCAATGAAGGTGGATGAAAAAAACAACTTGCCGCAGGTAGGGAACGATCCAACGTCTTCGCATAAGCGTGCGATGCTCTAACCAACTGGGCTACCGCGGCGACATTTCTCCACCCACCTTCTTGGGTGTTTTATGTGTTACTACTAGAACCTTGGGAGTGTTAGCCAGCGCCACCACTCATAAACCTTGGCGGCGGATGTGCAACATCCTTTCTGCCGCAGGCGTCACGAGTACGTGACATATTCGTGACGTACTCGTGACGTGAGTACGTGGGTACGTCACGTACTCGTGAAGCCTGCGGCAGAAAGGATGTTCCGCATCCGCCGCCAAGGTTTAGGAGTGGTGGCGCTGGCTAACACTCCCAAGGTTAGTTCTAATAGTAACACATAAACACCCAAGAAGGCGGGCGGGGATACCGCGCCGGTGGTAGTCCAATTGGTTAGAGCTTCGCACGCTTAATGCGAAGACGTGGCATCGTTCCACACCTGCGGGAAGTTGTTTTTTCCTCCACTTTGATTGCTATTAATTTATTATTTCTTAAATTCAATTAGTAAGTACAAATAATTGCCCCTATGCATTGTTCTCCTTGGTGTCTGTTTCTTCGGGCCCTACGGTTAACCCCCTTTCTGCTGGTGTCTATACAGTGTGTCCCAGCTATCATACATAATCCTTTTAAAAGAAACGGGCCATTTTACGGGAAGATAACCAAGCGCAATTTCCCAGTAGAGAACAGTAGCCGCCAATAATTTTTTATTTGCGGCATTCGATTAATATTTATTTGCAATGAGCTATTTTTTTTAATTCCTGCTTTGAATGCTGCGCTAGCTGTCAACGAAGAACTTGCAGGAAACAGAAAGAAACTTAAAACAGTCATCTTTTCCGCCAAGTGCAGCCGCGATAAATGTTTGGGGACCAAAGCTGCCGCGATTTTTTTTTCTCGCAGCCTGGGCATTCCGGCTGAAATAAAGAGCGCACGCGTACGCGCGCATGTTTGTCGAATACAGTGTATCAAACGAATTGCGGCCCGTGGAGGTGCACAACTTTATATTTACATTTTTTGCTGGTGCCGTGGTCCCCAAATTTATGATCGCGACTGTACGTTTGCGGTATATATTTTTTCGGCTGAAGAAGAAAGCCCGCAAAAAATGACAAATATCATGTGGCTAACCAACCACCCACATAAAAAAGCGGGGGAAGAGAGGAAAAGCAAACAGGTCAACCATACGTTAGTTTTAGGTTTGCTACACTGCACTGGGGTGAGGGAAATATGCACATAATGGTAAAAAAGGTTCGGCGAAGCGTATAGGAAAGCAACATTTTAGAATACTAGGGATAACCTCGTTGCAAATTCCGGCAATAAGCACGAAATTTACCCCTCAATTACAGGCACCCCGCCTGCGATTCATTTCAAGCAGTTTCAAATTGATTTATTTGAGTTTTCGCCTTGAGAAAACTTTTTTTTTGTAGGCACCCGCACATCATACCTTCACAGTCGGAGATATATGCTAGCGACGAAGGCATAACTAATAGTAGAACTGACAGGGGTCGATGTTTCTTCTTCGAAAATTCAGCTCCAAGCATCCCATTGCAAAATAAAGCAGCATTTGTGGTAGAAAAGAGTTACCGCTGCTCCAGTAGGCACTATACTTATAATAAATACGGCGCTATTACTTTTACAGCGAAAGCTGTATATGACTAACCTTCCCTAGTTTTTTCGGCATCCAGCAACAGAAACGAATTTAGCGATTTTTAACAAACCCATACGGGTGCAGCAGCGCAGACGTCAAAATGCGGAAAATATTAGAACGATCGCCGTTAACAATAGCGTGACGTCAACGTTATCCCAGTATATAATAAGCAGGAGAGTGATCGGCGCTAAAAACAGCTGCGTTGTCGATGGGCAGGACCCGTATAGTTCGTACACCCGAAGAACAACATACGTACGAGGAGCGCCAGAGGGAACAGCAACGAGAATGCGAACACCGGCGCGAAACGACCACCGACGAAGAACGTTCCCGCGATGCTGAACAAAAACGACAATCATTGAGCCCGGGCACTTCCGGAGGAGCAACGACGCCAGACTCGGGACGCAAAAAATGAGAACCGTCCCGCTCTGTGAAGATGGAATGGCAGCGAAACCACTTTGATTTTCGTTTGAGAGCTTTGACTGTCGTCAGCTTTCGCTGCCATTCCGTCTTCATAGAGTGGAGCGGTTCTCATTTTTTATGCAGATATCTCTTTCGCAGAGAAATAAATACAAAAGGGAAAGTTTCTGCTAAGGAATCAGTGATATTTCTAGAGTCGCTACGAAGCTTTTTACACCTGAATCTGCCATTAAAAGGTACCTAGCAGTCACCTTCATCGTTATAGGCAAGCAAGTATTCCTCCATGCATCAACATTGTTATCGAACCTGGCTGCAGATTCGCAAAGAGGTCTCCGGCGCAGTTTCACACCACCTGTCTTCTCCAGATGACTCTGATGCCCAAACAATGCCAATAACTATTTCCTATATGCACAGAAGTATGAACAAACTCAGCACCCATTGCACTTTCTTGTCGGCGTCGCGTACCGGGTGACCCCAACAACAACCTGCGTCGTGGCCTATTGTTATTTCTAGCTCAGTTGGCGCCAACACATCTTCCATGCAAATAAGAGCAACGGTGATACCGTGTCTTATAGCGACGAAACTGACTATAAGGACTTCGCCTTTTCATTTATTTACTATTCACAATACCATACAGGCCCACTGAAGGGTGCTGAGTAAGGTGAGTAACAGTAGTTAAAGAAAAGAAAAAAAGCTAGCATAAGAAAAGTTAACGAAACAAAGGTTATAATAGTAAAGTGGAACATCATTATCGAATGTTCTCAAAGAGTGTATTTAGCTTATCACGTAAGGTTTCGTGGCTGGACAACAAAAAAATCATTGTTCAAGCACTCCACGCAGAAGTTTACCCAGCGAAGCTGAAATTTTCGGCCCCAGTTTTTATCACGGGATCAATCCCGACGATTCATTAAACGACGGCTTGGTAAGCTGCTGGATCCTCGGTACGAAGATGCGGCGTCTGTTCGGCTGCACGCGCCTATTCTTGTGCCCGGGCTGTAGCATCGACACGGCGTAGGCGAGCTCGTTCCCGCTTCTGGTCGCGGCGTTGCTGATAGAAAACTGCCTTCTCCTTGGGAGGGCGCATGACGCGTGGCCTAGCCATATCGGAGCCGGAGAGAAACTGCTGAGTGCGCGCTCGGCTCAGATGAAGGGCAACGACGTCAGTACTGGTGCAGCCAATGGCTCGTCTCTCTTTCTCTTTATTTTTCTCGCATGCGCATGGAGACGCGACGGAGGAGTCTTTGGCGTACAGGTGACGGACGGACGGACGGACAACTTGGCTAGCCATATACACCTTCGCTCTAAAATGAATAAATTATGGCTTTTTACTTGCCAAAACTACACCTGATTATGAGGCACGCCGTAGTGAGGAACTCCGGAATAATTTGAACCACCTTGGGTTCCTTAACGTGCACCTAAATCTAAGTACAGGGGTGTTCTCACATTTCGACCGCATTGCAATGTGGCCGCCGTGGCCGCAATTTTATCCCGCGACCTCTTACTTAGCCGCCCAACACTATACCCAACAAGCAGTCACGGCGGGTACGGCAAGTAATGCCCATACATTAGTTGCACGTGGCAACGCAGGGGCCTCGCCAATAATTTAAAGAAAAATAGAGATAATGCAAGGTTCGCTTGAATAAGCAGCGCAAACGAGACACTGCATCAGTCCAAAACGAGTAATCACTTCTCAGGAGCACTCTGCCAATGGTCATGCGCCAGCGAATAACGAGATCAGACCAGATAACCGTTGTGCCAGCCAATGACAGCTGAACTTTACAAGCGAAAACGCTGGCGCAGCTTTTTCGCATATTCGCAAGTTTGCGAACAAGTAAGCAGCGCGATGCCAAAACGCGCATGAATGAGGAGGTTAAAAAAATCATTTAAAAATGTTGAGACGAAGCACAGCTGCGTGGGGCGCTGGGGTGTGTTTGCACCATCTGTTTCATATTCCATGGATGAAAAGTCCGCCTGCCAAATTTATGCCTAATTAAAGTTGCCACTCTTTAGAAAATAATAAAGAAGTGTACCGGAGCAGCATACTAATATGCCTCTCTGGTGTGATGTGGAGCAACGTTGAAGTCTTTTACCGTCTAATATGATCGCAGCCGCCGGAAAATTCAAGGACGCCTGAAAATTAATCTACACCGTAAGCAATGAGGCTGAACGCTAGCCTGTGCGTACTAAAAAGATGGGAAAGAAACATAACTGACCTAATTAAGGCCGCCCCTTGTAGCCGCTCCCATTGGGATACAGAAAAGGCAGAAAGTTATCGTGTTCGTAATTTTAATTTAGATATAGATCACAGCATATATTTAGCGCATAGGGAGGCAGTTTCTGCAGGCGAGGAACAGTGATGGACCAGGAAAAGGTGGACGAAAGAAACCATAAGGGCCACTGGGCAAAGTGCTTTCATACCAGAAGAAAGCTAGCCTTCCTTCAGTGCAGCAAACGATAGAAACAGCTAACACGTACGAAACAGTTTCAAGCAGAAAACGCTGCTTGAAGTGCAGGCCGCGAATAATTCGCCTGAGAAAAAAAAATATGCCCGACGACGACGATGCTCCCTAATGTGAAATTTGAGCGCGGCTGTATAAATGTTTTCCTTTCGTGATATATTGAGACAAGAAATTTTAGACCAAAATCTCCGCACCGACTGGCAGATGGCTGGTGCTGTCACCGCCTTCGCAGAGGGAGGGCCCGTATGGGAACGCTGGCATGATGAGGGACATCGGAGCCAGCCCTGGAAGAAAAAGACGACGAACGTGCGAGTAGTGGCACAAGTGAGTTCGCACGCTTCCGCCTATATACGCACATCGACGCTCAACCCAGGAACGGGCGCTTTAGATGTGTGCAGAATCATGGAGCAGTAATGTGGCTGGGGCTTGGAAGTTTTCCGAACTGTAGGTTCTTCGGTCTCCAAAGGAGTGCGTTCCCGAAACTTCTTGGCTGGGAAAGCAATACTCAAAAGAAAGTTCTCATTCTGAGCACTAGAAAAAAAAAAGGAAGTGTCAGGATTCTTGATGCGCTAAAGGCACGGCTTGTGTTTCTTTTCTTATCATTTTTTAAAATTTTTTTGGAGGGGGATCACAGTTGAAGTTGGCAACTTCTCTTTCAAATATTTAGTGTCTCTAGAGACGGTGATGATGGCGATCATAATGATTATGATGATAACGATGATCTCAGGAAGGGTGGTGTATTTACATCTCGTGGTGTCTGGTGTTTCATGGCACTTGGTGCGTAAGTGGCGCTTTTCACAAAACGAACGCCGCACCGCAGCCGCGCCGCAAAGCACACCCTCCGGGATCAGTGTGAGTGAGTTCCGAAACAACTGCGTCGGCTGCATAGAACGGTCGCTTGTCAATCCCGTTTTCGACATCGTCGTCAGAAGAACGGTGCAATAAGAAATCGTGAGACCATTGCTTCGTGCCGATCTGTACACCCAAAAGAAAGGAAACGTCGTAAGCCGTCTTTCCATCGTTTCCCAAATGCCAGCGAAACGAAGAGGAGGCAACTATGGGGTCAGAAACTATGAATGGGCCACCCCATTACGGCAACAATGGTTCTAAGTGCGCTACATATTAAGTCGGACAAGTACTTTTTGCCAAGTAAGAGAGCTTGTATATTTCCCCGAAGGCAAAGTGCTCAAACTAAATTGGTGTGCAGCTAAAGCACTTAATTATTTTGCTACATCACTCCGGTTACAAAAATACTCTCATTTTGCTGGTAAATCAAGACCAGGCATGGCGGACGCTAGCTTGGTGCGTTTTTGCACTAAAGTGATTAGCACGTTCTAATGGAATCAGCCGTGGTATTCCAGATATAACTCTCTTTGCGATTAATACGAGTGGTACAAGATGTTTCAGCGATAACAAATCTTGCGCTTTATGAAATCGCTGCATGAATGTGTAACGTACTCCCTTAAAACTTTTTTCAGTATGTTGTTCACGTTCTTGGTCATTCTTCCGGCGAACCTCACTAACTGCATGCATCTTGCAGACGACCACATACGCAAAGTGGCAAGTTGCGGGTAGCTCGGATGAAGTTCACTATATACAGGTGGTTAATTTGAGCTGTAATAATGATAGCATTAATAACACCTTAGGCTTCCGTCAACCAAAGGCCCAGGCAGGATTCCGTAAAGGCTACTCAAAAATAGACCATATTCACACTATCAATCAGTTGATAGAGAAATGTGCGGAATATAACCAACCCTTATATATAGCTTTCATTGATTACGAGAAAGCGTTTGATTCAGTCGAAACCTCAGCAGTCATGGAGGCATTGCGGAATCAGGGTGTAGACAAGCCGTATGTAACAATACTGAAAGATATCTATTGCGGCTCCACAGCCACCGTAGTCCTCCATAAAGAAAGCAACAAAATCCCAATAAAGAAAGGCGTCAGGCAGGGAGATACGATCTCTACAATGCTATTCACAGCCTGTTTACAGGAGGTATTCAGAGACCTGGATTGGGAAGAATCGGAGATAAGAGTTATTCGAGAATAGCTTAATAACCGGAGATTCGCTGATGATATTGCCTTGCTTAGTAACTCAAGGGACCAACTGTAATGCATGCTCACTGACCTGGAGAGGCAAAGCCGAAGGGTGGGTCTAAAAATTAATCTGCAGAAAACTAAAGTAATGTTTAACACTCTCGGAAGAGAACAGCAGTTTGCGATAGCTAGCGAGGCACTGGATGTGGTAAGGGAATACATCTACTTAGGGCAGGTAGTGACGGCGGATCAAGATCATGAGACGGAAATTATCAGAAGAATAAGAATGGGCTGGGGTGCATTTGGCAGGCATTCTCAGATCATGAACAGCAGGTTGCCATTATCCCTCAAGAGAAAAGTATATAAAAGCTGTGTCTTACCAGTACTCACGTACGGGGCAGAAACCTGGAGGCTTACGAAAAGGGTTCTACTTAAATTGAGGACGAGGCAATGAGCTATGGGTGATGGGTGTAACATTATGGGATAAGAAAAGAGCAGATTGGGTGAGGGAACAAACGCGAGTTAATGATATCATAGTTGAAATCAAGAAAAAGAAATGGGGGGGGGGGGCATGGGCAGGACATGTAATGAGGAGGGAAGATAACCGATTCTCATTAAGGGTTACGGACTGGATTCCAAGGGAAGGGAAGCGTAGCAGGGGGCGGCAGAAAGTTAGGTTGGCGGATGAGATTAAGAAGTAGTTTGCAGGGAGAACATGGCCACAATTAGTACATGACCGGGTTAGGTGGAGAAGTGTGGGAGAGGCCTCTGCCCTGCTACCCGCCGTGGTTGCTCAGTGGCTATGGTGCTGGGCTGCTGAGCACGAGGTCACGGGATCGAATCCCGGCCACGGCGGCCGCATCTCGATGGGGGCGATATGCGAAAACACCCGTGTGCTTAGATTGAGGTGCACGTTAAAGAACCCCAGGTGGTCGAAATTTCCGGAGTCCTCCACTACGGCGTGCCTCATAATCAGAAAGTAGTTTTGGCACGTAAAACCCCCAAATTTTTTTCCTCTGCAGTGGGCGTAACCAGGATGATGATGATGATGATGATGATGATGATGATGACATGATTGCTTCTAGCAGAAAATAGGATAACGCTGAAGAATCACTTCGGTTCAAAGATGTTTGCGTCAATTTAGCGTTTTAGGTGGAGAACAAGGCACGTTGATTTGCGGAGGATGCTGCGCGAAGCACTGCGTGCAGTGGCTATTCAATTTGACCTAGCAGCATTTTCACGCTGTCAATAAAAAAAATGAAGTAACACGTATAATTAATAACTTCTCGCCCGTACCATGTGATGCGAAGAATTACCGGCAGCACAAGTAATAATAATAATATTTGGGGTTTTACGTGCCAAAACCACTTTCTGATTATGAGGCACGCCGTAGTGGAGGACTCCGGAAATTTTGACCACTTGGGGTTCTTTAACGTGCACCTAAATCTAAGCACACGGGTGTTTTCGCATTTCGCCCCCATCGAAATGCGGCCGCCGTGGCCGGGATTCGATCCCGCGACCTCGTGCTCAGCAGCCCAACACCATAGCCACTGAGCAACCACGGCGGGTGGCAGCACAAGTAGCAGTTTTCGACAAGAAGTGCCCAAGTATTAGTGGATGACCATGCGGTAGGCGCTTACGCCAAATATTAATTTGACTTTTTTGTTTAGATTGAAGATATGCGAATATGTTACATGTTTAGATCAGAAAGTTGAAAGCAGTGCTATTTGAAGACAACTTAAATTTTCTTTGATACTTAACGACCACTATAGCGCTGTGATATTCCTCATCCATGTTGACACTGAGGACGCTAATTTCGCCTTCAAAGGCGTGAGTTTAGACCCGAAGTAGAACCCGTCACTTGACGTAGCTCACTCCGTATAACACGCCAGTCTAAAACTCGGCCATAGCTGAGGATAGCCGCACTCCTTCTATCAGGTGACCAAACCAAGACTGACCTTTTCCCCTTTCGCCCGCAACCGACCGAGTAACATGGGAGGTTCCAAAGAAATTAACAGGTTCAGCTTTGGGTCAAAAGTCCCTCCGCGTCCACCTCTGACTGCGAAGTTAGCGTACAAGGCTTCAAATGTGATTATCGATATGTCGGGGGACAAACGAGTTAGTAGTATGAAGCAGAATGCGGTTAACTTTGAATATTTAGTCTTCAAGCTTCAATATAAATACGCAGCGTACTCGCAAAATAAAAGCCAGAGTAATTAAAATTTTAATTCTGTTGTGGCTGAGATTACATGTTCACGAAAATCGTGTCGTATTGTTGGAGGAACTCGTACCAGGCGACACAATAGTAACTCGGAGTAAGTTGTCCAAGTGTCGCCGTAAATCTCCTAAACGAATAATAAATATTTTTATGCATCCTGTCGCAAGAACTTCCTACGCGCACGCGGAAAGGTGAACTGCGTCCTTTCTTAAGAGTATTATTCAGTATCCTGTTACGAGTCAAAAACAAAATCATCTTTTCCTCATTCAGCGAGATTGGACTAGAAGAAGCTAGAAAAATTGTGCGTAAGAATAATGATTTAGTAGGCGTATGACTGTCCATCCTGTGCCGTCTATAAATGATGTGTAATAATATGATGTGGCAGGTGGACATCTTCCCCACACTTAAATGGGATCTCCCACAAACTCTCTGTGCGTGCGCTTAACCCCCTTTCCCCCTGTGTAGGGCAGTAAACCGTACTTTCGGCTGGTAGGCCTCCCTGCTGTCCCTCCAGCACACCTCCTCTTCCTCCTCCTGCTCCTCTCCAAGAATTCTTTTGGATCTGGTTTTTCAATCGACCGGTAAAGCATTTCGTGTTTTCTTTCCATCGTACAATATCAAACTTCATTTCACTCTCCGAGAGGTTGGAATGCGTATTTCAACTTTGCAGTGCTGTATTTTTTGTTCATCATCACACTGTTATTGATTTGATTTCTGAAGCACTCATGCTCTCGCGCTAAGAAAGCCCCAGGAAAAAAAGTTGGGGGCCATTCACGCTGACCGAATAGAAAATATTTGATGACGTGATAACATCGAGCGCCGGATAGGTTGCAATTAGATTGGGGCACATGAAAAAAGTGCCGACATCATCTCGAACTTACGAATATTTAGTTTAATATAAGTTTTACGACAAGGAGGGGATAAAAACGTCAAAGAATAACAAGAAAAGCCTGTACGCGTTGTTCAAGTGAACAGCAGGGGTGAACGCACATCATGTTAACACAAAAGTTTCCATAACGCAGCTTATGATTCTAACAATCAGCCTTCGGTTTTCAAAGCCAGTGCCTTAAACCATTAAACCAGTAGTCTAAGGCGTTTCGCTTTTATGGCACGTATTACGCCGATGTCTGGCACGTATTACGTCTACTCTAATAGACGCAAATGCGAGTGGTTCATATAGTGGTCAAGGGTACATATTATGTATAACGTTGCAGCGACATGGCTTTCAACAGCTCCAAATATATTAGGGAAATCGAAAACTACACGCATTTTGTGTTTTCGCACGAATAAAGGAAGAAAGAGTTTGTCTGACGCCACCATGTGTATACTTGAAGAGACGTATTCATCACTGGCCAACGCAGTATGAGTGCTGCGAAGCAATAAGGTCACACGTATAAGGTCATCACTCCACTATTGTACCAGCGAGGAAGAGCACGTCGTCGTGCGCGTTCTGTGGACGGAGGGCGTCAAACCGACGTACATCGATCGTCGGCTGTGAGGGCTTCCCCTTCCTCCGTTACAGCGCTGATTGGGCGCCATCTGATTACCAAATGTCCGGCCCATTCATAGAAGCCCTCCGTGGTCACGTTAGTTCAGGTCACATGACACGGTTCAGCGAGCGGTGCAGACGTGGCTTCGTAAGAAATCAAAAGCCTCCTTCGGGGACGGAATAGTGAAGCTACCAAAATACCAAAAGCGCAATGACGTGCAGGGAGCCTGTGCGGAAAAGAGCTTATGGTATGGTATGATAAAACTTTATTCTGGTCCTTCGGAACGCGCGTCAGCACGTAGCGGACCGCTCCCACGTCGGTACAGAAAGGCCGACAAAGTGCTACAGATAGTTTTTTTCATTCTTATGGGGAAATGAATGTCTTCTATGAAAATTACCGTTACTTTTTTATGTAGCTCCTATACATTCTATATATCAGCGTCTACGCAGGAGGGGTTCATGTTACTTCTGCGCAGAACGCGTTGATGCTATTCTGCCCTAAATGACCTGTAGGGTTAGGTTTACAGGTAGCAAATCATGTTTCGCTAATGTTTTGATTCCTTTGCACAGGTTAACGTTCTTTTGGAGTTTTCCTATTCGAGCACAACCTATCCAGCAGCTGAAGTCGGTGACGTTTGTTTGATAGGTTCTATAACGTGTAGGTAATTACCGGCACCCGTGTAACTTCATCTTTGGTCAGCGTACGCTAGTAGACTAAACCAGTCTTGCATTGACGATGGAGTGTTCATGAATGATTAAGTCCGTTCTGCTATGTTTCACAGATCTGTTTCTAGTCAAGCGTCGTCTTTCCGTCTGTTTTAGCGTTTGATCATTGGTCTGGTACGCTCCTATATCCTCGTGCCGCCTTCATTAAATACGTAATTCGAATCGCCATACTGTCTCTTTCTGCAAGAAAGTTGTCTTGCAAGACGTGCTACTTACGTGGGAGGCGATAGTTCCAGTCGGCGTAACTAGCACGCTCACAGCTTTCCTTGCTCGTTTCGTAGGTCTTCCACCTGATGCTTGGCAGTGCTGCCTAACTCAGTCCGTGGAGCTCTTTGACGTTGATGTAGTGTTTTCTCACGACAGATCCATAAAGAGAGAGGGCAAAATTTATTGAAGAAACGCGGAGAGGTTGGCCTGAGGTGATCTCCTCTAGCCTGCTACTCTGCTCGAAGGGGAGAAAACGAGGGGTATGAGGAGGGATGGTGAGGATACGTATGGTAGGGCGCGACGATGCTCGTATACATGGTCGTGTCCATAGTGCCCCTTCACAGTCTTGAATCTAGACCTGTGTTAATGAAAAAATCTGAGTGCCTTGATGGCTCGTTTCGTTGATAATCTCTCCGAATATAGTCCCATGGTCGTGAAACATCGCTAGACCAAGTGCTGCTCAGCGGCTTAGAAATCGGAAATCGAAATTGAAACTCTTAGGTTTCTTTCTCCTCCCTCACGGCACCTGATCAGGGCCCATCGCAAATCGCGACTTTAGTAGTTGAGTAAAAAATAATAGAAGTTTTCGGACACCCTGGTACGTTCGTGAACGTCAATGAGCGTTTCAATCATCTCAAGAAGCAAGCTCCGGAGTGCAAAATAATGCCGTATGGGTCAGAATTATTCGTGTGTTCCATGTCTACGTCCTTAGGTATTTTGCAATGGCACTGATGCTTCTGCTAGTCAGTACATATTTTTGATGTATCGCTAGAAAACGAGTGCTGTAGAAAAGCAACATAATGTATGCGCATGATGGGCGAAATAAGCCAGATCAACAAAGCGCATAAATTGTATGTCACAAGAGCCTGTGATACTCGAACTGTGTACTGTCTCTCAATTTTAATGAATACTCGTATAACAAGGATTGCATGTCTGTCCTCGTAACGCATTGCATATAATAAATGCAACAGTTTTTACACCTAATGTGTTTATCTATATCAATAAGTGTTTCTATATTGTATCAAGGCTCAAGCTGCCCCAAACGATGGAGGGCGCCTACGCTGGCGTATACTACTTTAAGCCACGCTAATACGAGACAACGACATGGAGAGCCACCTGTGTGTTGCCACAGAATAGACCTCCAACCTCAAAATCGAGAACGAATGTCAAAACGATTAGTGAGATAACTCCGTAAACTCAGCCGCATGACTAGAGAGTTATAGCTCAGCGGGTTTACGGGCCAGCGGGCGAGCGGAGACGGTAGCGGAGTGCCGCATGTAAGAAAGAGCTTTAGCTCAGTGATCCCTCTCTCGGTCAGAGGGAGTTGAGTGCAGCACTTCGCTGCACCACGCTCGCTTAGGTTCTCGATCGTGGTCGTGCACTTCAAATCGTCGCCGGACAGCCTTGTTGCTGAAACCTCTCGCAGCATACCGAGGCCCTCTTCGGTGGGCAAATACCTCCCAGGCTTTTTCGCCTGCCGGCTAGCCAGCGCCGCTTTCGAAGACGACGCTGACGACATGCCGCTGTTCGTGCGGCTGGCCGCAAGTTTGTTTCGCAAGAACGCCGGTCCGCTGCACGCACTCAGCTGGGGAGAGATAACCAGCGAGCGAGCGGCCCGCTCTGTAAAAAGGCTGGCAGCCTCAGCGTAGCGTACATGCGCAGTGGTGTATCCGTTCGCCCGCTGGGCCCGCTGGCATGTAAACCCGCTCAGCCATAACTCTCAGATGTCCAGTGGAACGCCGCTGAGCGGTCCTCCGAGTTATGAACTCCTCGCAGGCAAGTGAGCACGTTGCTGCACTGAGGTATCCTCTACTGAGAGACGGTTACTGCGCTGCACTTTAGCCCACTTTCACAACACTCCTTTAAGAACCTCCTTTGACGCCTGCTAGATAGCACAAGGCCGGTGCACTTCGATCCCTGACGTCATGCTACCTTGCCCGACTTCCATAGAATCTAAAGGAGACGCTCCCGTGTAAGCCGCGGTGATTCGGCCGTCACCGCTTCAATGACGCCGGACATGCCAATGGAAATTTCCGTCCAAAAAGCATCACGTCATAAAGCAGAGTGCATATCCCTAAGTTGCGCTGGCTTAGCCTAATGGGTAAGACACTCACTCGGTTTCTGAGCGTGCGGTCGTAGGTTCGGAATTCACTACTGCCAACGTTTTTCCTTTCGAATTTATTCTATTTTTTATGCATTAATTTTTTTATAACGATTACCGAGGTGCAGCTAGAACGCAGGCGAGAGCTTGCGTGGACAAGGAACGCGCGGATAACGGAGGCTCGCGAGAGCGAAGGGCCCATGTGTTCGCTTTCGACCCATGTGTTCCCAACGACCCATGTGTTCGCTTTCGCCCGCTCTGCTCCGTCGAGGCGCGCATTCGACTACACGTCGCAGCCAATGGGAATTCGGGTGCCGTTTTTTCCTTGCCCAGAGGATAGACGCTGGCTTTATCGCTCAATGGGCCAATAAATGCTTTCGCATCAAAAATGTGTTGTCGCTCCAATACCGAAACTCAGCACCCGAAGAACTGCCCACGTAAAGCTTCGCGCCTCGTTTAGTCTCCTTACGTCAACGTGTTGACCGCCTTCTACGCGTTTCTTATCTTATCGCTCGAAGATCATGTCACGGTGATGCACCGTCGCTTGCGGTACAAACGAAGGACGGCTGGTTGGAGACCTGAGCTGGACCCATCGCTCTTCTCATTCATTCTCATTCAGCTGCTCTACGTCGTTAGAGCGTCAAGAATAACGGGGGTGGGGCTTCCGTCACTGTTTGGGCTCCAACTTTCGGTATATAGTCGAGCGACAGAAGGCGCATTTTTGACGATGAATAACTAAAGAATGGATGGAATTTTTAAAACCGCATCTATTGCTTTTAAGAATGCAGGGCTTTTAGTTCCCGTTGTCGCCGACTATCAAGTGACCTTGAGCCAGAATACAGAGCACTTATCCGGACGCTCAAACGATAACATCCGGGCAAGTTGTCAGAAGAAAAAGAGATCATTCGAGCAACAAGACGCCACAAAATGCAGTCTCTGGCCCCCAACCCTTTGTGCAGGACCACATTACATACGCTGGTTACTGCCCAAACAAGTTTTAAAAAATATTCCTTTCGAGTTCTTCCTAATGTTTTTTCACAATATCCGTGAAGCAGGAACTTATAGTACGCTGAAGTTTTATTTCTCATTTCCAATAGGCGACGTGAAAAGGCAGGTACAGGTCATCGTACACTTCATTGTCATCTTTTGGCGATGAGACAGGGTTGCCTGTGCTCTTTTGAACGCCAGCGGTCCGTTAGTTCCATGGCGCGGGCTTTTCGTTGCCTCGAGAGATGGCGCCACGATGCGTGGAGCCTCCTTCAGGCGCTTTTCTTTTTCTAGCTGTGCAGTGCGCTCTGTCTCCCTGGAGCCTTTCACTGCCTGTTGTGCCGCCTTCAGCCGGTTTTGTTCTTCTATATGGTCAGCATTCATATGGACCAGTGCACAGTATGTCGTGGTGCGGTGTGGTGGGGTGTGCCGTTGCGAACAAGCACTACACTTATTTGCAGCGCTTGTGGTGTCGTCTTCTCGTCTCGTGTCTCGTCTACGTTTTGCGCGTTAACGCCAGGATGGCAAACCAACAAGCCTAAGCTGCTATTCTAACTTATTTTGAGATTGTGGCTAGTATCATCTCCAACGAATCTGCTTTGCCGGTTGCCATTTCATGCTTACATCTGCTCTCGATTACGGGCGAGCCAGCAATTTTCCTTCCTGCGGCATACTCCTCCAATACTTCAATTGCCACGTTGGCGTTAAAATCAGTAACAACAGTTAAGTAACCAATCTTCGTTAATTCGCGAACGGACTGCGAAGGCTACTCGAACATGTAGCGTGCGTCATTTGAAAAGAATGAATAGTGAAGAAAGCGTTGTCGCATCGGCTAAATCCAATAAAAAACATATTTCCAAGGAAATAGATCACAGGGTGCAGCTGTTCTATTTTGCATAAGGGTGACCTTGAGGGCTTTCGGACTCTACAAACAAAACATCACTAAACGCGGCCTTCCAACCACTGCCAGTTTTATGCTGCTGACACTGTATAATTGGGTTACAGCATATATCACAGCGAACGAACTACGGCGCAGGAGTTGCATAGGCTTCTTTATCAGGTGTAAAGGTTTAATTTTCATTGTGAGCTAGACGAGCGCGCGTTCCTACATTCATTAGTAAGTTGTTGCCATGCGGAGCAACGTACGTGCAAAGCCTCTCAAAGCACTATCTTGCACGGTTGAAGCTGGTGAGGATGTTATGTGGAGATTCCATGTATTAGTCTATGGTCCGATGGTTAGAGCATCGGGCACTGCTGCGCTGAGGAAATCTGGTTCGAAACTGCCGCACAAGCAGTTTTTTTTTCTTTTTTTAAGGACAATCAGGTGACCACGGCTACACAACAGCACACCAAAGTGGGTTTAGTATACGGTATGGATAGTGGTCGCGCTAACACTATTCTTTCGTCATTTATGATGGAACGCGCCCCGTCGAGCATCCTAGCAAAGATCGTAGTGCCTTCATCGAAGTGGTCGTGTGCAGCATTGCTCAGTCCATTAAAATGAAATGCATGGATCTACACTGTGAATGAAATTAGTTCACCTTACCCCACGCTCAATGTCAATGTTGTTGTTATTTTCCATGCTGCCACGTTAGCAGAGAATGACAAGCCGCGTACGCGAATGTGTGTAGCTTCACTGAAGGGCATACATGCAAATTCCTCCCTCGTCGGCTGCCGCAGCTTTCAAAGACAATGTGATATTGCACCACTTTCAGGATCGGGACAGTTAATCCGCTGGGCTACCTGCGTAATCACGCAGCTTGTAACGGAATCTACTGTAACGAAACAGGTTACAACGTTTCTTTATCGGAGTACAATTCAGCCGTCACGCCACCGTCGTCGCTGTCATATGAAATCGCCGTCGCCATGCTGTGGAGCCATCGTTATCACCGTCATGTCATCGTTGTCACCGTCGTCACCATGGTCATGAAGCTATCGTCGGCGCCCTCTCGCGGTCGTCGTCTCCTATTGACGGCGCGCGCATGATTGCTCGCCTTGACAGATAAGAGACGTTTTCCTATCTGTTAACACTTTGCAGGACCCCAAACTAGGCTCAATAGTAGTTACTGAAATGTGCTTCGCGTAAACTTGATTGGCAGAGTGCGTGGGATCTCTCTAAAGATTTCTACTCACTGGCACGCACTTAAAAAAATTATCGTGCAAACTATAAAAACAAGGAAGAATACGAAGATTATACTCTGCCAGGTGACGCCCAGGGCCCTTTCTTGTACCTGTAGGTGATGTCGGTCCCTCTGGTCTTGCATAATCACACATGCGTCGCATTATTTGTAGTTTCCTTCGTCTTCGTTTGAGTTTGTTTGCGCCTGTGTGTTCGTAACAACAGCAGCAGCGCATTTGTTTTCAAGCTAATGTCACGATGGTTGCGCGTGTTTCTGTGGAGTCGTCGCTACAACTCCTATGGCTTCCTCATGTGGGCACGGGTGTGGCTGCACCGTGCTGTTACGTCAGACGCTGCGCGCGCTCATTTATGCAGCGCATGCCTGCTGCTCATGGTGTGCAACGCGCAGCGAGTTTTCTGCCGCATCACGACGGTTCGCAGTGTATACAGACTGCATTCATCGTTTCCCAAAATCACTGAGATTTCTTGGATGTCATTGCACAATGAGCTGTCTTTATCGCACCTACACCGCGTGAAACGCACGGTGCCCCAAACAACACATTTATTGGCTGGTACCTTCTCCATAGGCTTGGTTATACGAAGTTTGTTGGCAGTGCGACTGGAGGTTGGCTTCGTCTTTCGAACCTACAGCACCAATATCGATAGTAGTGCGTAAAAATTTCGGACGGTTGCTATCGTCTCCTTAATTTGTCCCACGTCAGTGCGAACAGGCTGCAAAACAGTGAAATGAATAGTGCGCTAGCGCTCAATGAAATTGCTTGAGGGTATACCACCGTGTTCTGTTGTCAAAGGTACTGATTTCTTTCCTCATGACATGTAACCTCCGCTTGACACTCCAATTCTCAAGGATGAAAGCGCATGGCGGAACCGCCCTTCGACTGAAGTGGTAATTGCGTTTTAATGACACTCTAGGACGATTCTTGAGCAACGAACGTTTTCTGTAACCAGACGCTCTTGGTGTCGGCTCAGATTCCTCTATATTAGTGAATGCATTTCCCAAGCAATGCACCGACGTATAGGAATAATCAAGGATCGCTATTGAGATTCAGAGTCTTCGGCAATCAAGCGGCAGTGTTCTGCTCCAATTGGTGAAGTCGAGGAACAGCAATTCGAGTCCTGTTTCTAAATATCGGGGTTAGATTCGTCTGCTGAAGTGGGCGGCAAAATTGGTATCGCGCAAGCATATACACTTGCCTTTCAAGCTGTTTATAGCATGGTGCCGCAGTAACACGAACAAGACCTTTTTTTATTTTGGATAGAGAGAGAACGACATTACTAAGCCAACATACAGCCAGGGACAAAAGTTTGCAGTCTGCATCCACAGAGGAAAAGTTGAATTTCGGCATGGACCTATGCATGACAAGTGAGATGTGTCAATTAAGCTCGCTCGCTCAAAATTCATAATGAATCATTCAGTTCCTGGTTATGCACGCTGAATTCGACATAATTTTGACGTTTTCGAGCGATGCGCTGTCCAAATACTTTTGTCCCCAAATGTACAATAATGGATGTCACTCTATGCAGACTGTGTTGTGATTGCATTACGTCATCAACCATTTAACAGCACAATCAGTTTTGCATTTTGTAGGGATGTCTAGCAGACAAAATGCGTGTGAAAGGGGGTACTTGAACACAAACGAGAATAATGGTCTGCTTCTAACGAAAAAGTCATTTTCAAAGTATCATTTGTTTTTTTGACGCGATATGCACTCCGTTACTGCCATCTTAGCCGGATTTCAGTCTCTAGTGGAATTTAAGCTTGATTAGCAACAAAAACGGAAGCTTTTAGTAGGTTGCGAGCTTCAAAGAATTGCACGTGTGTGTGTGTGTGTGTGTGTGTGTGTGTGTATGTGTGTGTGTGTGTGTGTGTGTGTGTGTGTGTGTGTGTGTGTGTGTGTGTGTGTGTGTGTGTGTGTGTGTGTGTGTGTGTGTGTGTGTGTGTGTGTGTGTGTGTGTGTGTGTGTGTGTGTGTGTGTGTGTGTGTGTGTGTGTGTGTGTGTGTGTGTGTGTGTGTGATTCCAGCTGAGTAAAGCATTTCTTCAGCAGATTCCTAGCGTACTTGTAGTGTTTCTTACTGCATAATTAATCTTAACATTGCTAGAAATCCTAATTCCAGGTAATAGAGGCATGAGCACGATCTGTAGATACTTGTATGCGGCTGTGCTGATCCAGTAAGCGTTTGTAGAATGACTAACATGCATATCTAGTGCAAGATATACGACTAACAAGCGCGTCATCACGGCGTACTTCCATCCAAATATCGCCTTAATCTTCAGCTTCCATGAAGCACCCCAAGCGACAAGGGATGTAAGTCAGAGAGAACAGGCACACATATAGCGATTTTTAGGTACATTGCGCATCAGAGCTGCTGTGGCGTCACGCATCGCCCTTTTCTGAGAAAGTTTACTTCTTCGCTTACCCATTAAATGGAAACTGAAGAGTCTGTTAAATTCAATAAGACGCCCATATACGGATGCGGGAACCTTATAAACAATGCAGGTAAAATTTTTTTTTTTTTGGGGGGGGGGGATTTTTCACTTAGGAGCGACGTAATCGTCGGTTAAAATTGCGCTGTCGCTCCGCCCCCCGTCGAGCGCCACGCGCTGCTGCTGACGCTGAAGATGCGAGCGGAGACCGAAAACCGCGGCGTAGTGACGTCAGCACTGGTGTTCCGTTGCTTCGATGTCTCCGCGACCGTGCCTGACCCGCTTGTGTCTGCGTGCGTGCCGTCATAATCTGCTTCGCTCGACCCTGCATTCCTTTGCTTGTGTGTATGTAGAGTGGTAGTTGACAGGCGCGGCTTCGATTGAAGTGGTGGGCCGATCATGCCGGCGTTCTGTGCAGCCTACAGTTGCACAAACACCGGCGGCCGTGACAATGCTCCGATGTTCCGTGACTTCCCGCAAACCAAGAAGCTTTGAGCTATGTGGGAGGCCGCTGTGAAACGAAAGAATTTCAAGCGGTCAAGAACAACAATGCTGTGCTCTAACCACTTTCGCGACGACGATTCCTACCAGAGTTTAACAATAATACGTGAATGAGTGAGAGTACGACTTGACTTGCTGCTAGCAGGCTTTCTAAACGCAACGCGAAAAGGTCGGGGCAACGAACATATAAAGACGGGGCGGGTGCGGGCGGACGGATGGTAACTGGTCATGGAAGACCTTATGAATACACGAACTCGTCCAAACCTGGATTTTGATTTACTGCTAGCTCCTTCGTGTTAGCACGCTGAAAGGAAGGTGCATATTTATCTCCCAGCCTTGACGCAGGTTTCGTTGCAAACCGCCGTTTTCTATTCGCACGTGTGTTGAGAAACCGCCTACATGTAGCTACCATAACCCAGTCCAAGTGTAAAATTTGCATGTGTATTAAGCAAGCGCACGCCTGGACGCTGCCCTCCCCCTACTCTCGCGCAGAGAGAGAACCCGGCCATCTCACGTAGCCGAAGTAATTCGCCGCCTTTACGGCTCTGGTTATGAGTAGCGTGCGGATGGCGTGCTGATGAAGGTCACTACACATGCTGCAAGAGGAGGAAAACTTTTCCCGCATGTAAACCGTCTGTGTAGATTGCGACCGCTTTGGGGCAGCGCACAAATGCCGACGATCGCATCCCCGCTTACGCTCCACGAGGAGGCGTGTAGGAATATAATAGTACAGTTGTTTGCCCGGAGACAAACTCACTGGATCGCCGAATGCAGGTTTGCAAAAAACATATTCACCAAAGAACGTTTCTAACACGAGGAGATGCTAACACTTCGCTTTCGTTGCCGTAGAAACCACTGCTTGCTACCAGTATCTTTTGCTTCTTCGAGAGGTCGGCTCCTCGCAATCGGCTCGTACATGTAGGGGGCAACGCCGAACTCAGAGAAACGCAAGCTTTCGAAATTCACCATTACCGTCTCAGCAAAACAACAGCGCCATACCACCTTGCACCGTGCTTCATGTGTAGCGGCAGTGGTTGGTCCGGACGAACACCATTGCTGACGTCATGAGGCGCCCGACCAATCACAGGCGCAAACGAGGCAGGCGAGCTGCCCCGAGTCTGCTGCTACACTTTTCGTCGAAATAAAGTCGGTTTGCGCTTTATTTCGCTCAATTTCGATGCGATGTTCGAATTGGGAGGATTGAAAACTTTTACGCACAGCTCTCCACTCATTTTTTCTGGAAAACCCTTCAGCTTCCCTTTAATGCGTTCGAATTTCGCCTTCTGGACAATTTCGCTTAAAGGCGTAAATCTCCGCGTTAAGAAAACCAGGGCGATTCTGGTTGGTCATCGTCCTTGGTATAGTTTGCCAGTGTCGTTCTTCAACTAACAGAGCGCGACGACGTTGTAATGCATCTTACGAAAACCCATCCCAATGTAGTTTATACCGCGGTGCGCCGAGGTGCCTTGTTTCCACGGACTGCGGCTGGCAGCTACTCGTATTGGCGTATAACTTCGGAGTATCGGAACAGGACATTGAGCAAACAACGCTGGTCTTGAACTATATCTCTGCGTATTGTCAGACTTCACTGGTCAGCTCCGTTTTCCTGGCGCCTGCCTCAGGGCTGCGGTATCCCGCTTCTTATATTTGGAAGATATTACGCTTTACAGCGTCAGTAGTGCTGTAGAAAGCTCCCCGAGTCCTATATCAGTTTCTTTCCGCTTATTTGTCTTCCCCCCAGCTCTGACACAGGAGAACACTCTTCCTGCCGCAGAAACTTCTAGCCTTTCTCTTTTACTTGTTTCGCCAACCGGCGGTTCACGTTCCGCATTGCTGATC
This sequence comes from Dermacentor variabilis, assembly GCF_050947875.1. Classification (NCBI taxonomy): domain Eukaryota; kingdom Metazoa; phylum Arthropoda; class Arachnida; order Ixodida; family Ixodidae; genus Dermacentor; species Dermacentor variabilis. The sequence continues at coordinate 53,000,540 of NC_134568.1, read as the reverse complement.
TGAAGTATTTTCTCCGCCTGGTGGGCAATGCCACGTTTTGCTATTTCTGAGCAGGTAGAAGCCGAGATAGCGTTGGCTGGACAGATTATGTTTCCAGTGAAAGACAATTTCAATCACGGGTGCTCCGAGAATGTGGTGCAGTTCCTTCGAGAAATTGATGGGCTGTGCACGGGTCCGTGAAGCGCGCATAGACAGTTCCTTGAAACCGCCTTGTCAACTCTCCGCGTATACCTCTGGATTCGTCCAAGTCGCGATAGAAGCGGTATCTGAGTCACCTGCGCTTGTGCTGTTTTCAGAGGCTGTTTTGCAAGCATACAACTTGTATTGAGGCTGTTATGCAGCCGAAGCATGTATTAACTGACAGAACGAAAGGTGGTCCAGGCGTGTATAGGCAAAATGCGTGGAGAAAAGCTACAATTTTTCGTTAAACCAATCTTTTTCCCTCGTCCTTTTGGCACCCGACCCCTTTCACTCCTCCCTTCACTATGGCTGCATCGCGGGCAATGCCAGATAGGGATGTATAATAGTGCTAGTGCATGCTATTCGGAACATCATTTTTGCCCCCGATTCTCTGCGATGTTTTGTGCAGTCGCATAAAAGCAAGCCGACTGACAGTGCATCTAATTTGTTTTGCGACGCAGAAAACCACTATATACTGCCACAAAAGCTTCATAAACTCCCTAATTCAATGTAAATATCGCGAAGGCATGGCACGCAAAAAGTGGACATGAGAGTTTGAGGCCGCCAATCAAGAAAGATATGCAGAGCCTAACTCCAAACCCCCTCACCCGCAGAATGTTATGCTGCGATGAATGCCATTACAGCGGCACAAGATATTTCCTTTCTTGAAACCATCTATATTCGACAACCACGAGGGAAGCGAGATGCCTCCTTAGGTGGTGTGCGAGAACGTACGTGTACAAGCGTGAAATGCTACGCGAGAAAACGAGTGCCTTTCTATCGGTCATTTTACAGCGAAGCTGTTTATGGCTGTGGCTCTGTGGATTCTTCCTATCTGTCAGCAAATCTGCGTGTGCAAGAAGACCTCAACTGTCTAATTTGATGCAAAATTGCTTCATTCCATGCAAAAACTGACACGTATCATAACTTGGATATGCATCTTCTGTTTAATAGTTATCGATATGCAAAATTTTCGAGATCAGTACGCTCTCAGGTATATATATATATATATATATATATATATATATATATATATATATATTGACAGGTGTACTTCTTTATTGGGCGACCACATCTCCCCGCCCAGCAATTGTTATTGCACAGCGCAGGACGCGCCTGCATGTAAAAGCAGTTTCTGGAATGTTAGCGATGGTTCCGTCCACTGTCTTTCACCGCAACTTGTGTAATCTGATTGCATGTATGTGCGACGCGAATAGTGTAGAACTTTGTGGAAGACACGCAGGTCCGAGCGGTTACTCGGGAAAATTCGACTAATTATCTATAAAAGCCGACGCGCTTGACCCGCGGATCAGATTTTCGACGATCGCCGACTGTGTTCGCCGCTGTCGCCGTTCTTTGAGTATAGCGTGTTTTTTTGAGGGCACAAGTTCGCCCAATAAAACGCTAGTTTCCTCGTTCCCAGTATTGCTGCTGTCCTCACCGTCACTGCTACGTGACAATATATATATATTGCAACGGATACGAAATGCGCGGACAAGAAGAGAGAAGAGAACACGAAGAGAACGAGGAGTTGAACAGGCCGGGCTGCGCTACGATCACGCTACGATCATCGTCCATCGCCTGTAAATAAAACCATTTTTTCGCAACTCTTCGTAACAGATGTGGTGGAAGGTGCGGGGTAATCGACACCCGAAGACGGAGGCTGAACCACAAGTTCTTCGACGGAGCCGTCGCCTTGCTGGACTACCACCGAGTCCACCGCAGTTGAACATGCCCCACGACGCAGACGAACAACGGCCCATTACAACTGCTGCGCCGACAAGTTCTGTTCTGCAACTGAGAGATGCGCGTCCCTTCGCCGGAAGATCGGACGAAGACGTCGAGGAATGGCTCATCCATTATCACCGGGTGAGTGCCGCCAACAACTGGAACAGCGCTTCTCAGCTTTCGAACGTCGTGTACTTTCTAAAGGATACTGCGTTGTTGTGGTTCGACAACCACGAGGAAACGTTCACAACATGGGGAAGATTTGTTTCAGAAATCAAAGACCGATTCGGCGACTCCACGACGAAAAAGAAAAGGGCAGAACAGACGCTACTGCAACGTGCGCAAGTGCCAGGCGAAACCTGCACGACCTACATTGAGGCAGTAATAAAACTGTGTCGGATGGTGGACTCTGGAATGTCCGAGGAAGACAAAGTCGGGCACATCCTAAAAGCAATTGCCAAGGATGTGTACAATTTCCTCATCGCAAAAGACAACCTGTCTTCCGTCGCTGACGACATTCGGCAGTGTCGCACTTCCGAGCAACTAAAGACGAGGCGCATCACGCCGAAGTTTGGCAGGCTAGCCAATGCGACGACAGTTGAAAGCGTGGACAGCAACCAGCCCCTTGATCTTGCATCAACGATCCGACAAATAGTTCGGGAAGAACTCAGTCTGCACGCGCAAGTGAAACATCCAGGCACTCATATAGCTTCCGCCTGCCACCAGATTTCGAGCCAAACGTGGCATCATTCTCCCCGTATCCTGCGGCAAGGGGCACTGAGGATTATGAACTCGCGCCCCGACAGCAGCCACGTCTCTACGACAGAGGCCCTACTTATGACACTCGGCCACAACGAGAGCAGCCGCGTTTTTACCCCCGAGGCCCTCTGACTTCTATCAGGCCACGACAAGAACAGCACCGACCCTACTACCACGACGTGACTTATGAAAGATATAACGGATTTCAGCAAGCAGCAGGGATACGTTATCCACATGACAACGAACTTTCTCGCCGCCCGCAGCCGCCTATCATTCGTTTCGAGGAAGACGCTGTGAACCGCGACCCTCCCGTGTGCTACAACTGCCGTTCCGCAGGCCATAGAGCTCGGTATTGTCGCCAAGGCCGTCAATCACGTAGGACACCACCGATGTTCTCGCCACCCAGAACCCGTACTTCATATGACTTGCGGACGACCGCATTGCTTCCAATGGACCACTTCTCACACGAGACAAGGCGCAGCGATTCACCAGCATCTGAGCGGAGTTTGACGCCACCAAATAACCGTCCCCGCCGCTCTCCGTCCTCTCGGCGCCGTTCTTCCTCACCGCCGCCGGGAAACTAGCATCCCCGGCCAATGGAGGTGTGGTCGCCGGGCGGTCTTTGCGAGAAATACCTCTGCCTGTTATCATGTTCAAAAACAAAGTGAATGTCTCGATTGACGGAATACCGACTATGGCGTTAGTTGATACTGCGGCGACTGTGTCTGTGATGAGCCTCGCTTTCAAAAACCGTCTAGGCCACAAAGTTATGTTTTCTTGGAACGATGGTATTACCTTCGTGGAGTAGGCGGCGAGTGGCTTCATCCCTTGGTGTTTGTGCTGTGAGTGTTTTGTTGGCTGGGAAAGTGTTTGTGTCGGAATTCCTTGTTCTTCCTCATTGTTCGCATGATGTTATTCTTGGTATAGATTTTCTTGAACATTGCGGCGCTTTCGTGGACTGTGGTTGTGGCAAAATATCATTGAACAAGTTATCTATATCAGCACATTCGGAACAAAGCTCGGGTGGTGAAGACCGGGACACAGACACACTCAGTGTTCTTGATGAAGTGATTGCACCATTGTGGTGCCTGACGCCCGTTCGTGTTTCTGCAACTACTGTTGATGCTGATTGTGTTGACCTTGTAGTTAGGCCTTTCAGCATAAACTGTGCTAAAAAGATATACTTGGGCCCTGCTCTGTCGTGTGCATGACGAAAGGAGTTGCCACATTGTGGGCGCTGAACTGTTCCGCCACGCCGGTTGTCCTTCCTCGTGGTATGAAAATCGCTCTCTTCGATAAAGCCGCATGTAGCTCAATAGCGGCGCTAACTACGGACGTCTCTACAGCTTGCTCTCCTTACGATAATTGCCATTCTGAAGAGCTAATGCTCGGCATGATCAGCAAGGCTCTCGGTACATCGGAACGGCAAGCACTGGTACAGGTCCTTGCCAGGCATGAGGCTGCATTCAACTTCACGCATGGAGATGCACCCCTTCGTTTACCGTCGTCCCGCGCTCGTAACAGAATAGATACCGGCTCAGCACACCCCATCCGCCGGAAGCCCTACCGAGTGTCATCGTCCGAGCGCAAAGTTATTGCAGAGCAAGTCAAGGAGATGATGAACAAAGGTGTCGTTCAAGAGTCGTCTAGTCCATGGGCAGCCCCAGTAATCCTGGTCCGAAAAAAAGATGGCGCCTGGAGATTCTGCGTGGACTACAGACATCTAAGCACAGTGACGAAGAAGGATGTATATCCACTACCGCGAATCGATGACGTCATTGATTGCTTACACGCTGCTTCTTACTTCTCAACACTTGATTTGCGATCGGGGTATTGGCAAATACCTATGGACCCTGCCGACAAGGAAAAGACCGCTTTCGTGGCTCCAGATGGCCTATTCGAATTTAATGTTATGCCTTTTGGCCTTTGCAATGCTCCTGCCACCTTTGAAAATTTATGGACACAGTACTACGTGGTCTAAAGTGGGAGATATGCATGTGTTACCTTGATGATCTTGTAATCTTTGGCCGCACGTTTGAAGAACATAACCAACGCCTCAGCCTCGTTCTCGACTGCATTGAGAAAGCTGGACTGGTCCTAAACTCAAAAAAGTGTCGGTTCGGCGAACGTCAAACACACGTCCTGGGACACTTAGTCGACAAGGATGGCGTCAGACCCAATCCTCGTAAGATTGAAGCAGTGAGCTCCTTCAAGCCACCGCAGTCAGCACGAGAACTCCGCTCATTCCTTGGCCTATGTTCGTATTTTCGTCGTTTTGTACCCCGGTTCGCCGACATCGTTTACATATTGACAAATATTTTGCGACAAAATGCATCTTTCAATTGGACACCGGAGTGTGACGCATCATTCTCTCAACTGAAGATCATACTAACGTCAGCACTCCTCTTGCGTCACTTCGATCCACCTTGCCCGACTGAAGTTCACACTGATGCTAGTGGAACCGGGATAGGAGCGGTGCTTGTACACCGTCGCAGTGGCGCAGAACATGGTGTCGCATATGCCAGCCGTTGCCGGATCAAATCTTAACGAAATTATACGGTTACCCAACAGGAATGCCTGGCAGCCGTTTTCACCATACAAAAGTTTCGGTGTTATCTTTACGGTAGACCAATCAAGATTATCACCGACCACCATTATTTATGCTGGCTGGTCGGTTTGCGTGATCCCTCTGGTCGCCTCGCACGTTAGGCGCTGCGCCTCCAGGAATACGACTTTGTGGTATCGTACAAGAGTGGCCGTCGTCACGTTGACGCAGACTGCCTCTCTCGGATTCCTCTTGCGACTACCGAATGCGATGCTGAGAATTTTGACGACTAGGTCTCGCTGCTGTTACTTCTACGTTCCCTGACGCGGCAGACTTTCAGCGAGAACTACGTAATGATGTTACCCTCGATCCGCTTTTTGTCGCCACCCGTACTTCTAAAGGCAGCGGTCGCTTTACTGTCCGTGATAGATTGCTCTACAAAGCTAATTACTCCGGGCATGGAAGCGTTTTCTGCTTGTTGTCCCCCAGAGTCTCCGCTCCGACATTCTACGCGCCATGCATGATGATGTGGCATCCGGCCATTTCGGCTTCGCACGAACGCTGCACCGCACGCAGGAGCGCGTTTACTGGCCCAAGATGTACGAAACAACCAAGCGTTATGTCGCTAGTTGTTAAACGTGTTAACGTCACAAGCGACCGACCGCCACAGCCCCGGGTCCCCTTCGGCAATTGACAACAACCAATACGCCGTTCGAGCAAGTAGGCAGTGACCTTTTGGGTCCATTCCCGCTAACAAGAACTGTTGGATAATTGTCTGCGTAGACCATCTTACACAGTATGCAGAAACTGCAGCCATACCGTCTTCTACCGCTGCTTGCACGGCCGAGAGAGGCCTAGCATGCTCGCCGCAGAAATCAGACTTATTTATATACAATCCGAAACACTTAAGGTGCAAGGCACCGTCGGAGATCAAAATTAAAATGGCGGGTAAGGAGGGGCCAATAGTCGAGCAAATTAGAATCTTGGGCCTGATTCTCCAGTCACGCGGCCACAATGGCGAGACCGTCAAGAGGCTGCAGAATCACGCAATACAGACCCTCAGCCTAATTAGGCGGGTGGCGAGCAAAGGCCAAGGGCTAAAGGAGAAAAAATTAATTAAACTAATACAGGCGTACACATTCAGCCAGGTGAGCTATGCAATGCCATATCTCGATTTGAAAGCGGTGAAATGAGAAAAGATTGATTCTCTAATGAGAAAAAGCGTAAAAGGAGCTCTGGGACTGCCCATGTGTACATCAACAGAGAGACTGATGGTTCTAGGAGTGCACAACACATGGGCAGAACTGGCGGAAGCGGTGCGAACCTCCCAAATTGAGAGACTTAGCACCACGAGGACAGGAAGAGCCATGTTGGCCAAAGTTGAAATAAATCCGGACAGAGGCCCCACCCAAAAGGTGGAAGTAGATAGGGAAGTGAGAAAAAAAATCTGATTATCCGCCCCCCCCCTGCCAAAAGACATGCACCCGGAACATAGCAAAGACAGGAGGCATAAACGAACCGAAGCATCAAAAATTAGATTCGGTAATATTTCGGAACATGAGGTGGTCTATGTAGACGCGGCGGGAGGTAGCGGCAATTTTACGGTGGCAACGGTCGTCAGTGGCCGGGGTATTCCCGTGACCGCTGTCACTCTGCGCGGGCGCAACATGGAAGTTGCCGAGGAAATTGCGATCGCATTAGCTTGCGCTGGAACGGACGCGAAATTTGTGATCAGCGACAGCAAAACTGCCTGACAAAATTTTAGCAAGGGAAGGATCTCGCCCTTAGCGGCCAGAATCCTAGGCCAGAGAAAGTTAGATAGAAAAATTCAAATCATTTGGACTCTGGCGCACGAAGCCGTCCCCGGCAACGAGGCGGCCCACGAGCTGGCTCGAGATCTCTACCGCCGAGCCGCTACGGGGCCCCTCGATGACCGAGGGAGCGGAGAGCGCATGCTAAAATATGGGGAGATCACGCAGCATTATAGATTGGCTGTAGACTCGTATCCCGCCAGACCCGAAATTAAACAACGGACAAGCAGTCGCGTGGAGACGACTACAAACTTATACGTATCCGCACCCGGTTATGGCGAACCACATGTTCCCCGAGGCCAGGAGCGATAGATGTAATCTTTGTGGGGCGAGAGGAACCCTCGACCACATAATATGGGAATGTCCGTACTCTCCCGGAGGAACGCACAAAATAGGTAGTAGAGACACCTGGGAGACCCTGCTGCGCAGCTCGGACTCTGACCTCCAGCTTCGGCTCGTCCAACTGTCTGAAGAGGCTGCTGGGACCCAAGACCTCCCACCCTGCATCTGCGGCGGCGGCACTCGCCCCCTGACCTGCGTGTCGGGGGGTGGGTAGATCACCTTATCCTTTAGACAATAAAGTTTATTCCATCCATCCAACTGCGATGACGTGCTTATATTCATCACTTACGCATACAACACGGCCAAATACGAAACCGCGAACTATAGTCCATTTCATCTCCTGTATGCCGGGTTACCGCGAAGCCCTCTGGACACTTTCTTACCCTTCGCACTGCACAGTGACGATTCTGTTTCGAAGGCTTTGTTTCTCGCCGAAGAAGCCCGTCGAATAGCTCGTCTTCGTACTCTGGCCTCGCAAAGTCGTTCGAAAGAGCGATACGACTGCCATCACGTACAAGTATCGCTGCAAAAAGGTGACTTGGTCCTTCTTTGGACACCGCAACACAAGCGCGGATTGTGCCAAAAGTTTTTGTCACAATATTCAGGCCCATTTGTAGTAGTGGACCACCTGAGCGAACTCACTTACGTCATAGCTCGCCTCCTGTGCAATGGTCGGCGATCAAGTAGAACTCAGCTGACTCATGTTACTCGCCTGAAGCCTTTCTACTCTGCTTGTCCATCCTGACTCGCCCCACGGGCTTCGTCTGCTTGCGGGGAAATGTAACGGATACGAAAGGCGCGGACAAGAAGCGAGAAGAGAAGACGAAGAGAACGAGGAGTTGGAGAGGCCGGCCTGCGCTACGATCACGCAACGATCATCGTCCATCGCGTGTAATTAAAACCATTTCTTCGCAACTCTTCGTAACACCTTAGACTTTAACCAAAGGACCAGGCAGGATTCCGTAAAGGCTACTCAACAATAGACCATATTCACACTATCAATCAGGTGATAGAGAAATGTGAGAAATACAACCAACCCTTATATATAGCTTTCATTGATTACGAAAAAGCGTTTGATTCAGTCTAAACCTCAGCAGTCACGCAGGCATTACGGAATCAGGGTGTAGATGAGCCATATGTAAAAATACTGGAAGATATCTATAGCGGCTCCACAGCCACCGTAGTCCTCCATAAAGAAAGCAACAAAATCCCAATAAAGAAAGGCGTCAGACAGGGAGATACGATCTCTCCAATGCTATTCACAGCATGTTTACAGGAGGTATTCTGAGACCTGGAGTGGGAAGGATTGGGGATAAAAGTTAATGGAGAATACCTTAGTAACTTGCGATTCGCTGATGATATTGCCTTGCTTAGTAATTCAGGAGACCAATTGCAATGCATGCTCACTGACATGGAGAGGCAAAGCAGAAGGGTGGGTCTGAAAATTAATCTGCGGAAGGCTAAAGTAATGTTCAACAGTCTCGGAAGAGAACAGCAGTTTACGATAGGTAGCGAGGCACTGGAAGTGGTAAGGGAATACGTCTACTAGGGCAGGTAGTGACCACGGATCCGGATCATGAGACTGAAATAACCAGAAGAATAAGAATTGGCTGGGGTGCGTTTGGCAGGCCTTCTCAAATCATGAACAGCAGGTTGCCACTATCCCTCAAGAGAAAAGTGTATAACAGCTGTGTCTTACCAGTACTCACGTATGGGGCAGAAACCTGGTGGCTTACGAAAAGGGTTCTGCTGAAATTGAGGACGACGCAACGAGCTGTTGAAAGAAGAATGAAGGGTGTAACGTTAAGGTATAAGAAAAGAGCAGATTGGGCGAGGAAACAAACGCGGGTAAATGACATCTTAGTTGAAATCAAGAAAAAGAAAGGGGGGGGGGGCGGCCGGACATATAATGAGGAGGGAAGATAACCGATGGTCATTAAGGGTAACAGACTGGATTCCAAGGAAAGGGAAGCGTAGCAGCAGGCGACAGAAAATTAGGTGGGCGGATGACATTAAGACATTTGCAGGGACAACATGGCCACAATTAGTACATGACCGCGGTAGTTGGAGAAGTATGGGAGAGGCCTTTGCCCTGCAGTGGGCGTAACCAGGCTGATGATGATAATAATGTATATATATATATATATATATATAATATTGCTTGCTTAAGGGGGTATGAGTCATTCATTGTCTAACGTTACGGACAAATTTCTCGTTGTGAAGGCATAGTGTAGTGATATATACGAATGCCAGCAAAAGACGAAACAGAACACTGTTGTTGATGCTCGCGCTCACCCTGCTACTCCGTTGATCCGAGCGTTTTCGTTTTTCCTTGATCGCTGCAATAAATCTCAACCCTACGCGGAGCGGCCACCCGCCCATCTGGCTCTGCTCCCTTTTCTGCGTCCCACCCCAGTGCCTGCCAACCCTTGGCGCGTTGCAGAAAACAGGTCAATATGTTATTTCTGCCATGTTCCTGGCCATGCAGCACGCTTTTGACATCGCCGCGACTTCTGCATCCACAATGACGCCAGAATTCAAGGCTACGCTCCCCCTGAAGCCCCAGCACGCCCGGTTTCGTCTAGTCCAGCGCCTGATTCTATCTCGTCGGGTTGACGCGCCTTTGGCAAACGCCGGTGGCCATCCCCACGTCGCCGCCCCTTTCCCCTATGCTCCGTCGACCCCAGCCCGTCCAAGCAGAAAACTGCGCAATGCAGTTCCGGAGGCAAGAACGGCGCTCGTGTCGAAAACTTTAAAACCTCGGTTTTCACCAGCTATCGAAATCAACGTGTATATTGAGGGTGTCGCTGTACAAGCGCTTGTTGATACCGGTGCTGCAGTTTCTGTGCTGAGTGGTGAACTATGTCGCAAGTTCAGAAAGATTACGACACCGCTTTCTTCCATCTCCTGCGTACGACAACCGTGCACCACGTCCAGCCTTCTGTGTCATGCACAGCTTGGCTTGTCATTCAGGATGTTTTGTACGTCGTTGAACTTGTTGCCTATTCACCATGCTCATGCGACATCATTCTGGGCTGTGACTTCGTTTCTACACATCAGACTGTTGTTGACTGTGCGCGTGCCGAACTTGCATTATCGCTGGTGTGATGCCCCGTCTGAGCCGTGTTTCTCTCCATTTCCCTGAGTAATCGTCGTTGCGGACACGGACATGTCTCCTTTCTCTGCGCTCGCGTGCCTTTTTGTTGCGACTCCGCTGCCTATTCTACTGCTCTGTTTTCACCCTCCGATGCCTTCGCCTCTCACAAAAACTTGCTCCGTCCTTTTGCTATTCACATCATAGTAAACTTTGGCGGCGCCATTTACGTTACGAATTGGTTACCTTCGTAAGCAACTTTATTCCGTGGTGAATTTCTGGAGCTACTTGGCGACATTGGCCCCGTTTATCCTCGTCAGCCACCTGATGACATGACTAACGTACCTGTCATCAGTATTACACCTGCTACTTCGTCATCTTCCGATGTCTTCAACCTTTCCATTGATTCGCAACTCTCGGATAACCAGTGCACCCAACTCTCGGCGCTCCTCAACCGTTTTCAAGCTTCTGTTGACCATCAACAAACTTTTTGGGGCTGCACATCCGGCATCGTTCACCATATCGGCACCGGCACCCATGCACCTCTGCGCCAGTGCCCGAATCGAGTCTCGCACGCGGAACGCCGTGTCATTGGCAACCAGGTGAACGACATTCTTTACCGCGGCATGATACAGCCGTCACACAGCCCTTGGGCCTCCTCAGTTGTACTGGTGAAAAAAAAACGACGGTAGCATCAGGTTTTGTGTGGATAATCGGCACCTAAATAAAATCACGCGCAAAGATGTTTACTCCCTGTCCCGAATCGATGACACCCTCGACTGCCTGCAAGGAGCAGAATTTTTCTCGTCCTGCGATCGGGGTACTGGCAAGTTCCTAAGTATGAAGCTGATCGCGCCAAGACTGCAGTTGTAACTCCTGATGGGTTATACGAGTTTAACGTGATGCCATTCGGCCTTTGTAATGCGCCTGTCACTTTCAAACACCTCATGGACAACATACTTCGAGGCCTCAAGTGGCACACGTGTCTTTGTTATCTAGACGACGTCGTGATTTTTTCGAGGGACTTTGATTCACATCTCAACAACCTTGCAAGTGTCCTTTGTTGCCTTACACATGCTGGGCTGCAGCTTATTTTAAAGAAGTGTCATTTTGCTGCACGCTGGCTCACTATATTAGGCCACGTTGTGTGCAAGGATGGTGTTCTTCCTGACCCCGAAAAGCTTCGAGCCTTCAACCAGTTTCTCAGGCTGACTACAATGAAGCAACTCCGCAGCTTTATCGGCCTTTGTTCGTATTTTCGATGATTTTCCCGCAATTTTTCCTCAATCATGCATTGCCCCATTGGCGTAATGTGTCGCGGACAACCAAGACGTTTCGGCTTGGTCTTCCACTTACGATGGCGCATTCGCCATTTTACACCATCTGCTAACTTACCCTTCTATTCTGCGCCATTTTGACCCGTGCGGTCCCACAGACATCCACACAGACGCTAGCAGTGTCGGCCTCGGTGCTATTCTTGCTCAGTACAAGTCTGGCTTCGACGAGTACGTCGTCTCTTACGCCAGCCGCACCCTCAGCAAAGCGGAAACAAACTTTTCTGTTACGGAGGAAGAACGTTTCGCCATTGTTTGGGCGAACAAAATTTTTACCTTATCTCTACGGCTGACCACTCGACCTTGTGACTGATCACGATGCCCTGTGCTGGTTGTCTTCCTTCAAGGATCCATCTGGTCGCCTGGATCTGTGGGCCCTACGTCTCTAAGACAATGACATTCATGTAGCCTACAAGTTCGGCCGCAAACATGCCAATGCCGACGCCCTTTCCCGCTCTCCTCTTCCCGATGTGCCTGGTGTTGCGACTGTCGTCAGCTACGATTATCTGTCCCTTACCAATGCCGATATGCTATCCGAGTAGCGCCAGGATCCTTGCATCGCCGCTCCTTGAGAGTTCCTGTCGCACCCGTCACCGCGAACCACCAACCGCACGCTTCGACGCACTGTTCATCACTTTACCATCCGCGATGGGCTTCTGTAGCCCGCTATTACTTATCTGGTGGCCGTAAATGGTTGCTGATGATTCCTCGTCGTCTACGTTTCGATACCTGTGGCTCCTTTCATGCGTACCCCCAATGCGTCCATGCGGAAGTATTAAAGGCCTACGCATGCCTGCGGATTCGGTACTACTGGAGCGGTATGTACCATTTCGTCCGGCAGTACGTCCGCTTGTGCTTCGAGTATCAACGCCGCAGGAGTCCACCTTACGTCACCAAAGGGTCATTCCAATCCCTGCCCTGACCCACCAGGTCTTCTATACTGATCTGTACATACCCCTTCCAAATTTTCCAAATGGCAACCACTGGGTTATCGTCGCTGTGGACCACCTTACGCGCTACGCCGAAACTAAAGTGCTTCCGTCTGCCACACCACGTGAACTCGTCTTGTTCATCCTCCATAACATCGCTCTTCGGCACGGTGCTCCTCGTGAGCTACTGAGCGATCCCGGACGTTCCTTCCTCTCCGAAGTTGTAGAAGCACTTCTACGCGAATGCAATATTGTGCATGCATCGCACTATAGTGTATATCATCCCCAACCCAATGGAGTTACAGAACGTTTTAATCGTACACTAGGCGGCATGCTTTCAATATACGTTTCCACTGACCATACTAACTTGGACCAGATACTACCCTTCATTACCAACGCTTTCCACAGCGCCACTCAGTCTACCACAGGATTTTCCCCGTTCTTCCTTCTGTACGGCCGTGAACCTTCCTACTTCAAGACCAAAAGAAAAATACTCAAAGCATCTTCGTCGTTGAGTCTGTGTAGCCTCAAGTCTGTGCCTCAACGCTGGCCGCATACACGCGTTCATAATAGTTCCAGAGGATTCTACCAACAACCTTCGTATTCTGATCAGGCAAGTTCTCCCTTTGTTTTACAACGAACCTTTCTTTGCTTCTTCTGCGCGTGGTTTAGCGTGTGTTAACGGTTTCTCGCTGGTTATATTTGTGGATATACGTGCGAACTTGGCATGTTCTCCCAATGCAGTTACCACAAATGTTCTTATTTACACCATGTAGGCTGACTACCACAATAGTACGTGTAAGCACGCCTGTGTTCTACATTATACAAAAATAAATCCCTACATAATACATGAAAACATATTGTCGGCGCCTAGGCATCTCTAAAGAACACCGATATTTTAATGGAATAGCCTGTTATATTTAACGTCTTCTTTGATTAACTGTCGCATGTACCGAATGGCTAGATCAGCCATTCGGTACGTGCGATTGAATGTGCGCCTACTGATGGTCGATCCTACAGAACGGTCATGTGCCACTGTGATATGAGAGTTATGGATGCCTTACACACATTTACAAGTAAATTTACCGCCAATGTGGTGCAAGGGTTATAGTAATTTTTACCGTTTCGGTGCATAAAAGTAACGTTTGCGTGCGATTACACGTTGGTTGGGATGAAGGTAAACACAAGTGCAATCGTTGTCGTTACTTGAATGCCCAATTATTTAACCACTTCATTCAACCTTCACTTCACGTAAATTCCCGCATGTGCCTTGAATGTGCATGTTTCTTTCTTTTATAAAACATCGCGCCTAATGGAACCAACGTAAAAGACAACACCAGAAAGAACATACTGATCATTGACGTTATCATGACTAATATTCGGCTGATAAAAATGAAAAGGGTCAGCACACACTTGTGACTTTTCCTGCTCTGAACTCAAGTTCAGGAGAACTCGGCAGAACTCACTTTTCTGAATGCGAACACTGAACCCAATTCTGGAAAGTCTGCAATCCTGCATGCGACCACGACAGCGAAACGGCAAAGAAAACGTCGTTGGTATGACGGTGATATTTCATTAAATTACACCTATATATAACAGCCAGAGGAACACTGAGAATGTCTGTTTCACTGAAAGCCGCTTCGAAAAGGCCTGCTGCACTGAGCACCACCTACGCCAAGTGACCCTATTGCCGGCTGTTGCGTCCTATACATACGTGCACAGACGTCAGAAATATCCGTATTTGCGTAGCGCACGGTACAAATTGCGCAAAAACTACATGCGTGCCACGCAGGGTGGCTGTATGGTTGCGCAATGGTTATCGCGTCCTGTTCCTAACTGCCTATATCATTTGCGGCTAGAGTTCAATTACGAGTGACGGCGGGCAATGATTTGTGTTTTCTTCGCCGTAATGTGAGGATGTCGGAATTGCATAGCGTGGCGACGACGACTGCGTAAAGGCTGACGTTGCCGGACGTAGAGAGCAAATGCTGGTTAGAGCTTGAAGTACCAAACAGTTTTTTTTCTTTTAAAGCTCCTGAGCTGCACCACCGCACCCGAAAAACTTGCCTAGCTTCGTTGGCCTTCTTTTCGAACCCATCGCAGTATAACTGCAGTTCCCCCTACACCTGAATTGACCCCTACACAAGCTAGAACATTTGCTGCTGCCTGCGTAGGGCGCAAACGGCAGAGGCGACCAGCGAAGTAAGGCAGTGACGATTTCGCAATGGTTGAGTGGGGGACAAAATTGCAGGTGCCACGGAGGGTTAAGATTGGCAGCTGGCCGCACGCTCTGCAATCTGTAGCCTGCTGCTATGAAGTAAGCTGGTACGACAACACCCCTCTCACTTCATCCCGGCTTCGACGTCCTCCGACAGCAACTTTGGCAGCTTATCAAAGTGTAACAGCTGCTTATTAGTCAGGGAGTAAGGGAGGCGAGGGCGCCAATTTGCTGCCGTTTTCCGCGCCAGCAAGACGAGCGAGGTTGGAAGCAATAAAGCCATATGAGACTTTCCCCATTTGCCTGGCTTCTGTCCGAGCTTGTGCAGAGTGCGTTATTAACGTAGGACAAATGGGGAAGGTGCAGGAACAGTAAGACACAATAAAAGGCAAATCACAGAGTACGTCACCAAATTACCACACGATTTGCGGTTTCCTGTATGAATTAGCGCGTTGTGCTTTCCTTCTAAGCGGCAACGCAACATGTGCTCGCATTACTTCAGTCAGCCTTCTCGATCGCGGTGTCGGCCGTACTGGAACGAATAGACGAAGATACGAGGATAACTCAGAGCTAGTCGGCTGAGGAGCCGTCACTCCTCGCCTTATGTTCTAAAGAAGCAATAGGGAAGTCAGCGCGAGGAATGCGATGGTTCTTTGTGCCCTGTAAACTATAGAAATGTTCAAATTTCACTCTAACCGAGACTACTTGTTGCCACACAACAAACTTGCGATAAAAATGAGCTACCAAATGTTAGTATTAAAAGTGGAAAGACCGTTCGATGTCTGAATGACATAGGCTAGCCTAAGTACTGTGTACTGTAACGTTGAGGTAGTTCATACTATTAAAAACCTCAAAGTGAAGGGTGGAATTGGGGAACTTAGCCTCCCTCCGAGTGCTTGCAGGGTGATTACCGCCGAGAGCATTCTGGCTGTACAGAAGACTGCGCTCATTCGACCTCTTCAATGCGGCTTAGCACACCGGCGCATACAACACCTTAGTGTCCCCATACGTACTATTTCAGCGCCTAACTACACCTTGAAGAGCTTATGGGAAACTACTTTTCGCAACACTGCAATCGAGCAACAAGCAGAAACAAAAAAAAAACATTCAATGAGACAGGTTCTCGGTCCCTCGAGCACGTGCGGGTACAATACCATTCTGTAATTTTATGAGGCAGCCTTATTGACTGCTTATGAAGAGCAGAGTGGTCTACAAGTAATCCTTCCGAGGTCACAGATCGAGAGTGTGCACACCAGGTTTAACCCTTTGATGGAGAGCAGGGCGTATCGGTTCCACTTTTCATGGCAACTTCACTGTGCATTAAGAGTGAACTATAACAAGTACGATTCGACTTTTCTGTGCAACGTATGTTTCTGAAGCTCGCTGCAACATTTTTTTTTAGTTCTGCGTTCATTGTGAAGACTCAACGGTTATTGTAGCGGTTGCATCGATTGTGCGCTTCCTCTTGCTTCCCCGACATGTTGGGATATTTCTTTCGTCTTTATTTTAGCCACCGCAACAACAAATTGGACTCTTTCTGGGCAAAAATGGCCAACACTAAATGAAAAACCTTTATTGAAGATGTGGTGACTTTTAGACATAAGAAAGGAGGAATGGGTATAAGGTAATTAGACGATGGATGCGCTTGACCAGAGCAAACAGCATCGTGTCCTGTTGTCGTTGGCTGGGGTGACCCATTCAGGCTTCTAAAAGAGGCCACATGTGACTAAGTATTTCTGCCAGAGGTATCTGCAGCAGTCCCATAGCATGTGTTGGCGGAAAGACGGGCGCCCATTGAGCACGGGGAACAAGTTACTGATTTGGTAGCCTTCCGCTTCTATCATGTCTTTAGTCTCTACGGCTGTGGCTGCACGCATTCCTTACGCGTCCCTCGTCTACTTAGTGGATAAGATGTCTTCCATCAGCCTGGCTACCCTCCGGCCCTTGTGTATGAATACTCGAGCACCGCGTGCTTAGTCTCTCTGGCAACGCATGCTCGTTCACCGGGACTTATGCTTTGAGGGGGCGGCGTCAGCCCTGCTTGGCCGCAGTTATTCGTACTGCGGCAGCAGGAGTTGCCCAGTGCGGACGTAAAATGGGGAGCCGAGGCGGAGCAGTCGTCTGATCCCTCGATAGTCGACGCATCCGCAACTTTGTATGACTTCTACGCGTATTAACTCGTGTGCACATCGGAATCCTCTCCGATTAGATTTGTGTTAGTTCATTTGTTTGTTCGTTCGTTGGTTCGTTTGTCTGTTCACTTATTTTGCAGGCTTAGTATGCTTCTGTTTGTGGGGTATATGTGAACATGCTCCATGGGGAAACAGGTACTGTTGATTTCTTAAGAGTGTCTCTCGACAGCCGGGCCTTACGTAGCCTAGCTTGTCATTTGTATTGTCACGGCTGGCATGTAGCACCCCGTGAAAAAGGGATGCTCGACCACCATGCCTCATCGAAATGAAGGGCGAATTCCTAATTCGCTATGGTTATCTTGAGTGGAGGCCGGTCTGGCGGACGCCCTGCAGTGTTCACAGGCCCCTTTGTGTTTGTGCTCCCTTTCCGTGAACTAGACAGGACCCCCGGACTCCCACCAGCGGAGACACGCTCGTGAAGACGTCAACTGGGACAATGGATCAGCCGCCTATGCACAACCAGACGCCCTTTCCGCGAACTGTCAAGCTCTCCAGGAGAACTTCCACGAACCAACGTCACCTAGAAGAAAGGATCAAGCCGCCCCTCCCGGACCTACCGGCTCACTGAAAGTGAGAGCAGCTGCAAAGCCACGACGAGGGCTTACCACGTCAACAGGGAGAATGGACCAGGCGCTCTTTCCGCGAACGGACGTCGCCTAGAAGAAAGGCTAAGCGCCTCTGGTGCCGGACCTGCCAGTTGGTACCTGCGGAGGCGGGCCCGTACCGCCTCACTGAAAGTGGGAGACGCCCATCCGCTAACCAGACTCAGTGCTGTCACGTGGCGTTGACGTGAGCAAGATCTTGCGCGCGATTCTAGAGAGCCTATTTAAAGGAGCTGCACAATGTACTTTCCCCTTCATTCTCTTCTTCTCATCCTTCACCAACCATTGAATAAACCGCGCAAGTTTCGCACTAGAAATCGTCTCGCCCTTGCCTGGTCCCCATGATCTACCGTATGCCTGCAGTGTGCCGATGACGCCACGCTACACAATAGTGCTGTCGGTCGAGCTTCGATAAACAGGCGTCACAACAACTCGGCAGCTGTGGGGTACGCCACCCTACCGAACGCAACAACTGGTTGGCAGCGATTGGGATACGCAACCCTAGAGACCCCAACTTTGGACGACGTCTACGAGATCGTAGCCTCTTCGTCCTGGTGACAATGTTCGGAAGGAAAGTTTCAGGATTCATGACTGGATATGGTGAGTGCACGGCTTTTCTTCACTGAGATATCCCTTGGCTTTACGTATATTTGGGGGGTGGAGATCAGTGATTTATCTTTAATCGTTTACGGAAGTTTGAGTACGTCAAGGGTGTTACGTCATAGAGTGAAGATTTAGTAGCACTAAGGACAGCCATGAACTTGAAGGCACAAAAGAAGCCGGAATTGTTGAGCTTGGCCAGAGAGTTTTGCCTCCAAATTGCCGAATCAAAGAGAAAGCCGGAGATCATAGAGGCGATCGAAACGACCGGGGCAGACGACAATGAACTGAAGGAATGCCTAGAGAGCATTGCGCATAAGAAGGAAGAGCGCAAGCGCCTAGAAGAAATGGAAGAGCGTAAGCGCCTAGAAGCCAAAGAATAGAGCAAGCGGGCAGCACGTGAGGCCAAAGAAGAGCGCGACATCGAAATGAAGCGCCTAAAGATTGAGCACCTGAAAGCTGAAAATATTGAAAGACCTAGCACAGAGGCACGTGAAAGCGAGCGCAGAATGACAGACTTGATGGCACCCTACGCAGCAGGAGGGGAATACGACTTTCTTTAGTGCAATTTGAGCGCAGGTGCGAGAAGGCAAAATTCGCGAGAAAGACGTGGCCGCGACGCTTTCTTAGTTACTGCCACGTGAGGTAGCTGATATCATTGCCCGCATGGGGAAAGAAGAAGCAGAGGACTGCGATGAAATCAAAGCAAATCTGCTTAAACAGTACAGGTTATCAGCAGAAGCATTCAGGCGAAAACTCAGGGAAGTCGAGAAGACCAATAGTGAGTCATACTCAAATTTTGCATATACCTTGGAGGTAAACCTGGAGGAACGGCTCAGAGAAGAGGGTGCACTCGGCGCCGCCGAGAAACAATGCAGTGCGTTGCTTTAGAACACTTCTACCGCCGGCTGCCAGTAAACATCAAGTATTGGGTTCAAGATAAGCCAGACGTAGACACTATCACAAGAGCGGCCAATCTCGCTGAGGAGTAGGTAACTCGCCGGGCATTCGAAGGCCACGAAGCTCCTAAGAAGGCGAGGAATAAATACAGACCCGACAAGCCAAAGCGATGCTCAAAGTCGAGTGCGTATAAATGAAAGGAAAGGTCAGATTCGGTGAAAAATAGTGACGAGTACAGCGACAAAAAGGAGAAGACACCCGAACGAAGGGCAGAAAGGCAAAATAAAAAAAGCTATCGAGGCCAAGAAACCAATAGTTTGCTACAACTTCCAGCAAACGGGGCATATCTCCGTGGGATGAAAAAATCCCAAACAAGTGTTGAGGTCATTAACTAGTAACGAGGAAAGTCTGAAATTGCTAGAACCGTACATTCGAGACCTCTCGGTAAACGGCAAACCATGTAGGGCGCTTCGCGACTCGGCAGCCACAATGGACGTGGTGCATCCATCGTACGTAGAGGAAGGCCAGTTGACTGGAGAATGTGCTTGGATAAGGCAAGCCGTAGAGACCTCCAGTGTATGTCTCTCTGTGGCCAAGATTCGCATTGAAGGCCCTTTTGGAGTATCTTTATTTGTTTTCTTACAAATCTGAGGATTTGTTGCGACGCAGGGGAATCGGGTTTAGTGAAGGAATAGTAGCCCTAAACTCCTTCCAAGGCAACCGAGCTCGCGGCCAAGGCAGTGTACGAATGTCCAGTGGTGGAAGAAACAGGTTCGACGGGGGATTCGTCAACCAGCGCCAAACGGACAGCCCTATAGTGGATTATGCGGAAAGTGCACTAGCTAATGAAGAGGTCAGGCAAGCGCAGGAGCCTGAATGGCCCGTGAGGCCGAATGCAGACGAAAGTTATTAAATGTGAGCCCTGCCACATTGATTGCTGAGGAGGAAAAGGATTCCACCCTGCGTAACCTAAGGCCGGGCGCTAAAGAAGATGTGGCCAAACAGAACGTAAAGTTCCTCAAGAGGGCAAGTGTCCTCTATAAAAAGTACACCAGTCGAAAGGGAGTGCGATTCTACCAACTCGCGGTGCCACATCCCTATCGTGAGCCGCTCCGGTACCTGGTCCACGGGAGCTTTTGGACATGGCATCTGGGCATTCGTAAAACAAAGGACCGCTTACTGCAGGAATTTTATTGGCCCGGCTGCTTTCGAGAAGTAGAAGCATTCGTAAGAAGCTGCGACACATGTCAATGCGTAGGCAAGCCCGGAGATAAGGCTAAAGCGCCAATGAAACTTGTTCCCATTATCATGGAGCCATTTTTCAGGCTCATAATAGACACAGTGGGACCACTTCCTGCAACACAGCCTGCATATTCTGACTGTACTATGCCCCGCAACGAAATTCCCAGAGGCAGTGCCCCTCAAAGAACTAACGTCGGTGGAGATCGTTAAAGCGCTTTTGTCTATCTTCGCACGAGTGGGGTTTTTCGCAGAAATCCAGTCAGATCAAGGGTCCGTCTTTACGAGCGCACTGACCTCGACGTTTGTGGAAACCTGCGGTATGAAAATTATTACAAAAGCAGTACGTTTGACTGCGTGTACCACACGCAGTTAAACGCGGTAGAGAAAGTCCACTCAGTCATGAAACGGCTTTTGCGAGCCCTTTGTTATGAGCACAAAGCCGATTGGGCAGTTTGCTTGCCTGCAGCAATGTTCGCGCTTTGAAGTGCACCGCACGAATCAACAGGTTCTTCACCTTCAGAGCTCGTTTACCGTCGCTGCCTTCGGTAACCTCTTTGAATTGTTTGAGAAGGTTGGGAAGGCCGGGGGGGGGGGGAGGGGGCGATCCTTCAGTTGTGGCATACGTGCTAGAGCTATTGGACCGTCTGCACACTTCTCATGAATTATCAGGGCAGGAAATGCGTAAGGCACTATGACAGGACGGCTCGAACGTGACGCTTCGAAGTTGGGGAAAAGGTAATGATCCTGAAACCCACATTGAAAAGCAAACTACGCGTTCAATGGGAAGGACCGATTGACATAATTGAGAAATTATCTGAAAAAACTACATAATCACGCTACCGGCAAGACGAAGGGGCTCCACAAGTGTACGATAGCAATCTACTTAGACACTACCGGCAGAGCGAGGCCATTTTGAATGTGTCCCTTAACCAACCTGAGGAAATATCTGTCGACTTTCCGGAGTTAACATCAGTCACGGGGGCAAAAGACATTCACGAGACCATTGACAAGCTAGTAGAGCCGGCGGAGTTGAATCCCAATCAAAGGGCCGAACTGAGGGATCTCGCGTTTGAATTTAAAGACCTATCTTCAGACAAACCTGGCATGACCACTCCGATCGTTCACGATATCGAGTCACCTCATCGGGCCCAGTTCGTTCGAAGGCGTATCGCGTTTCACCTCGTTAACGTCATGTCATGGCCGCTGAAATAAAAATGATGTTAGAGCTAGGTGTAACAGAGCCAGGAGAGAGTGATTATACCTCGTCTCTTATCTCGGTTGAGGTCCCAGGGAAGGAGCCCCGCCCATGTATCGACTACCGCAGGCTGAATTTAATCACGAAGGACCAGACTTATCCAATTCCGCATATCGACGAAAGGCTTGAGAAAGTGAGCAGTGCTAATTTCATCTCTATACTCGATTCAGTCAGAGGGTATTGGCAGGTTCCGTTGACCGAGAGGGCAAGCAGGCTTGCGGCGTTTATTTCCCCGATGGGGACCTTTCGTCCGAAAGTCCTGAGCTTTGGATTGAAGAATACTTCATATGGTTTCTCTAGCCTTATGGACCAGGTGCTACGAGGAATGGAGGACTTCGCACTTCCCTACCTCGATGACATAGCAATCTTTTCTTCATCATGGGCGGACCATATGCACCACCTGCGGACCGTGTTGTGTCGTCTACGAGAGGCCAACTTAACTGTCAAGGCTCCCAAATGCCATTTAGGGCGCGCTGAGGTAGCATATCTAGGTCATGTATTGGGTAAGGCTATCGTCGGCCTTCCGAGGTTAAACTGACTGCAAGAGACAACTTCCCGCAACCACGCACAAAGCGGGACATCAGGTCATTCCATGGCTTGGCAGGTTACTACCTAAAATATATCCCGCCTTATTCCGAGATTGCAAGTTCTTAAACAGATGCTCTGAGAAAAACAGAACCACAAACGGTAAAGTGGGATGACAGAAAAGAAAAGGCTTTTAGTATTCTGAAGAAAGCACCAACGAATCAACTTGTGCTGAACGCGCCCGACTAATCTAAGCCATTCATTCTTCAGTGTGATGCCAGCGACAGGGGTATGCGGGTGGTTGTGGGTTCGGTTCCCACCTGCGGCAAGTTGTTTTTTCATCCACTTTAATTTCCATTAATTTATCATTTCTTTATTTCATTTATTAAGAACGAGTAATTTCCCCTATGTTGTCCTTGGTGTCATTGTTTGTTGGCTTCTTATGATATGACTAATAAAAATCGGGACCCTCGGTTAACCCCCTCTCCTCGCTTATTACTTAACGAGGGTATCGAATCCGGCATCATTGATGCCTTCAGGTAGCATGTGTGGGTTTATTGACCAGTTGCCTTCACCCAAAAAAGATCCCGTTCTCATGACGCCTGCGGCAAAAAGGACGTTCCACGTCCGCCGCCAAGGTATTTAAGTGGTGGCGCTGGCTAACACTCCCAGGGTTCTACTAGGACACATAAATACCCAAATAAGTTGATGGGGAAACAGCGCCGCGGTAGCTCAATTGGTAGAGCATCGCATGCGAAATGCGAAGGTTGTGGGTTTGGTTCCCACCTGCGGCAAGTTGTTTCTTTATCCACTTCAATTTCCATTATTTATCATTTCTTTATTTCATTTATTTCCCCTATGTTGTCCTTGGTGTCGTTGTTTGTTGGCTTCTTATGATATGACTAATAAAAATCGGGACCCTCGGTTAACCCCCTCTCCTCGTTTATAATTACGCCAGGTAAATCCTCAAAGACTCCCGATTAGCTGTTGTCATTCGAGGGGGTTTGCAGGTTTGACGCTTCAAGGCTGAATTTCCAATGGCGGCGTGTTCGGAACCAGAGGTTTCTGGCGTCCTCGGCGGCGCAGCAGGTCTGACCGCCGCATCTGTCGGGCGTTCATCAGCCTCTGGGGACTGAGCCTGAGCCAAGGCTTACGGCGAGATTCTTGAAAGTACCGAATACTGGGTAGGTATAATGGGCCGATTCTATTCTAATGCGGCTTTTTCCTGTGCTGCGACAGTGAAATGGATGGTGCTCCAACTACTTTATCCCCACGATTAACCGGTTGTGACCAGGCAGTGATAAGAAAAGAATGCACTCGAGTGAACGGCATCCTTACGTAATACCTGCCCTGTTCTCACTAGGGAGTCTCTTGTCGTCGGTAAGTAAGCCTTCGTAATCTGGTTGCATATTGTAGTGTCTGGTGATCCGTCGGAGCAAGGAATGCTTCACCAACTGACGTGCAGCCATCTCGGATACTTACCATGCCTCAAGGATACTCAAGGCAAGTCAATCAATGTCACCTTAAGTCTTACAGACAAGCAGTCATGTTCCAGATCTGCGGCTTTTCGAACGCCCAGAAATGACAGCTCACTTCAAGACAACAGCGTCGCCCTCCGACTACCGCGAACGCGTCTCCCTATAATGACAGATTGACCGTCCGGGAGAGGCCACCAATTGATGACAGGGTCATTGTCAAGGACTTCCGGGGAAAGGACATTAACGGTGGATAGGCTCACGATTTGCCAAGTGGTTGCCTCGTATAGTGCAACGTTGGAGACACGAGAGCCGGGAAAGCAGTGGAACGTTGGCGAGAGGAGGTTTTAACGGTTCGGAGTTTGTAATTGGCCAATGAATTCCCTCGACAAGTCGAAGTGGGAAATAAACGGCATAAAATGCGGATCTTGACTGCTGTGGAGGAGAGACTCGGACGTAGACTGTAGCATGTGAAAGGAAAAAGGGAACAATTAGAGCTGTCGCAGAATGAGGAGAGGAGTTGGGAGAGGCAGGTAAGGCCAGAAAAATTATTGCATAAGAGCGCGAAGAACGAGAAAGTCTGCCGTCTCCTCATGATAGCGATAAGGACGGGCTAGGGAGTGCCTAATGTTTTTTTCTTCGTGTCACCAGAGCTCTCTCTAGTAAAAGTAAGTAGGTGCTAGGAAAGAATGTTTGAGTTTTCTGGTGGGCACCTGTTTTGGAAATTCTCCTTCTTTAAATAGCGAATTTTAGTTTCAAGGAAGGGGGAATTCTTAAGACAAGCAAATTCGCTATGGAGAAATTCAATGTGCAGGACCTCCTAATTTGCGAGGAGTTGGACATTTCCGGCGGCAGCGCAAAAATGAAAGTGGCCGTTCTCGAGGTCATGAAGGCAGAAGTGAATGTCGAGGAAGCTGACGAGGCTTGGGAAACCATTGTTGAAAGAAAGCAAAAAGCAGAGGAGTGCGAGAGGCGCAAGCGTGAAGCAGAAATGCGTTAGAGGCGCAAGGATGAAGAAGTAGAGAGGCGCGTGAGGTGCGAGCGTGAAGCAGAAACGCGCAATAAGCGAGGAGCAGAAGGCAGCGCAACGGCACGCTCTTAGGATGGAAGAGCCTGAGCGGAAAAGACAGATACTTAGATGGCAGAAAGCGCGACGCCAGCTGCACACTTTCAGGGCAGACGAAATTATATTTAATTTCTTCGCCGTTGTTGAACGCGCGTGTGAAAAAAAGGCTGCCAGCCGGGACTTGTGGACCGAGAGATTACCAGAGCTAATCTCGTTTAGTATCGTTGTTTCATGAACTGCTTGTCCGAGGAGAAAGCATGAGAGTACGATAGGGCTATGGATGCTTTATTCAGACACTTCGGTCTAGCATTTTACGCCGATTTCGAAGGCCAAAAAGAGAGCGCGGCAGAATTTGCCGACGATTACTGCCCACGCCGAAGTTACCGCAGTGCGCCGCGACGATTAGAGAAAAGCTACAAAGCGGTATTTGGTTCCGGTAAGCAAAAAAGGTAATAAGTCTTTCCATCAGAATGTTTAACCGGAGCCTTCCAATTCCCCCGGTACGCATCAGGAGAAAGCGGGTGACGCACAAAAGTAGCGCAAGAAACAAAGGCGCCCGCTGACGGTGTATGGGCGTTGGAGGCGCGGAAGAGAATTGTGTGTTACAACTGCGTAGAAAGAGGCCACACGGCAAGGGGCTGTGAGAAGCGGGTAGTATATGCCACAATTCAGGACTCCCACAACAAACTGCAACTGTTGAAACCGCATATGCGACAGCTTTCAGTGAACGGCCAAGTGTGTCCGGAGGTAGCAATTTCGGCCAGCCCGCCAGGGCAAGTCAGAAATGGCTCTTCAAATAAGTCGGAGCAAACGTTGACGGAACGAGGAGAATCCTACAATATGGGGGCTTTCAGGGCAAAAAAAAAAAAACGGGAGGAGACTCAGAGACTGATCGGCGTATGCCCTGTTGAGCAGAGATCAGAGGGCCATGGAACAATTTCCGAGGCAGCTGCGCGCACTGACGAGTCAAACGTGTTAGTGGCCGGAAGCGAAGGGAAGCCAGTAGAGAGCGGCGCTTCTGCCGCACAAGAAATGGAGGGCCCGTCAGGCAAAGTGTGTACGGAGGTGGCAAGTTCGGTGAGTTTGCCAGAAAGAGTCGCCTATGGCTGTTCGAATAGGTCAGACAAGATACTGAAGAAAAGGCGTAGGCGAAAGATAATAAAGGTGGTCGAGGCGTCTAAAATGAAACTTGCGAAGCGCCAAGGCGACAGAGGCAAATGCGCAAAGGTCAGGATCCAGCCGGAGACTGTGAAATAGCGAAGGAGGATAAACACCAAGCTTAGGCATTTGCGAAGATCGGGGATTGGAGCGACGCACGTCGCGAAAAGGCGAGTTTCGCGAAGGTTCGGGCGTAATAACCGTCGCCTAACCGCATTGTTGACGTTTCATTGTAAGCAGAGGGACAAAAGTAAGCACCCTGTAGGCTGCTACAAGAGCCGGTCACACGCGGGAACAAGGAATGGCAAATGACTTGCACATAAAGGGACAACGCGCGCACGCATCTGTGAATGTACCCCTCTCCTAGTACTTGGAGGCTGCTGTCCTCAAGTTGCAGCTACGAGGTGCGCCAGGCAGATTAGCGGCTTTTGCCTTCTTCGAGACCACCACCTTTCGAAAACCCCGGAATGCTCGACCCTCTCGAGCTCATCTGAAAGGATTGGTTTGAGGCCCGAAAAAGAAATCCGGAAGACGCATTGCAAATTGTTTTCTTTTTTTGTATTCATCGTGTATTCAGCTTAGTAGCGCGTTGAACGCTTGAGAAGCGTAAGGAATACCACAAAATTTAGTTCAGTTGTTAGCCACTTCGGCTCAGGTTAGAGCCCCTGTTTTTAATGGAAAGCTTACGTGACGACACGTGTAGCGTTGTAAAGCAAACAATGTCAGTGTTGCATACAGTTGGGCAGGTCACGCGCAGGTCGATAACTAATGTTTTTACGCAAGTTCATGACATGTCCTGTTTTGTTTGGCAGGAGTGTGTTTTTTTCTTAGCGGCACATTTTGTAGAAGGAGTTAATGAGCTTTAATTTCTTCGACAATATTATTTAGTTTTTAACGTTTAAGTTTTAGGAACTTTTGTTAAACAGAGAGAATAGTTGCTCTCTTCTGCTCGTAGTATAGCAGATTTTTGAGGTAGGTTGATGTTCACTTTTATAACAACGTGACAGCTGGTACTCGAGAGAGGAAAGCGTCAGTGTTTTCGTTTTCTTTAGTTACACGGAGATGTAGGCAAGTTCGCAAAACTTTTTTGAAGTTTTTTGTTATTTGTCAGATTGGTAATTTATTCTAATCACGCTGCGTCGTATTAGCACAATTTAGAAGTGCACTAGAAGAAAGGCGGAATAAGTCAGGCCTTCTGAGCCAACTTAGGAACGTGTTAAGGGTTAAAGGTGGTCTTCCCTTCGGTTTATTTCGCAATTGGGTATTATGGAATGATCATGTAGCTAACTTGTGCTGAGTGTTATGGATATGAATTAATATAGTCCATTTCTCCCTTCGGCCTCCTTGATCTGTGGAAGCTCTAATTAACAATTACTTAGCTTCATTACATAAACCCCGGTTGTGTCTATTTGCGCGCACACATATTTGGAAGTTTCTTGGTACTTGTCCAGATCAACGTGAAGCTCTGGTAAATGGCGGACTTGCTAAAGATATACGCCGCCGTTGGTGGTATTGTGTTACCCAGATTGGCCTTAGTCGCAGGGTTTTCCTTTATATAGGGGGTTGCCAGATTTTTTTTTAATTTGTCGATTCTGGCGATGAAAGTGGTGTGCATGTGGCGCTTGCTGCATTGTGTGGCTGGCAAAGCTCACTCCTTGGAGCTTGTCATCTTGCATTTATGCAGTCCAGTCAGAGCCCACCTATCAATATGCTTTTAGCCAGATGATCTTCATTCTTGGAAGCTGCAGCCCCATGGATTTGAACAGTGCAGGCATCAAGCCGGACGAACTGCATCGAACAACTCGACCTCCCAATGCACCATCTGGTGGCCAGGGTGTTGTTCTGCCTGTTGATCCCTCGAAGCAAAGGATGCTTCACCGGTAGACGATCAGCTTTCTCAGGTGCTGATCACGCCTCATCGTCCACTCAAGGTAACTCAGTCAGCTCACCTCAGTCTTACGGGCAATCAGAGCCGGCAAAACGGCGGAATTCTGGGGACAGGAAGTTTTCAACGGTTCGGCGTTTGTAGTTGCCAAGTCAGTTCCCTCGAAGAGTGCAAGAGGCATATAAACTGCATAAAAAGTGGACCTGGACTGCTGTGGAGGAGAGGCTCGGACATGCAAAGACTCTAGCATGTAGTGTGCACCGAGAGTTAGAGCCGATATTTTAAAACTTAATCATGTACTTTTGTTTATAAACCTCCTCCTCATCTCTTGAACATCACTCGGACCCTTTCTTTTTCCCGGCACCTGGCACGGCCCCATCCATGGAACCTTCGTGGCCGCACGGACCCCCGACTTCCTAACAACCTAGACCAGTACATAACCAACTGGCAATCGACGATTTTAAGTCCCAGGAATGTAGTAGCTTTGAGGGATAATCAGTATATCGAGGACCATTAGTACAGAAAGCATAGATTTTACCAACTTCTACTTCGTGGCGTCGCCATTTTTCTGGATCTGTATTCCTCTCCTCCACGCCATCTTTCTCTTCAGAAATGTGGAAATCGGTAGACGTGTGATTAAGAAGCCTGTATACGAGAAATATGTGCTCAGAAGTCCAGTGAAATTCTCATGAACAGTGAGACGTTGTGGAGATAGAGAAGAGCAGGATCTTGGAAGAAGGCTAATAAGGCGTACGTGCTGCTTAATGAGTATACCAAGATGAGCAGAAAAAGCGACAGCTCATTACAGGAACGTGCCCTTAAGCATCTTGTTGCAGAAATAGTCGCGGATTCTTGATTAGGCACTCTGGGAGCGAAATATTATGGTTACTTTCTAGCATGCTGCTATTGAAGTCACATATACGCCAAGGCTTCACATAGAGCCCACATGTTAAGAATGGCGCGTCTTTGCAGGCAATTTGCGTCTAATACCTGTCTGTCAAGCACTGAACAGTGTCGTACGTTTACACATTGTTCGAAACGTCTTAACTGAGAAATCCAACTGCTATGCTTTCTAGTTAATGATGTGTGCTGTAAACCTTCAAATAACACTTATTAATTGCTCACTGTGTTCCTGAGTGCACTTTACCGAGAAAAGAAGCATTGTAAGCAAAGCTTTCTGTGCTCTCTTCATTGATTGACGATATTTGGCGGTGATGTTGATGGCATACGACAGTCGTGAGGGGGATGATAAATGTTATCCTCCGTACACCACTTGCGTTTACCTACGTAGTTCCGAGAAAGCACGGTGAAACATGGTTGCTGGAAGCGCTGTTTTGCGTCATTGTTCGTAGCCTGCGAGTAGCTTAGCACTGTCATTGTCTCACATCGCACATCAAATCGTTGCTGACGTGTTGGTTAGCTTGCGTGTTACCATCTTGATGCTGCGGTCCTCTAATGCGGCTTTGGATCTGCATGTCCTGCATCAGTTGTCCGCATGGACAAACTGGCAGGGCATTTATTTTTTAGAATTAGCAGACACGTGTGATACCATACCTTGAATTGAAATTTTTCCAGTTTGTTCGCAAGTTTAGCCATGTCTATAAGTAGTATTTTCTTCATTATGAAGCCCCAAATGAGCCTTGCTTTCAGGGGAACCTATCCCTTTCCTTGCGATCCTCCCATGTACACAAGCTGTCATGAGCGAAGATTGACAACGTTGTTATGCACCCGTTTCAGGACGGCGTTGCTTTTACCCATTCTCTGTCTCCTCTCTATCTTCGCTATACACCATTCTATCTATCTTTTCTTGGACTGCTGCACGTGAGTACAAAGATAAGCGCTGCAGGTTCTGCAATGCCTTTACGAGGGGCTCACGAGTAATTACAGTCGTTCAAAGGGTATTTTGCCTTTGGCCACGGAGCTCCAGACGTCATTGTAACGACGCCGAGGGAGCTCTGGTTGAAGAGGTATGACATAACCCTCTCCCGGGCCCCTGCCGTGTACATTCCACACGATGTCTACCACCCCCTGAATCGGCGTGGCAGACAGCAGAAACAGCAGTCATGGAAAAGTCAAACGAAGGAGTGCAAAAAGTTCGCTTTAAGAGAGGGAAGGAGAAGGGAGGCTGGAAGGAAATATAGGAGAAAGTAAGGAAGAAAAAAGAAGGAAAGGAAGCAAGAAGGCAAGTAAAATAAGATTGAGTACGCTTAAGCTTCGCCTTTTAGAGTGGAATGCGATAGCATTCAAAGATCCCTGACTGCTGCTCACGCTTCCCTACAACTGGAGCGCATGTAACCGTAATGTCTAATGGGAAACGCTAGCCGCGAACACTATGCACGAAGGCGGGCTTTCTAGTAGAAACGCAGCCTCTTCTGTGGGCGGCAATGCGGCGGAGGCGAGCGCCGTGTGGAGGTATTGCAAGGAACCGAGCGCGCCGCGCCGTGGCCTCCAAGATACTCACGCGCGGGCGCGCGCAAATGTCGGACGCCGTGGCCGGTCTATGAATGGTATAAATGTTGGAAAAGGCGTTTCTTTGCGTTTACGCGTAGCAGTATTATGTTTTCTCGGATAGTGAAGTTACAATCCGACGCTTTGGTGTCTGTAGGTGGTGTGTAAGTCATAGCTTACAATTTTTCTACGTATTTTAGCTTGAGAAATTCAATTATTTCAGTAGCTTCCTTGCACCACATGGAGGGCCTGGGTTTGCTTGGTTGAAAAATCTTTTTTTCTGCCGAAAGGACAACCGACGTAGGATGCCGACGTCGGATTATCTGCGACACGGGGCCTTTGACGCTATCGTGTTAAATCTAATTACGTAGATCTCACCCACTAATTTGGCTCTTTGCTGTAGCTCCAACATAGCAAGTAGCTCAAGCGGAGCACGTTGGCCCAGCGTAGCACGTAGCTCCAGCGGATAGCAGCATTGCACGTAGCATCCAGCGTCGTTTGGGCTTTTCCAAAGCGTTACCAGATGGACGAAAGTGTTTGCATGAGGTGAGAAATTGCGTGTGCGATGCGAGCGCCTGTGTGACGGCAGTAGCAAGACAAGCAGGATGACCAGGATATTAGTATGATAGCGATGGTGATGCTATATGACGACTGATATTTTTTTACTGCGCAGCTAAAGCTGCGCGCTTATAGCCCCTTCCTGCGACGAGCGTCGGCGGCGTCGGCGTAGCCAAGCGCACGAGCGCCGCAAAGAATGAATGCGAAAGCGGAGCTCAGCCGGAGATGAAAGAAAGGCCATTGCGATCAGAGCAGGTGGAAATCGGAGGAGGAGCGCAGGGGCGATGGCCAGCGCATGCGCTGAGTTGCCGGCGGCCACAGTATCCGCAGCCATCTGGGCGATCTCATCAGCATGCCCTTCCGAAAGGAGGGAGGGAGTGGGCTCAGAGCTCAGGGCGCCTGGAGGTGGAGAGGGCTGCGCTTTTCCGTGGCGTGTGCCGCTGAGGTCAGTCCGCGGTACTAGCGTGTGACGGGGATCACTGCTGCTGCAAGGGGCATGGCGAGCGGCTACGAGTAAGGCTCGATGTGACGCTCCGTTGGGTGTTGTCGCTGCTGACACTGGTGGCTCGACTTCCCCGCGACGAAAGGCCGCTTCCTTCATTTGTGGAAGGAAAGCGTGAAAAGAAAAGCGTAGTGCCGCGTAAGACGGGCAGTGCGGCGATGATGGCTACGATATCGCGCGTCGTCTGTATGGAATAGCGCGCGTCGTCTCTATGGAAAGAGCACACAGGGCGCACAGGTTGTAATGTAGCGGTGCACAGAGTGGTACAGGCCTGGTCAGTAGAAGCTGCACCGTACGCGGTCGTAAGTACGCGATTCGCAGAGGTGGCCTGTAGTAGGGGTGTCGTGCAACTGCTCAAGAACTGCTCTCCGGAGATGGCGTGGAACAACGAATAAAAGTTCTGGTCCTTAAACGCGTGAGCGGGGACGGTGGAGAATTTCGTCGCGGGGCACGAACATGCGCAGCGTGGGCTTCGAATGTCCAGAAAGAGACAATGGATGAGAACACGTAAGCAGTCATCAAGCCGTTGTTTTGTGCGGATGTCGTGCAGGTCATAAATGGCCTGGACGAAAGTGTCGGTGTCATGTGCAACATATTCAGGGCGGTCGATAGGATGACGGCCTTGTACAAACGGCCTGACTTGTATAAACACCAAATGAATATACTTGGAGCCGTAGCGCCCACCTAACTAATCGTCCAGTGGGGTCTTTAAGCGAGGAGAGCCAGCACAAGGCGTGGTGAACGGTAACCACAAAAATGTGCGGCCGTGAGAGTACGGGGGGAATTTGGCGTCTGCCCAAACTAACGCCACGCACTCTCTTTCGGTAATTGAAAAATTCCTCTCGTTGGGTGACAGCAGGCAGCTGGCGTATGCAATTACGCGCTTTATGTTACGCTGTCATTGAACAAGTATGGTCCCGATTCCATGGTCAGTGGCATCCATGTGAAGTTCAGTGGCGCAAGATGGATCATAATGAGCCAGCAATGGGGCAGCCGTGAGTGTGTGTGTGTGTGAAGTGATTTTAGAAAAGGAAACGGAAGAGATAAGTGCAGCGCCGTAACTGTCTCTCACAGGAGGACACCTCAACAGCACTGCACGGGGAAGGGGGGAATTGGAAGAAAAAGATGAAGGAGAGAAAGACGAGACGAACGTGGCAAGGCGAAAAAAAAGTGAGTGCGGGGCTCAGAGCCGCGCTCTCAAGTGCGTCGCATTGCAGTAGTCTAGCAGTGCCGAAAAAGCGTGCTTCACGATGGACGAGTGGGCTGCAGGGAATAGCAGCGCGGTCGCCGTATCGCAAGTCAGTCCCAGTCGCCGACAGACTGTACACAAGTCCGTGCGCTCCACATCGAAGGCAGGGCAGCGAAGTAGCAAGTGGTCGAGCGTCTCCAAATCGGCGCAGTTGCTGCACGCGGGGTCGCCAATTCCCTGCAGCCTGTGTGTTCTAGCAGCCGTCTTGTAGCAGCCGACGCGCAGGCGAAGCAGGAAAGAGCGGTCCGCCCGGGAGAAGCCCACGCGGGGGAGGAGTCGAAGTGACGTACCTGCGGCGACGCGCTGGTCCGGGTGTTGCGCACGGAGCGTTCGCAGAATGGTTGTTTTGGCCACGTCGAAGCCGGTGACCGAGGTGGCGAGGGGGAAGCGCAGGGAGTGAGCCTGCTTTGCGAGAGCGTCGGCGGCTTCGTTCCCTTGCAGGCCGATGTGCGCTGGAACCCATTGCAACGCCAAATCGCAGCCCTGGCTGACGAGATGGTGGAGCTTTGAGCCGACGCGCTGCACCAACGGAGGTCCAAGGTAATCCTTCGCCAGCATACACAGTGCCGCGCGCGAGTCCGAAAGGATCGCGGCAGAAACAACACTGCGCTGTTGAAGCAGGAGATCAGCTGCTAGGTCGATCGCAGCAAGCTCGGCCACCGTCGACGACCACACAACACGAAGGCGGCACTGCCGTGCAGCGCAAATATCCGGCGCCGTGCACGCTGCAGCACCGGAACCATCACTCGCCACGGAGCCGTCGGTGTAAACGAGCAGCCGGCCCCCTAGGCGCTCGTGTAGCAGTGCGGCCGTTTCCGGCTGCATAGCACAAACAGCTGTTTGATGCTTGGACTTGACGCCTGGCACCGTGGTGTTTACATCGAGTAGCGCGGAGGTGTGCGGCGATACCGGCAGAGGTAGGAGTTGCGGCGTCGACGCGACGAGTGTGCTGAACTCGGTGGCACGCTGGCCCATGCCCGAGCCCTCGAGGGTGTGGAGGCGACAAACGAGGCGTTGTCCCTGTGGCGAACGTTGAAGGCGCTCGATGTGGTTCATCGCTTGCTTCCGTGCGCGAAGTGAGGGCGGCCAGTCTCCCGCTTCGGCGAGAGTTGCTCCTACTTGCGAGTTGCGAGGAAGCCCGTAAAGTTGGCGAATTACAGTGCGGTGCTCCATGTCGATGGCGTTCCAGTTGGTGGCTCTGGCGTTCGTGAGGGGAAGCGCATAGAGTGCTCGCGTTGTTGCGACCGAGTTGTAAACTCGAAGCGCAAGTTGCGGTGTACAACCACGACCACGGGCGAGCAGGGAGCGTGCGGCGCCAGCCACCTTCTTAGAATTCTTGCAGAGCTGGGAGACGGCGGCGTTAAAGTTGACCCGGCAGTCGATGTCAAGTCCGAGATAGCGCACTTTTTTCTGCCACGGGAGGGGGCTTCCGCGCAGCGTGAGACAAGGCATTTCGAAGCGCGCACGAGCACGGGGGTGTGCTAACAGCGCCTCAGTTTTTGACGCCGAGAGCTGGAGCCCTATGCTGGCGAGATATTCATCGACGGCGTTGATCGCCGACTGCAGGGATTCTCGCACTTGGAAGCCGAGGTCCGTGGGCCCGCACGCAAACAGTGCAATGTCATCGGCGTAGATCGCCAAGCGCACTTCGTGGGCTGTCATCTTGGGGATGTAGTCAGGTAGTCTTGCCAGAGCCAAGTTAAAAAGAAATGGGCTGATCACGCTGCCCTTGGGAACCCCGGAGGTCACGCTGCGAGGGGCACTGAGCGTGTCGCCAACTCGCACTCTGAGCGTGCGGTCACTGACGAAGGCCGCGATGTAGTCAAAGAGGCGGCCGGTGACACGTAGCTCACGGAGGGCTTGAATGATGGTGGTGTGAGGGATACCATCAAATGCGCGTTGCACATCGAGCAGCATGAGATATCCGGCTTCTTGGCGACTTGCTGCGTGCTCGAGCGTAGCCACGACGTCCGCGAGCGAGTCAGCTGCTGAGCGCAGTCGCCGGAAACCACTCTGTTCAGGGGCGAAAGCGTCGAGGGCGGAGGCAATCCACTCAAGGCGGCGCAAAGCCATGGCCTCCAGAGTTTTGTCGGCTACCGAAGTAAGCGATACTGGGCGATAGGAGCTGACGCTCGTGGCAGCTTTGCCGCGCTTGAGAATAGGGACGACTATCGCCTCTTTCCAGTCAGCAGGAATAATGCCACTGCGCCAGACGCTGTTGCGTTTCGCCTGCGACGCGCGGTTTTGCCGGCGCGACTGCGGCGGGGCGGCAGACATTTTGGCCCGTTCGGCGTCGCCGCAACGCTCCCCGCCAGGCGTTTCCAGGCGTTTCCAGGCATTTCCAGGCGTTTCCAGGCATGTTCCGATGCCACGTGTCTTCATGTGCGTGTGTGAGTGTATGTGCCATTGTGCCCGAACGGCGGCGATGCGACAGCAGGGGGTCACCCTCTCCTTCCAGTCATTGTGCCCGACCAGAGGCGCTTCGAGAGCCGAAGTTACCTTCTCCTCCCAGTCTTTGTGCCCGACTGGCGGCGCTACGACAGTGTGCATTGTACAATCACGTGCTCGTCTATTGAGGGGTTCCTTCTTGCCCTCAACGGCGAGAGTATAAAAACAGCTGCCCCCGGACGCCAAAAGGAGGGCTCCGATTTCTTCTGTTGAGTAAAGTGCACTCCCGTCTCTCTACTTCGGTCAACCTGACCGCCAACTCTTTGCAATGTTAAAATAAACAAGTTGTTTTGTTGTTACCAGTCGACTCATGCTTTGCCGGGACCTTCGGATGCTTCCAGTTGTACCCCAGGCCGCCAGGCCAACGCTACCCTTGGGGCTTGCGACCCAGGTACAACCACGGGCGTCAGCGCCGAGTTCCCAACAAATCGTACCAGCGGGTACGACCACAACAACTCGTACCAGCGGTGCGATTCAAACAACGCCGTTGAAGGCCTCGAGTAGGCAAGGGAGCTGCGCTGCATCGACGTTCCTGAGGACCTGATGTGTTAGTCCGTCGGCACCAGGCGCTGAGCGTCGTTTACGCGTGTTCAAAACAATGCGCAACTCACTGAGGGTAAACTCGGCCGAGCAAAGCACCTCAACGTGCTCCAAGATTGCCCTCGTAGGAAAGTAGCGCAGGGGAGCGAGGAGTTCAGCCTTGTTGTGCGGCGGTAGTTCGCAGGGTGCACTGACTGGGCGCACAGACGGTGGCGGTGGAGCGAAGGCATCGGCGAAGAGTTCGGCCAGTTGCTCTGTGCTCAAGCCCGTAGCCACCGCGATGGAGATTGCAGGATGGCGAGGGATCTTGGGACGGAGGAGGGAAGCGAGAATGCGCCAAGGGCGCGACTTGTCGCGAGTGTCCTCCAATGACACGCAGAGACTTTGCCAGCTCTGATTGCGGCGCTGCCTGGCGGGACGGCGACACGCAGCGTCCAGGCGGTTGTATAAAGTCCAATGCTCCACCTTGTCGCTCTTGATGGCACGGCGTTCGGCGCGACGACGGACAGCGCGCAGATTGAGAAGCTTGATGTCGGGGACCGGCGTTCCAGCAGGCACCGCGCACGATTTTGTAGCGGCATCCAGACACCTCGTAAGATGCGTAAGAAAGTTTGTATTTGCCGGAGGGGGTATGGCACAGAGGGACCGAAAATGAGACCAGTCCGTGACGCGGTACGTACATGTCCTCGTGCGGTTCCGGCCGAGCGGGTCGAGAGAGATCGGATAGTGATCCGACCCCTGCGTGTCAGGGCTGCGAACCCACTCGTAGTGGCATCGCTGACTCGCGAGCGACAAGTCTATCGCACTCCCGTGTACCCTCCGACGCACAAAAGTGGGACTTCCGGTGTTGATGATTAGCAGGACCGAAGCATGGATGGAACTTAGCAGGTCCCTGCCGTTCGGCTCACTGTGGGCGCTGCCCCACGCCGTGTGGTGGGAGTTGAAATCACCGCACACGACACAGTCACCACCGATGCGCGCGGTGAGGCTCTCGATGAAGGTCGTATCCCACCGTCGTACGGGTTGCACGTACACGCTGGCAACACAAGTGTCGGCCCCCCAACGCGCACGGTCACAGCCACACACTCTACGGAGGTGGGAACAATGTCGGCCACACGAACGACGGCTTGGGCAAGACGCGCACGGACGTAAATAGACGCGCGGGAGCGACCGGGTGGATGGAGCGGATCACAGCACTGCACGTTGGCGCAAGTCCGTAACTCGCAGGTGGTCGCACTGTGGTATCCCACGAATCCCGGAAGGTTGCACTCCCCGTCGCGCGTGTATGTCTCTTGCAACGCGAGCACGTCGTACTCGTGCAGAAGTAGGTGTTCGGAAAGTTCGGCGTGTCGTCGGCGCAGCGAGCGCACGTTCCACTGCAGGATGCGCGGCCGACGTTTTGCTGTGCGACTAGCCATGCTGATTATATTGCTGTTGACATGCCACTGCCTGCAGGCAGATGGCCCGGAGCGGATGGTCAGCTGGCAGCATGGTGATGACTGCTTGCATGGTGAGCAGCAGGTTTTCTACCAGCTGATCCATAGCAGTTTGGGCGGGTGGAGCAGCAGTATCCTGTGTCTGCTGGCGTTGAGAGGCACGAGGGGCTGGTACCGGACGCCTGGGTGCAGGACTGGGGCCCTTCAGCACGCTCGCATAGGACCGCACCGGAGATGAGAAGGACTGCTGTGGCTGCTTCTCCTCCCGTACTGCTGCCCTGACAGCACGCCTCGACAATGCCGAGGTGGAGGAAGCCATGATGGTGGCCACCTCCCGTTCTTCCTGCCATTTGGGGCAGGCGGGAGTGTCGGCCCTATGGGGCCCCCCGCAGTTCCTGCAGCGGACTTTCTGGCAGGAGGCGCCCTCCACGTGGCTTTTGCCGCAGGAGATGCAGTCGGTAGGCCATCTGCAGGACTCCAGCACGTGCCCGAAGCGACCGCACTGCCGACATTGCACTGGACGGGGCCTGGCAGGTCTCACCCTGAATCCGAGCTTGAAAAGGCGCACGTGTTCAGGGGGGACCGGTCCCGCGAATCGGATGGTGATGGTGCTCTCCTCCCTCGTTGCCGACAGCACGGGAACGCTCGACTCGATGGCTCCCAGCAGGTCTGCGTCCGCGGGTAACCCGACCACCCCGTGCACGAAGCCGGTGATCTTGCCGCGCTCGGCTGGTAGTCGGGCAGTCACTGGAATTCCGTGCAGCTCAGTGACTGCCAGCAGCTCCTCCAGGCACTCCCGGGTGGTAGTATCGGCGGCCACGATGTTGCGCTTATGGTTAACGCGAACCACTGCAACACCGGGCCGCGAAGAGAGGGTTGCAGCGAGTGAGAGGCGCGGTGCTTCTCGGAAGGTTCCGCCAGGCGCCGATGGACGGAAGAGCACCGTACCGACGACCGCTGGGTCAACCGGGAGTGCAGCAGTCTCCAGGGCTCGTGCACGGCGCCGGTCCCTCTTTGACTGCACCAGCGTGAAGTCGTACGTGGTGGACTCGCGGGCGGATGGTGTCACTCTCTGTACTGCGGCTGTAGGCACACTGGGGGTGACCAGGGTAGCGGGTGGGCGCCGCGAGTCGTCCGTTGCCCCGGGAGACGAACGGGAAACATGGGCAGGCTCCTTCCTCTTGTTCTGCTTCTTCTTCTGCCCCTTTGGCTTGGGTCGCGAAGCAGGCTGGCATGGTGGGTCCTTCAGGAACCGCGCCGCGGGGTGATCAGGGCCCTGATGTGACGAAACAGTGGGTGTTGCGTCCGTCACCTCCATCTCGTCGGCAGCGCTTTCGTTTGTAGCTGATTCGCTAGCAGACGCTGCAGGGGACGCGCCGCCATCAGGAGCAGACGGCGCGTCGAGGATGGGTCCGGGCGCGCCCTTGCTCGGAGGGGGCGCGGAGGCGGCGGCTGTAGACTCGGCGGGATGTCGAGAGGTGGCGCTCGCGCTTCTTGGAGGGCCTCCGTCTTGTGCGGCAGGCGGAGAGGAGGTGGCGGCTGGT
This sequence comes from Dermacentor variabilis, assembly GCF_050947875.1. Classification (NCBI taxonomy): domain Eukaryota; kingdom Metazoa; phylum Arthropoda; class Arachnida; order Ixodida; family Ixodidae; genus Dermacentor; species Dermacentor variabilis. The sequence continues at coordinate 52,961,975 of NC_134568.1, read as the reverse complement.
TCGCCCGAGTGTGGGGAAATGGCGCTGCCGTGGTCCGGTTGCTGCACGTGGCTGCTGGCTGCCGTGTGCTGCTCCGGGCTGGGGGGAGAGCTCGACGGCTGCTTACGTCGCCCGGTTGGCTCCTCGTCCTCGCTCTCCGTCTCGCGGGCGCGTTTCCGGGAGCTGGACATATCCATGTCCTCGTCGTCGGAGGGGGGGAGCGGGACCGAAGCATGGGGCTCTTGTACTGGGTGGCCGTCCTGGAGAGGCTTCGAAGCGGTAGTAGGCAGGGGGGGATCCACAGGGAGATCGAGGGTGGCGGCCCGTTGACTGAGCCACTGGCCCAGCATACGAGTGGCACGTGCGGCATCGAGCGGTGTCGGACTCCTTTCACGCGCCGTGTGCCTGCTGCACGTGCGACAGGTGTTCTCCCCGGCGGACCGCCGTGGTCTTGCGCGGCGTTAGGCGTAGCAAGGCGCCGGGTGGTCGAAGATGAAGCTCGATATCTTGACCAAAACGCACTCACATTTAATGTAGGTGGTATCCGCTGGTTCCTTGAATCTTGCCGATTCTATCGGTGCAAAATGAAAGGGGTGGGTGGCCTTTCTAGTAGAAATGAACGCAGGACGCAGGAGCCCATATGAAATGAAAGAAATACGAGCATAGCCCAACAAAGCATCTTACATCTGCGGCGGAAGACGCAACAGGAAAGTTCTGGACAGCGCTAATCTTGTCAGGGTCGGGTTGAACACCACCTGCACTGACGAGATTTCCAAACACGGTAATATGACGTCGTCCAAAGTGGCACTTGGATGAGTTCAATTGCAGACCGGCGCGTCGGAAAACAGCAAGAATAACCGATAGACGCGTTAAATGACTCCTGAAAATTGGTGAAAAAACTATGACATCGTCTAGATAACACAGACATGTGGGCCAGTTATAGCCGCGAAGTAAGGAGTTCTTCAACATTCTTTCGAAGGTTGCCTATGCATTACGAAGGCCGAACGCCATAACCTTGAATTGGTAGAAGCCGCCAGATGTTACGAAGGGAATTTTCCCACGGTCCATGTCATCTACCGAGATTTGCCAATAGCCTGATCGGAGGTTTACCGATGAAACGTCGTTTGGTCCGTGCAAGCAGTCCAAGGTGTCATTTATACGCCGCAAGGGGTCCTTACGTGTGATTTTGTTGAGGTGTCTATAATCCACACAAAAGCGCCAACTGCCGTCATTATTCTTGACAAGGACAACAGGGGACGCCCACGGACTACATGACGGCTCGATAATGCCTTTAGTCAACATCTTAACGACTTCTAGTTGTATCACTTGTCGTTCAGAATGTGGAACACGGTACGGCCGGCGGCGTATCGGATTGACATCTCCGGTGTAAAAACGATGGGTGATCAGCGTTGTTTGGGCTAAAGGGCAGGCGTCAAGGTCAAACATGTCGCAGTAACTTTCTAAGAGACGGCGGAGGTCAGCAGCTTGTGCCAGAAGAAGATCAGGTGCAATCAATTTTCTAAGTTCCTCTGTGAGAGTCGGCGAATCGGAGGTTCCTGTAGGTGGCGACGGCATTTCGGCGTCAAGAGCCGATATCTCGCAGTCGTTCACAGGCGAGATGTCGCCCAAAGACATGCCTCTGGGAAAAATTTAAGTCAAGCAGGTAATGTTAAGGAGAGGAAGCGAAGTCTGATTGCCTCTAACAGTGAGGACGGAATGGGGAACGGCCAAATTTCTCTCAAGCAGTATGTCAGCGGTGGGACATAGTACATAGATGCCGTCAGGAACAGATGGGAATGACAGTAGAGTGACGTACGTAGTGGTTTGAGGCGACAAGCGGATGTGTTCGTGGACTATAGTAGCCATGGAGCAGTTCAGGCTCAATTACACTAGACGCTGAATTAAAGAGGGCTGAATGGTACAATAAAAAGTCTAAGCCGAGTATGACGTCTTAGGGGCATTGTTTCAAAACGCAAATAAAACAGTCGTTACGTGCCCCGCGGTGCCAATACGAGCGGTGCACATACCCAGCACCGTAAGCGTTCCTCCGTCGGCGATGCGGGGGTGCACGATCCAGCGGGTGAGCATGATCCAGCGGGTGTGATAACTTTGTTCAGGCGTCGACGCAATTGGGCACTCATCCCGGATACGTGCGCGCCAGTTTGAATCAGTGCTGCAACATTGCTGCTATCGACTAAAACGTCAATCAAGTTCTGGTTGGTCGGAAAAGTGATAATAGAGCTTTGCGGTGGAGTCGTCAATACAGTGTCACCTGCGGGAGCTGCATCGCTTAGTTTTCCGGAGTCGGTCTTCGGGGCTGCATCGGGGATGGTGGGCGACGAGCCTGCAGCGATAGGGACGATAGCCGACGCGCTGGTGGCGAACGGGACTAGCGACGCCGGATTGACGACGAGGGACTGTTGTTCCAAGGAGCACGAACGTCATTGTTTTGCTGTCGCGGCGCCAACGGAGGCTAGTAACGACACCCGCTCTGTTCGGGGCGATAATAAGTGGGAAATGGCGGTCGCACAGGGGAAGAGACAGTACGGTTGTTACAATGGCGAGCAACGTAACCGATACGCCGGCAGGCGAGACATATTGGCCGACCATCTACGGTTGGCCACTCGGCTGGATTTCGGCAGGGTGCAGGATACCTCGGACCAGTCTATGGACAAGGAGCATGACAACTGTGAAGCGGCAATGGCACATACAGAATGAACTTTAAGATTAGCTAGTTGTTCACGGACTATTGCCTCCACAAATGATGCTGTAGGTAAGTTGTTCGACTCACTTGGGCGGGATAAAAGGGCTGCAGGAGCCATGGCTTCAAGTTCTCGTCGCAGTATACGTGTCAGGTTATCTGATGATGATTGTCACTGCACTCCTAGCCAGTCGTCACAAGAGGATGTCGCAGCTGTGTTCGATAGACGTGTGAACCGCATTGAAATGCGACGGCTCTTGGCCTGCTCAAAGCATTGACACTCTTTTATGATGTCCTGTACTGTTGCACAATTTTTGCACAAGAGCAGGCGGAAAGCATCCTCAGCGATCCCCTTCAGTACATACCCAACCTTGCTGACTCAGCCATATCGCTGTCGGCTTTGTGGCACAGAGCCGCACGTCTTGGATTTAAGAGACGTATGATTCTGCGGACGTCTGGGCGCGGGTCGCTAGTTCGTTCTTATCTGTGTGCTTCCGCCCGGTGGGACGGCCGAACAAGTCCTTCAGCTTTTGTTTGCACGTGTCCACTCGTTAAGCTCTTTCTCGTGGTTGTCATGCCACATCTTTGCCGTGCCTTGTAGGTAAAAGACCAAGTTAGCCAACATAATCGTCGGATCCAATTTGTTGTAGACACCCACGAGCTCATACGTGATGATCAAGTCTTCCACGTCGAGGTGGTCGATGCCGCAGAACGTTCCTGGATCCCGCGGCTGAGCCAGCACTACCGTCGGGGTTCTAGACGTTGATGTGGGCCGCGCCATGTCGGGTCCTGCTTCTTCCGCCATGTTGTCCAGTCTGAGGTGACGACCACTGTGGAGCTCGGGTGTTGTTTATTGTGGGTACCCAGCACCTCCACGAATTTGTTACTTTGCAGAAGTCACATATAACGATGTACTTACAGTATTTACAGGAAAGACAACGATGCGTAAACAAGATGGCTGTTAAAACCGATTCCACTTACACACGTTAAACCGTCTATGATTGGCGCCACTCTTGGTTGCGCCGTAACAATATGAACGTGATTCTCATGCTCTCTAACATTGCGTTACTACATGTCTCACAACGTCATTTTGAAAAGTGCCCGAGTTTCTGTAATCGTGCGGCAGTTTTGGACATTGAAAAAAAGAGTATGAAGATCGCCTTGCAAATATAAAACGGCACTGCCCCCCACTCCCCCACTCCCCGGCTTTAGAGTCGTTGGCACGAAGCACAATCTGTCCCATTTAAATGGAACGGTGACGTTCATTGAGGTTATCGTGAAATGATGAATGGTTGCGAAGGTGAAAACTCCGTGCAAAGGAGACCGCCTGAGAGACCAGTATCAAGAACCGGTGCTTTCATTCGACCATCCAACGATCAACGTCCTCTACACGCTCCTTGATTTGCTAGAACTCTCGAAAAAAAAGAGAATGATCAGCAATGGACAGCGGGAAACTAACGAAAGCGACCCACACCAAACAACACAGTGGTTCCTTGACTTTACCAGATATTGCTTTTACGATCTCACGTTGTGCTAAGTTCTACAGGGAAAATTTGAAAGCGACTCATTAGAAAACAGCTTTGACAAATGCGGGTAGTCAGCTGGCGCGCAGAATCACGTGTCGGTCCCAACTGTCAAGATGATATTGTGCCGACTTCGAGGGTGCTCCAGACGTCATTGCGATGACCATCGATGGAAAGCTCCAAAAGAGTTTTCCGTGCTACCTTTCCTCTCTGCCACCCTCCTGCCATGTATATCCACCCCCTCCCGACGCGGCGTATAAGACAGCAGCAGCAGTGAGAAATTCGAAGGAATAGTCAAAGAAAGCTTCACTTTAAAATTCAAGAGAGCATAACCGCCGTAGGCGTTTGTCGTCTCGATATCGTTTTCTTTGTCCCTTACGCAGCCTCTAATCATGCTCGCATTGCCTAAATCTGGCAAGAAGTCATACGGCTTCTGGAAATGTTTCCAGTTTATCCTTGCTAGCCGGAGGCCCCGACTTTTTTTCTGACAGCACCGTATGCGCTGCCCTGTTAAGCACTTTTGGTAAACAATGAAGACATTTAGATGTATCGTTCCGTGTAGTTTGGTTTCTTGACAGTGTTAATTCTCGTGCGGCAATAAAAAATGTCGCATACCGGCATGATCGTGACGCGAGCAGGACCCACGGATAAACAGCAACGCAGGAGCATGGGCGGTGCAGGCATATTGGAAACCATAGGCTGATGTATTTATAATATGTGTAATATGTATAATATTGTCACGAGCTGTCATGAACCACGGCTGCCGCGCAGACAACCAGATGGAAGAAAGAGGAGAATGACGTTAGCCAAGCTGCTGCGGGACCGCTCTTCAAAAACCGCGCCTATCAACCAGATTCATCTGGTTCTGCATTAAACACCTCGTGTGTAACATTTGGTGGAGCTGTGCGGGGTAACTCCCACGACCTACAATGGACGAATCAGCACAAGAACTACGCCGAAGCCGTCGCCTCACCGGACTATCGCTGTCGCGCTCAATCATGGCCACAGAGCAAAACACCCTCACCAGCAGTGCCTTGGCGAGCCCAGTCCCTATTCAGCACTACCGAGAGCCACGCACGTTCTCGACGAAGACAGAGGAAGATTTGGATGAGTGGCTAACCCCTTACGAAAGGGTAAGCCAATACAATAATTGGAACGCTGCCAGTCAGCTTAGGAACGTCGTTTTCTTCTTGGCCTGCACGGCGTTGGTATGGTATGACAATCACACGGACATACTAACTACATGGACACGCTTCGTTGAGGAGATCAAGAAGTGTTTCGGTGACTCGGACGCAAAGAGGAAACGTGCGGAATTCACATTAGCCCAGAGAGCTCAGGTACCCGGCGAGACTTGCACTACCTATATCGAAGTAATTTTGAAGCTGCGCCGAACCGTCAATCCTCAAATGACAGAGGAATATAAAGTGGGGCACGTCGTAAAAAGAATAGCTGAAGACGTGTACTACTTCCTCATTGGTAAAGAGAACTTGAACACTGCATCAGACTGATACGGCAGTGCCGTACGTTCGAGGCGCTGAAGACTCGCCGAATTACACCAAAGTTTGGGCGGCTGGCCAATGTAACGACCGTAGCAAGTGTTGACACGAGTCCTCCGCTCCCAGACCTTTCGTCCGCCATCCGCCAGATAGTGCGCGAGGAGCTCCAGCGGCATGACGAAGAGGCACTTTATGCGGCACCACGTTGCAGCTCCACCGTTTTCCGAGACACTCTTTGGGAACCCCCTTCAGCTACTTGGAACCCTCGGTGAACGTCGCGGATCTTAACGGTTCCAGAGACGAACCGCATTACATTACGACCGAACCACCACGCAATGATTCGCGCCCTCAACGTTTTCATCCACGCCCACGCAACTTTCGTCCACGAAGATTTTCCGCTACCTACGACTTTCAACGGGAAGAGCCTCGTTACCCTCAACCGATGTCTTCGGCAGAATACTTCGATCTGCATTCTGAAGTTCGCCCTTTTCCAGTGTGTTACTGCTGCGGCATGCCTGGCCACATAGCTAGGTATTGTAGCCGACGCCGAGTATCGAACTACGGACCGTCAGCGCCGACTATGCGGTCAAGCGGTCGTACACTGCGCACTCAGTCACCAGGGGACTCGACTTCAGGAAGCCACTTCCCAGAGGACCGATGCACCGCCCAGGAGACTTACTTTGGAGAAGAAAAAACCCGGAGCCGCTACCGCTCCTCTGCCTTGGACCGTACTGTGACGCCACCACCAGCCTTCCGAGCCTCCCGATCACCGTCCCCTCGGCCGCGATTCATGTCACCATCGCCTCGGCGCCGTTTCGTGTCGCGCCGGCCGGGAAACCAGCCAGCGCGGCCGATGGAGGTGAGGTCGCTGGAAAATGTGTGCTACCGACTCAACTGCCTCCGACTATTTTCATGCTGAAGAATAAGGTTCATGTACTGATTGATGGGGTCTCTGCAATGGCTTTAGTTGACACGGGAGCAACTGTCTCGGTCATGAGTGTGGGGTTTAAAGGCCTTCTGTGCCGCAAGGTTATGTTTCATTGGGACCAGTGCAGAAGTTTCCATGGAGTCAGTGGTGCATCATTGTACCCTGTTGGTGTGTGTAACGTGGATGTGTCTTTGTATGGGAAAGTTTTTAATGCAGAGTTTATTGTTCTTCCTCGCTCGTCGCATGACGTGATTCTGGGGATTGACTTTTTGCAATTGTGTGGTGCCAGTGTTGACAGCCGGACGGGACAACTCAGTGTCGACACCAGTGTTTCGCCTGTGCTCTTTGAAGGTGCAGCTTGCTTGGAGAGTGTGTTGTGCGTGTCTACAGTTGTGCCCGCCTTATCCGCGATGCGTGTTGCCGTCGCCTGTTCATCTCCGACTCCTATATCGTTCGATGGTGCATTGGAACCTGTACATCAAAACTGCCTCAAGAAAAACGTGTTAGTTCCGCACTGCGTGGTCTCAGTGACCAATGGATGCGCGGGTCTGTGGGCGCTAAACTGTTCTACTGAAGCGGCAGTGCTACCTCAAGGCCTAAAGATTGCCACGTTTCAGGAAGACTCGCCCGTATCGGCGGCAGTACTTACAGAGCTACCCGATGGAGGAGCAACCAGTGTCTCGAGCCGCGGGAGCTCGAAGATACTTTCCATGATTGATAAATCACTCAGTGATCACGAGCGTCGAGTGTTGGTGGCCCTGCTTACGAAACACACCTCGGTATTCGACTTTGCGCAGCACGATGGCCCGCCATCAATTCCTGCGTCTAGAACTCGTCACCGCATCCACACAGGAGCCGACTAGCCAATCCGACAAAAACCCTACCGTGTGTCCCCGTCAAAACGCAAGATAATCAGTGATCAGGTCCAAGAAATGCTATTCAAAGGCGTCATTCGAGAATCATGTAGTCTTTGGGCAGCCCCCGTGATAGCGGTGAAGAAGAAAGACGGTACGTGGCGTTTCTCTGTTGATTATCGTCGCCTAAACGCCATTACTAAGAAAGACGTATATCCGCTCCCACGAATTGATGACGCCATCGACTGTCTCTTTGCGGCATCTTTTCCTCAATTGTTTTACGGTCAGGTTACTGGCAAATTCCTATACACAAGGACGACAGAGAAAAGACAGCATTTGTAACAATCGACAGACTATTCGAGTTTAACGTGATGCCTTTCGGGCTGTGTAACGCGCCCGCAACGTTCGAAAGGTTCATGGAGACGATATTACGCGGCTTAAAATGGGAAGTTTGCATGTGCTACTTAGACGACGTTGTGATCTTCGGGCGAACGTTTAGTGAGCCCAACAAACGTTTGGACTTGGTCTTCAACTGCTTGGAGAAAGCGGGTCTTGTGCTCAATTCAAGGAAATGCTGTTTTGGAGAACGACAAACTCTTGTGCTAGGACATCTGGTCGCTAAAGAAGGCATCCGACCAGATCCGCAAGAGACTCCGGCCGTAGAAGCATTTAAGGTACCCAACTCTGTCAAGCAGTTAAGAAGTTTCTTGGGCTTGTGCTCCTATTTTAGCCGATTTATTCCTCGGTTTGCTGACATGGCTCATCCCCTTACAAGCATTCTCCAGAAAGGCGTTCCCTTTGAGTGGACTGCTGTGCGACTCATCGTTTCGCCAGCTCAAGTTCCTGTTGACGTCCCAACCAATTCTTTGCCACTTTGATCCTTCATCACCAACTGAGATTCACACCGATGCCAGTGGCGTATGCATCGGTGCTGTGCTAGTTCAGCGTGTTGGCGACAGTGAGCACGTGATCTTGTACGCTAGCCCGTCCTTGAGCCGCTCCGAGCGCAACGACACAGTCACCGAACAAGAGTGTCTGGCGGTCATCTTCGCAGTGAAACGGTTTCGTTCGTATCTCTACGGGCACCCCTTCACTGTGATCACAGATCATCAATCGCTATGCTGGCTTGTGAATCTGCGGGATCCCTCAGGACGACTAGCGTGCTGGGCCCTCCGTCTACAGGAATACGATTTCGTTATTTGCTACAAAAGTGGCCGGCGACATGCTGACGCTGATTGTCTTTGTCGGATGCCACTTCAAATAACTGAATGTGATGCGGACAACTTTGATGAATACATCGCTTTTGTGTCTCCGGAACTTCCGGATATCGGTACTGTCATATCCGAGCAGCACAAGGACGACAGCTTACAACCGCTCTTCGCGGCAGAACAGGAGTCACCTGCAAGCAGTCGCTCTGTATAAGAAGAGCTACTCGACCACCGGTGCACGCTACCTTTTAGTTGTCCCCAAGAACCTTCGCCACCAAGTATTATACGCCATGCACGATGACCCAACTTCCGGTCATCTTGGTTCCACACGTACGCTCTACCGGGCCCAAGAACGTTTTTACTGGCCTAAGATGCGGAAGGATCTCGAACGGTACGTCACCAGCTGCTCTCAATGCCAGCGCTACAAGCGTCTGCCACAAGCGGCACACGGCCTGCTTCAACCAGTTCCCCCTTCTAGAGTCGACCCCCTTTGAGCAAGTTGGCATAGATTGTCTGGGCCCTTTCCCGCAATCCTCCAAGGCCAATCGTTGGGTTATCGTTTGCGTAGATCACCTTACCCTATCAACCAGATTCATCTGGTTCTGCATTAAACACCGCGTGTGTAACAATATGTATAGATAGGACACAAAATAGCCTGATGATGAAAGCGAGTGATCATTCACAGATATACATAAGTGGCAAAATAAAAGAAACATGACGACTGAAGCAGAAAACTTTGTCCTTTTCGCTCGGCGTGTAGTCCACCTTTTTTCTCCGCTTTTTTGTGTTCTCCATTTCTTACGAGCACTTAGCGAACGGGTTAGTCATCTGTGCTGCCACTTAGAGATGCATTGCTGTGCAGGTGATTGACGTCATTGTTTTCGGACGTGATTAATTGCTGCTTTAAGGTCAAGAGAGGGTGCTTGTGTTTCGGCGACTAAGCATGCCTAAGCGTGCGAAAACGTGCGCGCACCGTATCATAATATAGTCACTACACCAGCGTAAAATAACCGGGCGACACTAACGGCGATAAGAATAGATGTTAGCGTATTCTGGCTAGTTAATGAATAAAATACGTCAGACTCAGATACGCGTCTCCTACACATGCACCGCCCCGAAAGATTTGCAACCCGCTCTCGGTAGTTGCAACCAGTGCTTATCTCACGGACAGCGTCTGAGTGATGTGTTGCCTTTGCCCCTCTTCGCCTGCTTACAGCTTTAAGGCGATCCTGGCCAGTGGAGAAACATGGCAAACTCCTCACGCGCTGTGAACACGCTTCCGGGCTCTCTAACGTCTGCAGGATTTACCGAGGCTCTGTAAATAGCTCCAAATATGTGTGCGCGTGCTATGCCAGTTGCGTAGGTGTTTCCCGAGCGCGCATCATATCATATTTAACTCTACATCGTTAGCGACATTCAAGCCTTCCTGCCAGTCTAATGTCTTGCATGACACATAATGACCCATAAGGTCCGGAATATCTTTGCCTACGTAGAAATCCGAGAAAAGATTGATACCATAGCTTAAGAAGCTTTCCCTTAGTGCACTACTTGAGAACACCTTATCTCTCCTTTGTCACTGTGCAGTGCCTATTGCGAGATTGGACGTCCTTTCCTGCTTATTCTACCCCGCGTCATTGCCATATAAATTTGGCCGTACCCTTAGTTCCACTCCTTTCTTTTTAAAGATGTATTTTCTCTCAGGGGTTACAGCGTGGACTTGACTGGTCGCTCCGGATGCTGTCGTCTCAAGGTTGTGACTAATGAGGCGCATATTTCGATGGAAAATGCTCATCTATCATTTGTCTCCACTATAACTGAAGAGAGAGAGAAACGAAGAGGGAAACGTAGGGAGGATATCCAAGGACGTGCCCGGTTGGCTGCACTTGGGGAGGGAGAAAAGGAAAGAACATGTAAGGGAGCGGAAATGGGGAGGAAATGAAACCGCAAGCGCCTGCTACAAGAAATAATACGGGCATGCCCTACAACTTGAAGCGCAAATACTCGCACCTGTGCTTTCAATTCACACAGCTCGCAGATTCGCGCCATTTCCAGCGCGTGATCAATGAGACAACGAGTACAAGGCAATGGGAAGAGGAGCGGCAGAATATGCGGTCCAGCAAGATTATTCGCGTCGGTTGCAGGGAGAAAAAGAGGAAAGGAAGACTTATTTTGCAACACCATTGCCACTGCCTTCTCGCAAATTGTCGCTAATGCGAAGATACATTCGCTGCCATGTAATAATGACATTTTTTTAGCTGTAAGGACATCGTTCAGTCCGCGCATGGTCCGGAGCTATTGGCTGTACACCTGAGCGCGCAAAAGTTTGGAGACCACGACGGCAGCAAAAATTATTTTCTCCCATTTCAGTCATGTAGCTTGGAACTGGGACGTCCTCTGCATCGCGTTCAAGCACTCGTCTTTAGACCACATGTCGACGCTGCGAAATAAAACAAAAATGTTTCTTTTTTTTATGCCGGCGCGTATGGAACATTTGATATATGAGACTGCTCCTCTTGATCACTTTCTTCCGCATTGCCCCAATATCAGCTAGCGACTTATTTTCAAAACCGTGTAGCCTTAGAATGTCGGGCAATATTGTCTTTTCACGTCTTCTAAACCCAACCTTGTTTTTTTTTTCTTTTGTCAGCGCTATGAATATTCTCTGCCTCCTCACCATGCCGTGCTCTGAGCCAAAGCCATCTTGCCGCTATAGTGAAACGCGGACGCTGAATTAATACGTAAGCATAACGTATCGATACACTGAAAACTTAATTAGAACTTCGTAAACTGCTACTGACAAGTGTGTGAAGAAGGCCGCATCTACAAGTCAGGTAAGGCTCGTAGTATTCTGGCTATGAAAATATCGCTTGTTGAATCACGCATGCGTGGTTGCATAACAGACAACAGCCGAATTAATAACCAACGTTTACTTCGTAGTGCTTGGAAGCAAACATTACGCACCAAGCACAATATATTTTGGTGTATATCTACCAAACTTGGATTTTCTCACTTGGCAACCTGTGACGTCCATCGGTACACTAGGGCCACCATTTTCGGTTGTCATCGTGCTCGACCTCATCTTTCTATCTGATGTTTCTCCTTCGTGCTTATCTTGAAGTTAAGCCCCTTAAGTTGTATAAAATCCAGTGCAACTCATCGTATCTGCTAAGTTCCTCTCACTGCCAAGTAACAGTGTAAATCAAGTTGAACAGCAATTGATGAGATTATTTTCGTTCGTCGACGCCTTTATTGTGCTTTATTAGTGGATACTTCCGCGCTGCACTTTTTGTTATCCGCCGCAAGGGCATGTGAACCGAGCAAACAAAAACAGTAGCCTACACTACGAATGCACAGAGTGTGTGTGTCTGTGTGTCTGTGTCTGTGTGTCTGTGTGTCTGTGTGTGTGTGTGTCTGTGTGTCTGTGTGTGTGTCTGTGTGTGTGTCTCTGTTTGTGTGTGTCTGTGTGTGTGTGTGTCTGTGTGTGTGTGTGTCTGTGTCTGTGTCTGTGTGTGTGTGTGTGTGTGTGTGTGTGTGTGTGTGTGTGTCTGTGTGTGTCTGTGTGTGTGCGTGTGCGTGTGCGTGTGTGTGTGTCTGTGTGTGTGTCTGTGTGTGTGTCTGTGTGTGTGCGTGTGCGTGTGCGTGTGTGTGTCGCTGCATTACGCAATTCCTAATCGCTTTACCATCGACGGCTTGACGGACAATGGTACGATGACTAGTGTGTGAAAACGATGGCGCGTCCACGATGGCATGCCGAGAATCAGATGACGAAGGAGGGGCGGTAATCTAACGCTGAGTAGACCATAAATATCATCGCTTGGCGCAAATAAGAAGGAACGGAATGGAACAAGGCAAGCGCTTCCGTCCCTCCTTGTTTGCGCCAAGCGATCATATTTATGGTGTACGCAGCAATATGAACCGACTAGCGCAGCAGCATGAACTTCTGGGCAATGTAATGACCGCGACGGCATCACGGCGACTGTTCGACGATGACTGCATGATGATGAGTGTATGGCAACAGCGCAATGGCGATGATGGCATGACAATTGTATGAGAACAACGTGATGGCGACAAGTGTATGACGACAGTGGCGTCACGACAATGACCTGACGACAGTCGGATGACAAAGGTGGAACGATGACGATGGCATGACCACGACCACATGACAACGGCGGAATGACGACGGATGCATACTAGCGGATGTCTGACGACGACGCCATGTCGAAGATGACATGGCAACGGAGACATAATTACGATTGAAGGACGACCGCATGATTGCGTCAGAATGATAGAGGATTGGCGTAGATGGAGCGACGAAGCCCGTATGAAGACGACTGCATGACAAGAATGAGATGACGTTACTGAAATGATGACGAAGGTAAAACAGCAGCGTGGCGACGACTGTGTGATGAAGATGGTGTCATGGCGACGGCATGACGAGTGTCGAATGACGAAGTAAGAATGATGACGATATAACACGACCGTATGATTGCGTCAGAATGATAGAGGATTGGCGTAGATGGAGCGACGAAGCCCGTATGAAGACGACTGCATGACAAGAATGAGATGACGTTACTGAAATGATGACGAAGGTAAAACAGCAGCGTGGCGATGACTGTGTGACTAAGATGGTGTCATGGCGACGGCATGACGAGTGTCGAATGACGAAGTAAGAATGATGACGATATAACGACCGCGACGGCATCACAATGACTCGTTGACGAAAACGGAAAGACTACGAGGGCGTGAAAACGATATGAGGACAATGGGATGGACAAGACGATCATATGACAACAATGGTAGGACGACGACTGTATTACGAGGACTCTATGACGACGATGACGTGACGACGAAGGTGCGATGACAGTCGGAAGACGTAGCTGGAGTGATGACGATGGAACAACAATGGCGTCACGACGGTGGTGTGACAACTAATACATGACAGCTGTGTTACGACAACGACGTGATGACGACGGCATTAAGAGTGCCGGTTTACAAAGCTGGAATGACAACGATGCAACAACTACGACGACATCGGGACAACGAGCACCCACCTAGTGGCCAAAGCTACTAGACAAGTAAAACTCTTGCTTGGGCTAGTTGGTTCATACTTGAATTAGTAAAGGCAACGCGCGGAAGGCAAGGACTCAAGAAGAACAAAAACGACAGCACTGGCGCCTTTGAAGCCTTAGAATCTAGAAGCCTTAAAAGCCTTAGAGGCCTTAGCGCCGGTCCTGTCGTTTGTGTTCTTCTTGAGTCCTGGTCTTCTGCGCCTTGCCTTTACTACTAGACAACTTGGGTCACTGGGCACAGAGGAAAGAAAGCTTAGGAGAGGCCCCGGCCAGCACAGACGTGTTGGAGAAAGTGTGGCGATAGTCACGTGCTGTTTTTGCAAAGGAACGCTGGGACTGTAGTCCAAAACGTCAACGTTGCCAAAGCAACCGTGCTTCTCAATATCTCGCTGCAGCTCTTTGCCCCTGTAAACGAAGACATTTGCATATGGACATCGAACAAGTCTCTAGAAGTTGTCAACCATCGGCTGCAGGAAGCTTTGAACGCAATCGGTGATTATTTAAGAGAACGGGGCATGAAGATATCTTATGCCAAACCAGCGGTTCTGCCTTTCACAAGAAAAAAAGGTTCGAAATTTTGATCTTTCAACAGACGGCCATGAGATTGAGCTGGTTTGGAAACATTGTTTTGTCGGCGTGATTTTAAGCCACCAGCTTCGATGCACTCATTATTTGACCGCCCTGGAGGACCAAATTAGTTGTGTTATAAATGTTCTCCGCAGAATTGCAGCCACGAAGTGCGGTGGAACAATTGCATCCCTGCTTCACGTTCACTCCGCACTTGTGCGTCAGAGAATTGCTTACTCCGCCCCTATATTCCCCAAATTATCTGCGACGTCCCTCCATCGGCTACAGCTGTTGCAGGCTCGGAGTTTGCGAGTGTGCCTAGGAGTTCCGCAAGCTACGACCAGTCACCTCACCATTGCAGAAGTGCGGGAACCGCATTTAACGGTGATTCGCAGCCTGGAAACATGCCGACATCTCTTCAGAATTCCTACTCAGCATTCTGCGCACCCCCTTCCCTCCCTGATAGAGAACCGTCAGAGTGCACAAATACACGCCATGTTTCAAGAGCATAAATCACGACTCCCGCGATCACTTTTTTGGCACTCAGACCTTTACTACCCACCATGGCTTCTGCAAGCGCCGAAAATAGAAACGTCAATCGAAGCGCTTAAAAATAAAAGAGACGTTTGCACATTAGCAGCAAAACAATTAGCATTATATCACCTATTTGACAAGTACCAGGAATCTATTCACATCTATACGGACGGTTCTGTAATCAAAGAAAGTGCGACAGCAGCTTATGGTATACCATCCTTAGAGGTAGAGTACGCTTGTCGACTGGGACACACGTCGTTTTCACTTACACCATTATTTTCATGGGCGTATAGACTGGTGCTGCGGATTTCTGACCATATGAAGTGATTTCTTTTCATTTTGCTACTTATTTTTGTATTGTTTTTCCGCTATGAGAAAAGGAGTAGCCGTCACCATTATAAGGTGACTACGTCACTTTCTTTTATTTTCATTTCAAGTAGAAAGAAGATATTTCGGCCCGTGTCTTTCTCGCAGAATATTCTGTTCGCGAGAAAAGCTGACTTTGGAGTGCGGTGTGCAAGCTTGAAAGTTCTGTCTAGGGTCTACGAGTGTGAGTGTCAGCCAACAACAGACACACTCAAGTAATCACGGCGCGGGTCTTCATCGTCTTCTTCAACGTGTCATGGAAGAGCATAGGAGCCCGTCTGCGTCACTAAAACTGTTACAGAAGTTTCATAGGCTTTGTTCTGATGCGCGTCAGCAGCACACACTCTTGGCAGCTCGTAGCATTGAAAATTCAAAGCTCGCGCCTATTTCACCAACTGATTGAAGGCGCAAAGGGAGATGGCACACCAACATGGCTGCATTTCCGGCTTCAAAAACCGGGAGTCAGCACCTCTCCTATTTTGTTTCTTTCCTCCGTGGTAACTGGGTTATTGTAGAGGGCAGGACGAAGACAGCATGACGAGAGTCAGATCCCAAGTGGAATGACGACACTGGAACGGCCACGACGCATCGTTTGCGTGATGATCGTTTGCGTGAGCATGCGCACTGTGTCAAGAATAAGACTGGCAGTAATCTGACTGTTAATTGTGCAAAGTGTGGCAGTTGACCACTCCTGAACGACACACGTGGGTTGAAAAGGTACAGCAATCAGATGCCCAGAGGCATTTGAGGCATTGAGGCATTTTCCTCTTTGAGGCATTTTGAGGCATTTTCTCATATGCCTCAATTTGAATCTTTGAGGCATTTTCAATGTGTCAATTAGGAGCCACCTGTGTTATAGTTCCCCTTCCATAGCTCTTTGTGATAAAGAACTTAAGTTCCTTAGAAGTTAATCAGTTTGGCCTGTATCCACTATGTGTACGGTTACATTTGGATTGTTTAATGTTATTGACGCATGCGCAGCAGGAGTTGACCGACGATGACTCGCCTTGCCTTTCTTCTTTTACTCTCTTTATGCCAGTTGTGAAGTGTATATATTTCCGCAGGCTTCAATAAAGGTGTTGTCGGTAGTCAGCTCTCGTCCGGTGTCCTCCCTTGTCCGTGTTCTTTTTTTTGACGCTGTTTTAAATATCAATAATCCGTACCAACTAGTTCGCACCCAAACCATTCTGAATAAACACGCTCTGTTAGGAATGGCCTGCCTAGATGGCAACATTTTCTCAGCCAGCTGCAGCTGCGAGCGTTGCGAACTTCCCCGAAGAGAACATGGAAGCCTTCAACACCCACCGCGGTAACTCGTTTCGTAGGGGCGGCGAGGTGCCGCGTCAACAACCCCTCGGCGCCGCATGACTAAACGGGATCAGCTATGGTTAGTGAAATCGTCAACGCCTTCACGGTTCGACTGAAGCAGGGAGATTTCCTGGAAGGAGATGCCTTGCGGTGCCTTTTCACGGGCCTTTGAAGACGCCAGCCAATGGGCAGCGGCAGAGGCCACTGTGCGAGGTCCGCTCTGGAATTTAGAGGCGCCGGCTGGGGTCGGGCGTGACCACCTGGCTACGGGGACGCAGGACAATGGACAACACGACGGCCGCGTTGCGAAGGTCAACTCCGAGTGCAGTGAAAGTGCGTACGTGTGTGTGTTAACCGTCCCGCAGAGAGGCGGCTTGTTTACGATAACGTCGAACGACCTAGGGATCTAGGGAACACGAAGCGTTTAGAAAGGGCTGTTGTCGCCTGCTAGTTTGTGGTCGTCGTCATGCTCAGTGCTCGTGCTGAGTGTTTGAAGCTGTGTGCTCGTTTGCTGTATGTTCGTCTTGCGGGCTCCATTTGAGAGTCACGCTAAACTGTGTAAATGTATCCCATGTTTAAAATGTAAATACTGTAAATAAATCCTGCTCGCCTAAATCCCGACGAACAGTCAAGGTCCTCCCTATAGCTACGACTTGCAACTCTTACATCTGGATGGCAATGGTGAGAACGGCCTACGGCTCCTAGATCGGCCTACGACTCGGGAGACAGCAACGGTAGCTCACGGACTTTGGCACAAGGTGACCGACCGGTATCCTGATGAAGTTGGAGGTGACCTGGGATTGACCACCTCTTGCAACTGACTGGATACGGCGGAGAAGGACTGGTGATATGGTGCTGCTTCAGTGGGTAAGCGTTTGGTTTAGGCTGTGAGATTTACCAAGCTTCAATTTGTCTGTGTTTGCAGATTTGATTCGCTAGGGATCTTTTTACTTGTATTCTGATTTGCGTGAGTATCGCAGCAAGTATTGTGTTACAGCAGAGCCAAAGCTTAAAGTAGCGACCATGGTCCTAATGTGTTTGACGAGAGCTGACCTGTTGTGGTTGTGTGAAGAGATCAAGGTAGACGTAGAGGAGAACTTGACGGAATGAGAGATTCGTAAAACCATCCTAGAAAGTAACAATGATTTGAAATTCACTGAACAAATGGGCAAACGAATTCTAAGTAAAGAACAGGAACAGGAAGCAATTAGGCAAGAACAGGATCAATTTAAACAAAACAGGAAAAAGCTAGGCAGGAAATAAAAAGTATTTCACAGGAAGAAGGCCTAACAGAAGTAACGAGGCAGTACATTGATGCACTGAACAATGAGATTCAAGGTTTAGAGCAGGCAATCGAACTTAGTCAACAGCGGCTTGAGAAATCTGTAGGCAGGATGCAGCGAAAGTGGCAGGAAATTAATAGCAGATTTTGGTTGAAAGCCGAGAAAACTAGTAGTACCTGTGAGAGTAGCAGCACGTTCATAGGTGAACTCGAAGTGCTAGCAGCTAACAATGCCTTAGTGGCAGCAGAGGCCGGTAAAGGCCATAGTGAGAGCAACGTGGTGCTGTGCCAACAGAGCACTGTAGAGACAGCTAGGCCAGCTGTGAATGAATTGGCACAATTACCGCGCGTGTGCGTCGCTTGTAACGTTAGCGAGGTACAGGATACTGCGAACCCGACAGACGTGAGCACCCATGTCGAGTCAGATCTGCGCGCCAAAGTGAAGTGCGAGCTGGACGACGCAGTCGAGGGTAGTTCTCAGGATTGCGAGCTGCGCCGCTCAGATAGGCCAGCTGTGAATGAATTGGCACAATTACCGCGCGTGTGCGTCGCTTGTAACGTTAGCGAGGTACAGGATACTGCGAACCCGACAGACGCGAGCACCCATGTCGAGTCAGATCTGCGCGCCAAAGTGAAGTGCGAGCTGGACGACGCAGTCGAGGGTAGTTCTCAGGATTGCGAGCTGCGCCGCTCAGATAGGCCAGCTGTGAATGAATTGGCACAATTACCGCGCGTGAGCATCGCTTGTAACGTTAGCGAGGTATAGGATACTGCGGACTCGACATACGCGAGCACCCATGTCGAGTCAGATCTGCGCGCCAAAGTGAAGTGCGAGCTGGACGATGCAGTTGAGGGTAGTTCTCAGGATTGCGAGCTGCGCCGCTCAAGAGAAGACAACTGCATTGTCTAGGGATCGATCGGTGCAGCTCTCCGCCAATCTAGGTAGCCAAGAGAGGAATGATTTAGTTAGGAATCATTCAGACTGTGCGCGTGAGACAGCGATCGAGACCGACGGGCTGTGTGCCGAGGCACAGCGTGAGCTGGACGATGTAGTAGAGGGCAGTTCGCAAGAGTGCAAGTTGCATAGCTGGTGTAAAGACTGCTGCATTGTTCAAGAGTCGCTTGAACTCTCCGCCAGTTGAGGCAAAGAGAGAGTAGATTTAAATAATAATCACTCAGACTGTGCGGGTAAGAGACCGATCCGGGCCGACGAGATGTGTAACAGCCAGCACGAAGCGCGAGACGACGGCATGAAAGCGAGTTCAAAAAGAAAGGGCCGCAGAATTGAATTAAATTATAGGGTTTTACGTGCCAAAACCACTTTCTGATTATGAGGCACGCCGTAGTGGGGGACTCCGGAAATTTTGACCACCTGGGGTTCTTTAACGTGCGCCTAAATCTAAGTACACAGGTGTTTTCGCATTTCGCCCCCATCGAAATGCGGCCGCCGTAGCCGGGATTCGATCCCGCGACCTCGTGCTCAGCAGAATAACCCCATAGCCACTGAGCAACCACGGCGAATAGAAAGCGCCGCAGAAAGAAGCGCCGAAAAGATCAAAAAGCGGTAATTAAAATACTGCAGCCAACAAGGGCAAGAGGCGCGAAAACCCAAGGCGCGAGGAAAGGGAAGGAAAGGTCATCATTGACTATGTTGGCGCATCAAACACCATCGAGCCACCGGTCTAAAAGAGACCGAGGAGCATGTTCTGCACGGACGCGGACAAAGGGCACGGGGCAGTTACGTTCCCCGTCGTTCCGTCGTTCTTTTCGGAGTGCAGCATGTAATACGAAGAAGCGCAAGGTGGCAGGACGAGACGAGGTGATAAGGAGTTGCGACGCGGTCAGTCGAGTTCGTGATGAAAGCGGGGCGCCAGGACGCAAATTGGCAGGAGACTGTAACGTCTTGGAGGAGCTGATAGTGTGCCAGCCCTTTTGTTGTTCCTCGGTAGCCAGAGTTGCTTTCGAACAACGACCACCTCGAGTACGGCTCAAAAGTATAAGTCAGTGGTAAAGATTCGGAACTGGAGGCCAAGAGAGCTTCCGTAGAAGTGAAGCGTTTTGTTTTAATTTTGAGCACTTGGAAATTTTCGCGATTTCAGACTAGGATTTATTTCAATGTCTAAGGTATGAGCTTTATTGGTGTTTTCGTTTGAGAAGCTCCGAGGTTTGAAAGAGGTGTTGTATTTACACAATTAGTTTCGCGAGTGTCCATTAATGAGTAGATACGCTTTCTTTTTTGTATGCGTGAGTAACCTGAAGGTCAAGGTTATCGTTGAGAGGCCTATCGTAACTCGCGTGTGTATTAGTTTACCTTCCTTTTTATGTGTTTTTTTTATTTTCTAAGGTTAAGTGCGTAGGTTTTCAGAAAGTGCGTGATTTGCACTAGGAGTTCATAGTTCCATTAGCGCATGTCCTGTGCGGACGGAAGGAAGCAGAACGTTTATGACTGGGCTGCTCATGTGTGTTAAGGGCAGCCGTATTCTGACTTCTCTAGTACGCGGGCGTAGAACGAGTTATTAGCAGACGCAATTTTTTAAGGGTTCTGCGGAGTGCGTAAGTTACGCAAGTTTAGTTGTTCGTTTAAGGTACGTGTCCTGCATGGACTAGAGGAAGAAACGTAAGCGTGAAGAAACGTTTGGGTGCGACGCAAGCACGTGTTCTGAATAGGGACCACAAAGCAAGCGCGATTGTGATTACGTACCTGTGGAGTTGGCCAGACTGTTCAGTGGCAATAGTACATGAAATAGGTACGCCACTGCGATAAGGTAAGAAAAGGCTGTTCGTGAAGTTAGGCTGCTTATGTTCGGGTATTGTTGGTTGAGAGCCTTCGGTTTAGTTCTACGTAAACCTTTACTCTTATGCAGCGCGACGGTCAGGTTTGGTCGAACTCAAGGGGAACGTGAACGCTCGCTTTGGCGGCACAAAATTTTGGGGCGAAATTTGGGTTCCCAGTTGAGTGGTTTGCATTGAAAATTTTGATAGGAAGCCTGGTAGGTTAACAGCTGATTCCAGGCGTTTGCACGCTGAGCGGTATTGTGTTGCCGGGATAGACTCTTCTGTGCCGGTTGTTGTGAGATCGTTGCAGGCATTCCAAGTGCGCAGGGATTGCAGAGAGCAAAGCCATCTTCTTGCTCGCCAGCCATTCTCTTCCTGTCCAGCGGTTGTCAGCACTGGCCAGTCCAGATTTTCCGGGCCATGGAGGAACTGTTAGGAATGGCCTGCCGAGGTGGCAACATTTTCTCAGCCAGCTGCAGCTGCGAGCGTTGCGAGCTTCCCCGAAGAGAACATGGAAGCCTTCAACACCTGCCGCGGTGACTCGTTTCGTAGGGGCCGCGAGGTGCCGCGTCAACAACTCCTCGACGCCGCATGACTGAACGCGATCAGCTATGGTTAGTGAAATCACCAACGCCTTCACGGTACGACTGAAGCAGGGGGATTTCCTGGAAGGAGATGCCTTGCGGTGCCTTTTCACGGGCCTTTGAAGACGCCAGCCAATGGGCAGCGGCAGAGGCCACTGTGCGAGGTCCGCTCTGGAATTTAGAGGCGCCGGCTGGGGTCGGGCGGGACCACCTGGCTACGGGGACGCAAGACAGTGGACAACACGACGGCCGCGTTGCGAAGGTCAGCTCCGAGTGCAGTGAAAGTGCGTACGTGTGTGTGTTAACCGTCCCGCAGAGAGGCGCCTTGTTTACGACGACGTCGAACTTTTGGCCTGACCTAGGGATCTAGGGAACACGAAGTGTTTAAAAACGGCTGTTGTCGGCTGCTAGTGTGTGCTCGTCGTCATGCTCAGTGCTCGTGCTGAGTGTTGGGAGCTGTGTGCTCGTTTGCTGTATGTTCGTCTTGCGGGCTCCATTTGGGAGTCACGCTAGACAGTGTAAATGTATCCCATGTTTAAAATGTAAATACTGTAAATAAATCCTGTTCACCTAGTCCTGTCGCCCCAAGTTCCTCCGAATGGCTGACAACTCCTACAACTGGTAACAGCCGTGGGATCGTCCGCCAAATCTTACAGCTCGTGCACATGGATTTAGAAACCTAATCGGGAATTTCCCAGAAACATAATGCGCAATCTCCCACTACGGCGTGCCTCATAATCAGATCGTAGTTTCGGCACGCAATTTTCATAATTTATTTATTAGCAAAAGTACAGATAATTACATGTGCGTAGTATACATAAGGAGGTCCCATAGTCAAAGACTGTATCGGGACCTCCTGTTAAAGACACTTATGATGTTATACAATGTTTAAAGCAACAGTAGTACAGATGAGAGCTTAAAGTAATATCAAAACATGTTTATAGCATATGAGTAATAAGAACACTTGTTAACAGAATGATAATATAAAAAAGAAAAAATTATCAAGAAATGGACAATTTCAATATGTATTTAATATGAATGATTTTAGTTTTCTTTTAAATTGGTATAAATTTTTTGCATTTTTCATTATAGGTGGTAGAGTATTCCAAAGCGATATCGAGGAAAATTCTGCAGTCTGTTTACCATAGTTAGTTCGCACTTTAGGTAGACGGAAATTATTATTGAGTGCAAATTTAGTGTGACTATGAACTATCAGGTCGCAAGGTGGGAAGCAGATTGATGGTAGTTCCTTAGACATATATTTGTAGAATACAATCCCTAGATTATATTTGGCGAGTTCTGAAATGGTTAGGATGTTGTTTTCATGTAGTAGGGATTTTCTATTTGCTAAGCGTGAACTGCTTGTCATAATTCTTATGGATTGGTTCTGGATTACCTGGAGAGATGCCAAGTGAGTGTTATAAGTGTTACCCCAGCATAATATACCGTAGATAATATGGGAGTGAATGAATGAGTGGTATAGCGAGATTAATGTATTATGTGTAAACTAGGGACGAGTTTTAATTAGAACGCGAATACCGTATGCTATTTTCTTTTTGACGTGAGAAATGTGATATTTATATTTCAAGCTGCAGTCAAGAGAAATCCCAAGAAAAGATCAGCATGGACTGGGAGAGATAGAGTGTGAGCCAAAAGTTAAAGAAGGGGAGGATGCCGAATGTTGTTGATGTGAGGAAAGTACAACAAATTTAGTCTTGGTGGAATTAATAAATAGGTTAGCATTACACCATCTTAAAACATTTTCTAGATCTGTATTTAGCTTGTTAATAAGAAGTGACATGTTTTTATCAAAGGCAAATATGGTAGTATCATCAGCGTACAGAATGCACCTAGTAGAGCCGAATGCACTTAGCAATACTGCAGCTTCTGAAATTAATTCTTCCATCTCTTAGAGTAACTTACAAAAATATTATAGCTGGTTGATTTTATACCTGAAGTTTCCCTGAGAAATATTCAGAATAGGGGAAGCCATGGCGTTACTACGCAGAAAAGAAACAAAAATATTGGTGTGCACTGCACATGTCCATCGTGTGAGGAAGTCCCTTAGCACCGTAAATGGCACTGGTATTTCAGAGGAGCTCGACACGTGCAATAGAAAGAGCATCACCGCCTTAACGGCCTTGTGGCTTACAGAGCTGCCGGCTCCGTAACAACGGTTACGTTATTTTGGAACTACAGTAGGCATACAATGTACAGTCTACACACAAAAAAATGTTTCCATTGCTCGTACAGTGTTCATTCCTTGATGTTTCATAATAGTTGATCATCTCTTTCATATTTACGGCGTCTCGCTTCGATGACAGACGATGAGCAAAACCTCCACACTTTTCCAAATACATGCTCCATTCTCGGCAGTAGTGGACCTATACGAAGTAACTATAAAGAGACAACTTTTCATATCATGCGGGACAAGGGGCTTGGAAAACAACAACAATCGATATATGTGCCATGATTTTAGTAAAAGGCGTATTCGTACCTTTCAGACAATTGATAGAAAGGCCGTAATACTGCTTGAAGCTGGCAGCACATTTCTATTGTTCTTTTTTTTTGTTCTTTTTCGTTATTGTGAGGGGGGCTTATGCGGCCATTCAGATTTCGAAAAGGTACTGTGGACAACGGCAACCCGGAGTCCACCGTACCGGTTATACATATGTAAGCGCAGAAGTAGCCGGTACCTTCTATATATGCCAGCGTTTTTGTATACATGCATCGCATAATAATAGCAGAGCTGTGTTGACGGCTTAGCGCGTGAACTGCTGCATGCATCCCTCTTCTCTACGTTCTTGTCTGCCACTTTCGGTTGCCTATTTTCTAGTCTATGGTAAGAAGCCGCATGTTTCATCCTGGTCCTTTGCCTACCTTCTACCTATCTGTCTATTTGTTTCAATTTCGGGCAATAACAGTCAAGCAAAATTTTTTGCGCCGGCAATAGAGATCGAATAGGCTTATGAAGATGATGGACGAAGCACGACACAGATCGTTTGTCGAGAGTGGTTGGACTCTTCAGGGTTGTCACAAGAAGTATTTGTGCCGGCCGCTTCCAGTATTTAAAGGTCGCTCGCTTTGCTAAAGAAAAAGAATGAAAGAAAGCTAATTGAAAATTAGACCAAATAACAGGTGAGAGCTGGGGCCGCATAACGTAAAACTATTCTAAAATGTTTTTATTCCAATCTCCTGACGTCAAATTTGCGTAACCGCCGACGCAAGCATCGGGCGGTCACCCGCAGGGTTGTCTAAACAGACCAATTAAACGCTATCCTCGTTCATAGAAGGTCACTTTTCTTTGCTTCAAAAACGAATAACATTGCATACGTTGAGCGGCTTATCGTATCTAATTGGCTGACAAGAGGTGAGGAACACGCTCAAGTGGAGAGGGATTTGATGGGGCCGAGCCACTGCACTAATAATCGATAACCGGACGAAGCCCTTATTTAACTCGCGGTGGCTGGTCGAAAATCGCGGCGGCATGCAACAGAAGCTTAAGAATGACGCTAAAATGGATCCAAAGCAAAGAAGAGTTGGCAGAACGGTGTCGTTCACGTGGCGAAAGTGCTCGAAAACGTAACGCGGCCACACAAGAAGTTTTATTATACGGAAATAAACTCATGCTTTCCGGTAGGTGCGACTAGCCAGTGCCTCGGCGATCGGCGGCATCCATCTTTTATTCCTTACAACGGGGCAGCCTGCGGCTATTCAGAAGAAAGCTCAGTTTTTTTCTTGGCATATTAATGCATCTTTAACGCGTACACGTCAGTTCGACGAGGTGATTTCTTGTGGTTTTGTGATGTCGCGTGACAGGCAGGTGAAGTGGGTGCTGCCCGAAAGCATTTGACCAATAGACGACGGCTAACGGTGAAAGAAGTCTTATCAGAAATAACTATTTTTCTCTTGTTCGGTCAAGTCATGCATAATCAGTGGGCATACGTCATATCAGATGGGGAGCTATCGCGGTTTTCGTGACCTCCCGCGACAGCCAAGCGAAGTGGGGGTGGTTCAAAAATGTTTTTAACCAATCACGTAGGGCTGACTGCAGAAATCGAATAGAAATGTTTGAAATAGTTTTACGTTATAGCGCCCCTGATGCATTGTTTGCATGCTCTTGCTCAGTAAACAAAGCTAAGCCAAAACGCCTGAGGGTGCGGAAGATCGATTTCACGAGATTATGCCGCAAAGCATTCTAAGTGTAGTTGACGAATACTCTTACCATTCCAGCTGTTCTTTGTTTCTTTTCTTTTTATTTCTCATCACTCATCAGCCACCCCTAACTCATCACCCCCCCCCCCCCCATATGTTGTCATAACACATTTTTTTGTCTTTCCAGTCCACAAGAGACGCAACTAGCCAACTACACCACTTGTTAGGACTCAATCTGTGCCTGAGCCTATTTGACTGCTTCTCCGGTCTTTTAGCTAAGTTTTTGCATGCATCCACGGGACTACCATTTTCAACGTTCGCGTTGGGAATTGTTCCTGCCGTACAAACGTCCGGCTGTGTTCACTCGAATATCGCGCGGACATCAACTTCGTTACCAAATGGACCGCGCTCGCCTTTTAATTTATCCCGGCCTTTTCCCTTACACATTGAAAGGAAGGGGGGGGGGGACACGGCTCATTTCGTTACATTTCATTTACTGCATCGCCTTAAAGGCCCCAATCATTACTTAGGAAGGGGTACTGGTTTGGGCTAGTTGGTTACAATTCATGATCAATGTTATTAGCGCACCACTTGGAACGAGGACGAGGACTACCACGAGGACTACGAGGATGCACTACCAATAAAACCAGTTGAAAATTTGCACATGTGTTTGTCGTTTCCCAATCCTCGTTCCAAGTGGTGCGCAAATAACATCGATCGTTACATAAGGTGGGGGCTAATACAGGATAGTACAACTATATTCGTAAAATAAATACAGTGTGAAGAAATACAGGAATGGTGACACTAATTGTACAAGAGTAAGTATATAATTCAATCTTATAACAATCACGCAAGAATATATAGCGAGGAAATGTGAATTCGCAACGCAATAGTTTAGTAAAAAATAATTGCGTGTGTTAGCAAATTATCGGTGTTCAAGTAAGTTAGAAGGAAGTAATGACGAAGGTTGTCTTTTAATAAATGTGACTGCATAGTAATTGTCGGAAAGATGTTCGGTCGCTGCTCGAGGCGATGCTGTCAGGAAGGGTGTTCCACAAGGCTATAGCATTGCGAAAAGAGTTAGTCGCTCATTGCTGACGTGCGTCTACGAATGTGCGCTATAGGTATAGCTTGACTGCGGTTAAGACGCGATGATGTTCTTGGCGGTGATTTGAGTAAAGCGTGCCGAGACGGCGTGCTGTTAAAAAAGGAGTGCGAAAGGTAGACCGCGGGAAATGATTCTACGACGCGACCGAAATGGTTTTGGATCGCGCGTGCGTTTGAGTGCAGTGACGCCAGATCCAGGGGTATATCCAGAGGCGACAAGCCGCGGGGCGCCATTTTGCATATCTTCTATCGCATTAAACGTAAAGAAAGAAGTCACCGAGGGGCCCGATTTATGGAACGAGGATGTTCCACATTCACCGCCAAGGTTCGTGAGTTGTGGCGCTGGCTAACACTCCCAGGGTTCTAGTAGAAAACATAAATACCCAAGAAAGTGGATGGAGAAACGGCGCCGCAGCAGCTCAATTGGTTAGAGCGTCGCACGTGAAATGCGAAGACATGGGATCGTTCCCCACGTGCGGCAAGGTGTTTTTTCATCCACTTTCTTTGCCATTAATTTACCATTTGTTTAATTCAAGTACTAAGTACAAGTAATTTCCGTTGTGTTTTCCTTGATGTTTTGTTTAAAACTGATGGTAGCGCTAAAAAGGACGGACACACGATGAAAAGACGACACGACGACGAGGAAACTCTACTGACAACTGGTTTATTTTTCGAAAAAGCTCTATATGTAAAAGAATCACAACACATGCGCACAACCGAACTGCACAAGCCTTCTTTATCGCCATATCGAAAACATGCACGCGAAGTGAGATGATAAAACACCCGAGCAGCAAGAAGTGAACACATGACCAAATGAAGAAAAGCCATACCGTTACGGTTTTTCAAATTTCCCCAGAAGTGTGCGCTCAGCCGAGTACAAATTTATTGAAGCATCGCTGATGCACAGACCCGCCTTTTTTTGTATGTGGAAAGCTTCCAGCAAAACTCTAGCTTTAGCGCTTGCACTTCTGCCCAGAACCTTTGCTTCTTTAAACCGTGGCACGCACTCGCAAACCATCACATGCGAAACTAAATTCGCAAGTTTGTCTTGTTTTGTTAAGTTTTGAGAGTGTTCCCTTAGGCGGGCATTGAGGCAACGCCCCGTCTACCCGATATAGCACTTGCCGCAGGACAGGGGAATAAAGTATACCACTCCTAGGGCACACCTGACGAAGACATCTTCATGCTGCTTTTTGCAACCGCGCTGACCTTCACCGCAGATGCGGGTGCGCAGCCTCGCCAACTTGTTTGGCGCAGAAAAAACAAGCGGCACGTTGTGCCTGCTGGCCACCTTTTTGAGGTTGTGTGAAACCTTATGAATGTAAGGAATCACCTCAGGTTTGGTTTTCACGCGTTCAGGTGCAGCCTTCATTCGTCGGGGCCCAAATTTCTTGAGGAGGGTATCAGCGACAGCTACGAGGACCGAGCAAGGGAAGCCTGCGGCCAATAGCCTGCGAACCTGATAGTCGAAGCTAAAAAGCATTTCGTGCGGGCACGGCTTTTGAAGCGCCGATTCCATGCAGAGTGATGGAATCGGCGAATGAGCGATCGGCGCTTCAAAAGTCGTGTCCGTACGAAATGCTTTTTAGCTTCGACTATCAGGTTCGCAGGCTATTGGCCGCAGGCTTCCCTTGCTCGGTCCTCGTAGCTGTCGCTGATACCCTCCTCAAGAAATTTGGGCCCCGACGAATGAAGGCTGCACCTGAACGCGTGAAAACCAAACCTGAGGTGATTCCTTACATTCATAAGGTTTCACACAACCTCAAAAAGGTGGCCAGCAGGCACAACGTGCCGCTTGTTTTTTCTGCGCCAAACAAGTTGGCGAGGCTGCGCACCCGCATCTGCGGTGAAGGTCAGCGCGGTTGCAAAAAGCAGCATGAAGATGTCTTCGTCAGGTGTGCCCTAGGAGTGGTATACTTTATTCCCCTGTCCTGCGGCAAGTGCTATATCGGGTAGACGGGGCGTTGCCTCAATGCCCGCCTAAGGGAACACTCTCAAAACTTAACAAAACAAGACAAACTTGCGAATTTAGTTTCGCATGTGATGGTTTGCGAGTGCGTGCCACGGTTTAAAGAAGCAAAGGTTCTGGGCAGAAGTGCAAGCGCTAAAGCTAGAGTTTTGCTGGAAGCTTTCCACATACAAAAAAAGGCGGGTCTGTGCATCAGCGATGCTTCAATAAATTTGTACTCGGCTGAGCGCACACTTCTGGGGAAATTTGAAAAACCGTAACGGTATGGCTTTTCTTCATTTGGTCATGTGTTCACTTCTTGCTGCTCGGGTGTTTTATCATCTCACTTCGCGTGCATGTTTTCGATATGGCGATAAAGAAGGCTTGTGCAGTTCGGTTGTGCGCATGTGTTGTGATTCTTTTACATATAGAGCTTTTTCGAAAAATAAACCAGTTGTCAGTAGCGTTTCCTCGTCGTCGTTTCGTCTTTTCATCGTGTGTCCGTCCTTTTTAGCGCTACCATCAGTTTTAAAGAATGCATCACCAACTAGCCCAACACCAAGTTTTATTGATGTCTTGGTTTGTTGGCTTCTCATGATACAATTAATAAAAATCGGACCCCTTGGTTAACCCTCTTTCTTCTCGTTCTTACATAACGAGGGTCTCGAATCCAGCAACAACGATGCCTTCAGGTAGCTTGTGTGGATTTATTGACCACTTGCTTTCACCCAGAAGGATCACGTGCTCGTGACGCCTGCGGCAGAATGGATGCTCCCCATCCGCCGCCAAGGTTTTTGAGTAGTGGCGCTGGCTAACACTCGCAAGGTTAGGCATAGGAGTAATACATAAATACTCAAGAAAGTGGATGGGGAAACGGCGCCGCGGTAGCTCAACTGGTTAGAGCATCGCACGCGTAATGCGAAGACGTGGGATCGTTCCCCATCTCTGGGAAGTTGTTTTAGAGCGCAGCTCTTTGGCGTCCGTTCCTGGGTTTCGCGTCGTCGTCGGCGTTGTCGTCGGCCTCGTAACCAGCTCCGCCCCCTTTCATCCCCCCAGCGCTAGCAGCGACCGACTGATACCGCTGGATGCCGCTGACGCCGCTAGAGAGTCAAGATAACGTGACTGCATAGAACACCGTCGCCGCCATGCAGAAAGAGGAGGAAAGGGTCCCCCCCCCCCTGTTCTTGTGTGGCGGATAGGGTGCTCTTCAGTTGCCGACGCGCCGGTTATTTCACGTAGGCCCCGGCACGTAGACGAATACGTGACCACCTTCCCACGGCTAGACCTGGTTCTTAGCGCTGCGGAAGCGAGGGTATCATATTGTTTGTGTCGGCATCGGCGGCGTTGTCCCTGAAACCAACTCCGCAGCTGGGGTTGACTCACTATCGGCGTCAGCGGCATCAGTCAGTCGCTGCTATCTCTTCCCTCCTCTCTTTATCGTGTTGTCCGCTTGCTGCGCGCGCTTCTGCCCCCATCATTTGCCGCTGGGTGTACACGCCGCCCCCCTACCCCCTCTTCCTGCGAGTCTCCGGTTGTCAAAGCGCCGGCTCGAACTTAATTCCTTTCTTCGCTCCTCCTCCAATGCAACCCCTGTGCGGTGGCAATCAGAAAGCCAGATCGGTGGCGGCGGATCTGTATATGTGCACCGCCCGAGCCGAAATTGCCGCTGCCGTTCGCCCTGTGCGGTGGCAATCAGAGAGGCAGATCGGTGGCGGCGGATCTGTATATGTGCCCCGCCCGAGCCGAAATTGCCGCTGCCGTTCGCCACTGCGAAATTATCTGCCAGTTCTTTCTGAGCCATGAGCGAGACGACCGATGGAAGTCCTCCGTCTGCTGCTGCTGCTGCTGCTGCTGCTAAACGAGCTGCCAGAGCAGAGGCCCAGCGCCGTCGCCGTCAGAATCCAGAGGTGCGTGCCGCCGAAGCAGAAGCTTACCGTCGCCGCCGTCGAGATGATCCAGGAGTACGCGTCGCCGAAGCAGAGGCTAAGCGCCGCCATCTATCGAAAAGGTGAAACAGCTTATTTGCTGCGCTCAAATTTCGCATTAGGAAGTAACGTAATCGTCGGTAATTTTTTTCCTCCACTTTCATTGCCATTAATTTATGATTTCTTTATTTCAGTTAGTAAGTACAAGTAATTTCCCTGATGTTGTCCTTGGTGTCTTTGTCTAGCTGTTAGCTTCTCATGATACGTTTTATGATGTTGGGATCATAACTAGCAGCAGCATTTATGTAATAAAATGGATGTTATCTTAGTTCCCACCTTCATGATTTGTGTCTCCTTGTGCGAGGTCCTTGCGCAGAAACTTACCATTAGGATGCACTCTCGTTTCAGCCAAGGTCAACTGTTAGAAATCAAAAGTCACAGTCTTTTCTCCAAGCGGGTTCACAGAGGTGCGAAATTCAAACTGAATTTGTACTTAAATGTGTGCATATGAATTTACGAGGCCTAGTCGTAAGTGTAGGTTGTATTTCAATGTTTTGGCAAGGTCAGGGTCTTGGCATGAGTAATGCGAAAAGGTCAAACTTGCGCAACCCTTAGGTTATAAAGCCACCAAAAAGGACAGGTACGAAAAACAAGGTACAACTAACTTCCCAGTAAAACTTGAAGCAGTGCGAAGAAGACGAAGACAATATTAGAAAACAAACACAACAGGATGAGCGCTGTTATTTGTTGCTAACTGGTTATTCTTGCTAACAAGTTGTTGCTAACTTTTCAGAATCCACATCCTGTTAGGTATGGAATGCGCTAGCTCACCTGATATCCGTCGCAACGAACCGCGGCCAAAATGCGTAATGCGTAATAAATAATTAAAGAAACATTAAAATTGTCTAGTGGCAGGATTCAAACACAGAGCCCCTAGCACGGAAGCCCGACATTGAAACCATCAAGCCACGGTCGCATGCGCTGACAAGCAACATAGAACGCACTTATGAATCCATCACAGGCAAGCCAGTGCCCTGAGGCGCATGGCGCGTTTCGATTTGGCCCCCTCGAAACCCTGAACCGTTGCAATTAGTAGTGATTGTGCGGGTTGCAGCGTCTTCGGTACTTCTAAAAGTATATATTGCTCCGAAATTTATGACAATGAAGGCATACAAAGCATAATAAACGAAGCCAAAAGAACGTTTTAATCCCCAAGCACGAACATCGGACAAATCCATGTAGTTCCCATCATTCCCATGGTGGCTTAACGATTGCAGCGCCAAATTTTCCTATAGTAAATATTGGAGGAAACTATATTTCGTACTACGTTACGATTGAATTATTGTCATGTTGTTGTTCTTTGACGTCTTCAGGTCAGGTGATGGCACTGTAGACAACACAGACATCGGCAAGTAGCCTTAATTCTGTTTTTTATGCCGTTCGGCCGGTCGTTTCTGTAAATGAGAAACAATAGTGGCGAATACTAGCGTTTAAGAACGCCAGATGTAACGTTAGCCAGTGGGGAGTCGTAGTTGTTGTCGGACGTAAGTTGAACACGACCATTTAGAAAGCGTTCCAGCCAATTGAGTAAATTGTCGGGTAAGCCTAGACGCGAGAGTTTAATGAGCAATTCACCGCGGTGGCTTAGCGGCTATGGTGTTGCGCTGCTAAGAACAACTTCGCGGCATCAAATGTCGGCCGCGGCAGCCGCATTTCTATGGCGGCGGTATGCAAAAGGCCTGTGTCCCGTGCATTGGAGGCACATTAAAGATTCTTCGGTGGTCAAAATTAATCCCGAGTCACCCAATACCGTCGTGACTCATAATAAAATCTTAGTTATAGCCTGTTAACTCCCATAATATTATGAAGTGTTTAATGAGCAGATGGTTATACAATACAAAGTTGAACACTTTGGGAAAATCCGAAAAGATAGCGTCAATTTGTGCGTTGCCAGCCATGGATTGTAAGATATTGTGCTTAAGTTCAACGAGCTGAGGGTTCACCGGGATAGACGTTTCCCAAATCTGTGCTGGTGCTTGTAAAAGAATTCCATGGATTCTAATTTGCCTATTAGGTTGGAATGTATAACGTGCTTAAGTAGTTTCGAGCTTGTCAATGATACTGGGTGATAGTTACACTGGAAGCGTTGCCTGACTTGCGAATTTGGATTAGTTTTGCCTTTATCGAATCGTGGGGTACGCCACCGCTGTTCAGTGATTTCGTAAACAGGAGACACAGTATTTGGCTTGGCATTGGATTCGTATTTTTAACAACCTGCTCTTCATATGCTCCGAACCGGCAGAGGAGGAGAACTTAATGGTGTTGGTAAATTTAGCTATGCCAACGGGGTAGAAGTAAATTTCCGGCATTGCCACATCAGAGGAAGATGGGGCACTTTCAGGGGCGTGATCGTTTCTAGGTAATAAGACTGATGCAACATATTCGTTCACAGATGCAGCGCAATGGTCACTTTTTATAGGGTTCAAAAGCTGTCTTCAAATTAGAGGTGATAATGTTGCAAATTCGAGCAGAGGATCTGCCAAAACTTCCTGCGGTTGGAGCACAGAATAGAAAACGAGTTACAAATAGAGAATTTATCTTTAGAAGCAATCAATCCTTTGATATATCCCATAGCACGTAATTTGTATAGCTCCGATTAAACGTTATATCGTGACCTCGTTCGAGAAACACTGGCGCGTGTGCATGTTGGTTTTGATCGACAGGAAGCGGCTTCCTGTGCAGTCACCGCTGTTCTATTCTCTTTGAAAGAAAATGTTTCCAGACGCCATGGGTGCTGCATTGTTTCTGCTTGGTCCAGAGGCGATAGAGGAGTACGTGTGGCCAGATGCTGCAGACGCGCCTTGAACACCCCAAACGCGCCGTGGTGGCTAAGTGGCTATGGTGTTGCGCTTATAAGCAAGAAGTCGCGGAATCTAATGCGGGCCACAGCGGCCGCATTTCTATGAGGTCGAAATGCAGGAACGCCAGCGGCCTGTTCACTGTGGGCAGAATAAAGATCCCCAGGTGCTCAAAATTATTCCGGAGTCCCCCACGCCTCATAATCGAATCATGTTTTAAAGTGCAGCTCATAGGTACCCATTCGTGCGGCGAGCCTAGTCGTTTTCCGACGGCGTCGGCGTTGCCGAGCGAACGAGCGCCTCGAAGAATGAAAATGGACGCGGAGCGCAGCGGGATATGAAACAAAGGCGATAGCGGAGGAGGACGGTGCAGCGGAACCATGATGCTGAAAGCGGTGGAGGCGCGGAGGGGAGACGGTCCACGCATGCGTAAAGTTGCTGGCTACATAGGCACCCGCAGCCGCTTGGGCGATCTCATCTGCGCTCCCGAGGGAAGGGGGGCAGGGTGGCGTGAGGTGGGGAGGGCTACGCTCGTCCGCGGCGTCAGCTACTGAGGTCAGTCCGTGGTACTAGGGTGTATGACGGGGACCACTGCTCCCGCAAAGGGCAATAGCGAGCGTACGAGTAAAGCTTGATGTGACGCTCCCTTGGGTGTTGTCGCCGCTGACACTGGTGGCACGATTTCCCCGTGACGAAGGGCCGCTCTCGTCGTTGGAGAAACGAAAGCGTGAGGAGGAAATCGTAGTGCCACGCAAGATGGGCTGTGCGGAAACGATGGCTACGGTATGGCGCCAGAGTGGCGCACGTCGTCTCTATAGAAGCGAAGCGCTGCATGAGCGGAGGTCTGTCTGCGGCAGCTGCTCTGAATCGCTCTCACGCGTCACCCATGCCTGTGTCTTACGATCTCCAGATTAGTGAGACAGTCGCGCCACACTTCGCTCCATTTGGAACGTGCCGCACGAGACTGATTGTCAGCGCTAGCCAATATGTCGGAAATGGGTTCACGTATAGAGCTGCGCTCAAATTTTGCATTAGGGAGTAACGTAATCTTCGTGAATTTTTGGCACTTCAAATCCCAGAATTCAATTCCTTGAGTCTGAGAGCCTACACTTGCTTTCTGCAATACAAACTTCAATGAGCAAATGGTGCTCCCGAGGGGTAGCAGCGCGGATTGAGACTTGTGGAGGGCAATCGCGTCATGTGGTTTCACGTGGATGAGTTGCGAACTCTAAATGCGTATATATTCTTTACTCATTTTGTGCTCCCGTATTATTGAAGGCCGAGGACTGCAACGCCACCGCACGTAAGGGACGGAAAGCGCACTGCCATCGCGTATGTGCGCCTTCATAATCGGGCTTTATCAAGTTGAAGGCTCGAAAGAGAGAGCGCTCATTCGCATTTGCGCAAGTGCTAAGTGTAAACAACGTCTCATTACTTATCACACTTTGTTGGCCTCTCAAGGATACCAAAGGGGCAGCGGGGAAACCAAGATGGTGCTTGGACTGGACCGTTAGTTGAGTGTTGACTGAGGGCCGCCGCATGCCGGGGGTACATGGGCACAAGATCCCTAGTCCTAGATCGGCCCAAGATCGCTACTCGAACTGAGTAGTCCGGGGGTGCGGAGCACAACGACGAATCCACTGGCAGCATTCAGGATTACAAATACCTGCTAATCCTTGCCGGGAAGACCGGTTTTATGGAGCTTGGTCTTCTCCTTTGGCGAAATAGGAAAGCAACGCGGTTGACGACAGCACCGGTCCTGCCTCGTTCCTGCCGACAATGAGACGCCCGAAGGGATTTAAAGGGATACTGAAGCGAAACAATAAATCAGTTTAGACTGATGAAGCATTGTCTCTGAACCCTGCAGGCAGTGATTTAAAAAAAAATTCTTTGGTTATTAGATGAGAAAATGAAGGTCCAAGTATCAGTATTTGAATTTCGCGCCTAAACCCCAGCGCCGGTACGTCACGTGACGTCAGGGCTTCCAAAGTATGTTTTAGCATTTGGACCGCGTTGGCTGAATAAAGGTTCCCGAAACTTGCCATGTTTAATACTTGGTTCCTTTAGAACACAATGTGGTCAATCTGTACCGCTATATATAGTTAGTAGGCTCTAGAAGACGCCATAAATATCCATGACGTCACAGCCCCCAGGTGCGGGAACTTAAGTAGGCGTCGCCACCCGTATTTCGTTCTTGCGCTTTTTCTGGCTTACCAGACGTCTTATCGTTGTAAGAGTGGTGTTTTTGGTGTTGTAGAAAGGTAATTTACTGATGCAGAAGAAATCATTTTTCACTTTAGTGTCCCTTTAAGGCAGAGCCGGCCTATTGTTAGCGATAGAGTCGCCACTAACCACCCCGTCGATATGGTGCGCACTGCGGCTCCGCTACTGTATGCTATTACCTGCTATTTTGTACATGCAGTATAAAGCTTTTTGTCTCCTCCTCCTCCGCTTCAAGAGTCCATCTCTGGTCTTCCACCCCGAGCCGCAATTTTGAATGGCAGCTATGGGATTTGCGAAGCAGTATCTCAACAGCGGATGGCAAGCTGCGAGATATGAGGCCAGGAGACGCTTGATACACCGCTCGAAGGCAACGACGAGATCGACTGGCGTCAACCACTTCGGCTGGGTGAGTGCTTTCCTGCCGCAAGACCTCTCTATCGCAGACAGATGAGGGTGTTTTGTTTTTGTTTTTCGGTAGACTATGAATTAGTGGCAAGCAACACGAGGAACGAGATCGCGATGGAGAAATTCAAAGTTCAGAACCTCATTAAAATTTGAGAGGAGTTAGGCATCTCTGCCGGCTCCACAAAAACATGCAAAGCGATTCTCGATGTGATGCGTGTAGAGGACGTGACGGTCGAGAGGCGAGAGGCAACGCGACTGCACGCTCTTAGGATGAAGGAGCTTGATCGGGAAATTGAAGCGCAACATTGCCAGAGAGCCTGAGGCTATCTTCACACCTTCAGAACAGGCGGAGATATTGTTATATTTATCTATGATTTTGAATGAGTGTGTGAAGAAGTGTCAGCCGCGTTACGCGTCAGCCGGGACTTCTGGTCCAAGTAGTTGGTCACGTTGCTCCCGTCTAAAGCCACGAGTGTTTTGGAACACCTGCTTGGTGTGGAGAACCTTGATGTGGAGAGCCAAGCCGACTGCGAAGGCCAAGATAGCAACAACCGCCGAGCTTGTCGAGGACAGACGGCCTGTTGAGATAGCTAATAGCTGAGGAGGCGCAGGAAATTTTGCAGTGCCATGGGTAAACACGCTATGAGAGCAGCGCGAGCACAATGTTGT
This sequence comes from Dermacentor variabilis, assembly GCF_050947875.1. NCBI lineage: Eukaryota > Metazoa > Arthropoda > Arachnida > Ixodida > Ixodidae > Dermacentor > Dermacentor variabilis. The sequence continues at coordinate 52,925,511 of NC_134568.1, read as the reverse complement.
TTCGCTGTCTAGAGAGGCCGCTATAGAAACAGCGGCCGACAGTGGCTCATTTGATTTTGATGGCAGCTATAAAATCCGGCAATTTGAGGAAAGACCTCAGGGCGCACCGGCCAACGCAGATGGTGTCGGATGCAGTCAGGTTCTGTCAGAGGCACAGACACCTAGCAATGACCATGAGCCTGGCTTGGTTTTGCCGCCCGGACCGTTATCGTTGCGGCGAGAATTCAGCGTACCTGGGAGTACGAGTGCCGAGACCGCAAGCTTTGTCAGCCGCACCGAGGGCAAACGATGAAGGCGCAAGCCGAGAAAGTTGGACACGGGCGGCGTTCCAAACCGGGTCAAGCGCATCAGCCACCGAGACATTAAGAAAAAAAAAAGCCGAGCACGGTAAACCCTGAGCTTAGGCGGTTGTCGAAATCTAGAATAGGCGTGACGCGCGTCAGGAAAGAAATATTTTCACAGAAATACAACCGCCACAAATGCCGCCTATTCTCAGGGGTGTCAAAATATTGTAGACAGAGAAACGCAGCGACGCGTCGAGTATGCTCGAAAGTCCGCTTCAATCGCCGTTCCCGTCCTGTCGGAAAAGAAGGCGACTGCCTAGAGGACGAAGGGACAGCGTGTAGGCGGGTCCTTGAATGCTCCGCCCGTCCAGAATTTGGAGGCCGCAGGTCGAAGGTCGCAGGTGCTTCGGGCAACTTAGTTTTGTTCTTGTCTCGCGATTGGACAGTGCGCAGACTCACGATTGGTCGACCCACTTGAGCGCGTCTGAAAAGGTGTCTTTGCGCACACCGACCGATGCACGGTACGTTGAAAGCCCCATCTGTTATTTGTAATTTATGTATTCATTTCTTTTTTTTTTCTTTGCGCAAAGTTGAGTCCAATGTTGAGCGTATGAAAGGATTGAGGTGTTAAAAAGAACATACTGTTTTATGCTCTGGTCTTTTCTGTTCGCGAGACACAAATATTTTTTAGTTTGTGAGTGAGTGAGCGAAGCAACTTTATTATGAATGCCTGCAAAGCGATTAGCCTTCCCCTGTAAGGGAGACGTCACAGTGACGCGGCCATGATGTCTTCCCGGCGTGTGGCGCCTCTACTCCGGCCGTGGCCGCAGTACTCCTTTTGTTCGACGGCGCCTGCCCCTCTTTTGGAGTGGCAGCCTCCCTCCGGTTTCGCTCGGTCGTTGCCTTTCGAGGGCCGCCGAGATCTGCTGGACAGCCTGAATTTTTTTACTGAGATCTGTTTGCTGAAAGCTCGAGTAGAGAAAGCGGCAGTTTTCCTTTTCTTTGTTTTATTTACGCATATGTACGCTAGCAAGAGCCTAAATGCTTAATTTTGATTGTAACTTGATCTATATATCGTATGCTTTGGTTGGAAGTGTCAGTGTAGAATTTAGATTCACCTTTGTTCTTATGTCGTTCGTGGGAGTTTGAGTATTTGTTTCATTGTTTGGTAGAACAATTTCGTGCTTTAAAAATGTGGTACTCATTTTTCCGAATGCATTTCCGAATGCACTAAGCGCAGGGTTATTTCGATTGGTGCTTACAGTTGTAGGATGTCGTTCGGTACTTTTGCGAAGTGGCGCCCAAGCACACAGATTGGCAGCGCCCAACCTTTGCCTCATGGCTTTCGGGGGCAAAATGAAGTCATCTTGGGGAATCTTGCTTTTTAACAACCCACCCGCGTTACAGCCGAGAATCGCTTACAAAACCATTCAGATTGGATTGGTTCTGTCACGCGCTAAAAATTAGGGTACGTAAGGTATGAGGAATTTTCTCTCGGATACGCGTCTCGTGTTGTTGGAATCCATTTTTTTTTTTCGTTTAGCGCTGCCAGGTTTTGGACAGTTCTTTGTTTATTGATTTTTGTCTGGCGGTTTGAAGCGCATTCGGAGGGTGCTTGCTTTTGCCGAAGTGGTTTGGCGTTGTTGATTCTCGGTCGTTCCAGTGGACCTTCTCAGGGCCAAGCAGCAGGGAGGATCCCTGGCGCAAGAAGCGGCAAAGCCTCTGCATCCAATGCGTCAACGACGTCGCTCAACTAGCGCATCCGATCGTCCGAGCTGCGTTCGACAGCTCAACTTCTGGATGCATTATCGGGCGGCAGGGGTGCTGTTGTGCCCCATTGCGTGCCTACATCGAGGCAATGGGCGCTCCCCCCTCCCTACCTCGTTCTTCTGATGTGGATGCCCTTGGTGACAACCGGCGAAGTTCGAGGAAATTGCCGAACCTTTCCCGTGGGTCCAAATGAGTATCCCGGAGGCAGAGAGCACAACAACGAATCCACTGGCAGCATTCAGAATTACAAATAACTGCTGACCCTTGCCTGGGAGACCGGATTTATGTAGCTTGGACTTTTCCTTCGACGAAAGCGGAAAGCGGCGCAGTTGACGTATCAGTCCTGCCTCGTTCCTACCGGCAATGGGACGCCCAAAGGGGTTTAAGGCAGAGCCGGCCCATTGTTAGCGAGAGAGTCCCCACTAGCCGCCCCGTCGGTCAGCTGCGCTCGAAGGCACCGCTACCTGTTTGCTATTACCTGCTATATGTACATAATGTATAAAGCTTTTTCGTCTCCTCCTCGTCCGCTTCAAGAGTCCGTCACTCATCTTCGACCCCGAATAACAACATCTTACAGCCGAGCGCAAGCAGCAACTACGTACCGAGGATACGGCAGCCTACAAAGCAGTCGTTAAATGTACCATTGTGATTAACCCAGTGATGAACACCTGGGCCGTACGTTTCAGCTTTGCTGGTTAATCATCTGCGCGGAGTGCTTGGGCGCGGATTTTTTTATGTGTTTTTTACGTGTTTCACAGCGAGACAACGAGCATATCGAATGAGCTACTCGGGGCATTCACGTTGTAGGCACAAGGCGTGTCGGTGTGCTTCCCTTCCCTGCCCTGCAGTGGCGCTGTAGTCGTCAGTCGTCCGCAGTTGAATAACGACCACGACAAATGAAAAGAAATGAAAAAGGAAAAGATAGCCTAGGTAGCGAGAACAAACGTATAGCTTTAAAGTTTCGGAAGAATAATGATCGATAAGCGACAGCAGCAGCATACTTAAAAATTAACGAAAAGCAAATAACAGGGGACACAAAAAGCATACAGACAAAAATTGAGTCTTTCCTATCGGTCGGCGATTACAACTAACTGGTAGGTGTCACAAAGGAAGAGATAAGACCAACATGGTTAAAAAAGCGTTAGAATGGAAAGAGAAAACAGCGGGAGGGGTGGAACAAGGAAATAAAGCAAGCTATAGAAGAGCGTTAGCAGGAGTCTGGGGATAAACAGAGAAGCCGAAAACTAAGGCTTATATGTGGAAAAGGTACTGCTTAGATGGAACAAGTATCGGGAAAAGAACAGGGTGGCGAGTGAACTAGTGCAAGAAAAATATTAATGTACAAGATGGAAGGCGTTCGGCCGAAGGCTGCCGTGCCTGTCGGCGAGCGGCAAAGTGGAGATAAACTAAAGAGAAAGTTAACGAAGGCAGGGAAAATGCCCCCGCTCGCCAAGGAAGACGCCAAAATCATAATTCGCCCCATGGGCGGGCTCGAAGTATCCAGGGTCGGAGCAACCACCGTTGACAGAGCAGTAATGGAGGCGACAGGGATCAAGGATGCTAAGGCAGGGGCCGACGTAATCTGCCCGAACTTGCAGCAGAACATTGTGGTGGTCAGCACTCCAGATCGAGAGAATGCAATGAGGTACACCAGAATCAAGGTGATCGAAGTGGCGAACAACTCCTACGCAGTCAGCGCATACGAGGCGGTTCCGCATTGTACGTGCAAGGGTGTGTTCAGGGGCATCTCGTAGGTGACGGTTCGGGGAATCTAGACAGGAACAGCGTTCACGAAAGGAACCCCCTGGCGTTGGGTGCCAAGAGGATCAAGAACACGGGAACTCTCATCGTGGCTTTCGACGGCTTGAGGTTGCCGAACTTTGCGCGTTACGGACCAGTGGTAGTGCGATGCTTTTTTGTACCGCAAGAAGGTGGACAATTGCAACGCGTGTGGCAAGCTGGGTCATCGAGCCCGGCTTGGCTAAGTCATTTGCAGGTTTTGCGAGGTTATGGTAGGCTTGGCTAAGTTGTTTCTAGGTTTTGTGAGGTTATGCTAAGTTGCTGCCTTGGCGGGCTTGACGCTGGAAGTTTTCGAGCAGTCGCTGGCCGGGATCGCTTTCTTGGCGACGTCGAGCGTTCAGGCGTAAATTCTCGCGTTCCATGGACTGAAACTCGGGATCCTCGACTCGGCGTAGCCTCTTCTCAGCCAAACCTACGACACAGTGCTCCAGATCAACTCGGCGGCGACGCATCGCTTCTCGCTTGGCAGGACGGCGCACTTCCTGGTAAGCCGCTTCTTCTTCAAGCATCTGGACTTTCTTCAGTCTTCCCATGGCAGCAGCCCGCACGCACGGAGTAGAGGAGGCGAGAGGTGTGTCGCCGCGCCGGCTGTTCAGAGCTTTTACTCGCCTGTGACGTCACGACTCCGCCCTACGTGCGTGGGTGCTAGGAGGTTACGTGGCTCGGTGCTGTCGTAGGTGGATGCTAGGTAACGCGAGGCGATGCACAGCTGGGCTGAGTTTTCTGGTAACGCTCCATGGCGGAAATAAAAGCTTAAACAGCTCCGCTGTTAAAAATATGCGTCATCGGAAGCGTAACTTTTTAATAAAGCAAACCTTTCTGTGTACTTCCCTAACCAATAGGTAGGCACAAAAGATCAGACTATCGCCATCTCGCTGATTTGCCTAATGATGATAGGGCGACGTGCGTGCAAGGGAGAGGATTTCGCTGGATCCCAACAGCAAACACTTTTGTGTTTAAAAAACAGGGAATAAATTGATAAAACCCGAGTCGTTACAGGCATACGTCTCTACAATATTGATGTTGAGGAAGAAAGAAGATCCAGGAGGAGACAGGCGGAGTGCTAGACTCGGATAGCTGTAGTAAAACCTGATTGGTCCAAGCAGGCTATAGGTGTTTCTTGTCGCCGTCACGTTGCAAAGGGGATGTTAATAAAATGTTCATCACCATCGTTCTTGGAGCAGGTTGTCATATAGGCCTCCGGGGCACATATAAAGCAAATTAGAGGACCCAGTTAAAACCATTGTCGAGTAGGAAGATTAAATGCGCTTTCTTAGCGGTGTCACAGAGGCCGCGCTGGTCCATTGTTCAAGGTACAAATACATCTCACAGCACACGGCGTGATCTGCGACGTACCTTAAGTTAAATCGAGTAACAGCGCAAGAGCGAGGACGGACAGAAGGAAACGGACGAAGCGCTGGTTTCAACTGCGAAAGTGGTTCTGAGGTGTATAAGCCTGTTGCAAGGGTAGAATAAGTCAGCAAATCAGCTTGTCATCCCGTTTACTGCACACAGGGCAGGGGGCATGGTGGTGATCTTAACCGTCCAACTTTAGACAGGTAGTACTTTGGGCTTCCAACATTCGTAAAAATACGGCGTAGGCCGCAGGATCACGCGTGTGGAGATTACATGACCTTAATAACTGGTATACTGGACCATAAGGACGAATAAAGACCCTGCTGCTTCTCGCTGTCGGCCCCGATGGCACGCCTTTGAGTGCCGCACGGAAAAAGCACAACTGCTATAACGCCACTTTTAGAAAAAGATGTCGGGAGTTGCTTTGAAGACTTGTGCGCTGAACCATCAACACTGTCAGCGTGTACATTCGCCGCTATGCCAGTGTGACAAGGCAGTCACCGCTGTGCAATTTTGTGCAGCGAACCACAGGGTTCAGTATGCAAATAGTAAGGTGCTTGATAGGGTGTTTTGACTTCACACATAGAAGTGCGGTTCGACAGTCTGTAAAGATGCAGCATCAAAGACATGCCATTCATAAATACAAGCACTCATTATCTTCGACGAGAGTATGGCAGTTAGAATGCCTAAATCATGCTTACGACATGATTTGAGGGGCGGAAGAAAGCGCTATGTACCAATAAATAGGTAAATTCTAATAATTAACCATTGCTTATTTACTTTCGGCTCAATTTTTCTATAGCAGAGTTCACGCTTGGTGCCTGTCAAGCCACGTACACCTAACAGGAATTCCGAGGCCGCCAGCAATTTTCAAATATTAATCCGCCAACGTCTGCTGCAAAATACATTTGCGTGTCATTCTATATTTTTCCCTTATAGCTCATTCAAGCCCCGCTGGAGCACAAAACACAGTAGTGCACGTATTAGTGACGGTGACGAAAGCAGCAAAAATGGGAATGACGGAACTAGCGTTTTATTCTGTGAACCTATGCTCTCAAAAAAAAGCCACACTCAAAGTACGGCTGAAGCAGTGAACACAGTCGGCAATCGTCAAAAATCTGATCCGCCGGTCAACCGGGTCGGCTTTTATGCACAAGTCATCCAAGTTTCCAGAGAAATCGCTGGTGCCCGCATGTGTTTCAGAAAGCTCTACACAATTAGCGTCGCACACTCAATCACATAACACAAGCTTCGGTGACCACAGAACCATCGTTAACATTCGAGAAACTTCAGATACATGCGAACGCGTCCCGCGCTCAGCGATAAAATTTGTTAGACGGTGAAAAGTGCTCACCCGTAAAAGATAAACAAATCCACGTGTCAATGCCCCCTCTTAAAAAGCACCGTCCTGATGCTACAACTAGGCAAGCGAAACACAAAAGGACACTTAATAAACAAAAGTAACAAAACAACAAAGAAACAAAGTCCAAAGTAACATAATCCAAAAGAAATCTAAAGTTCAGCTATGCAAAACTCTAAAGTTCGTTAGCACTAGTAGAACGGCTTAAGTAACACAACATGGACTGCTTCAGGTCGTGAGCGGCGGCGCTGTGATAGCGAAATGCTGTCTGACATGACCTCATATAGTCGAGTGCGCCAATGTATCGGATGATCTTGTAGCGTCCGAAATAGTGGCGTAAAAGCTTCTCGCTAAGTCCTCGTTCGCGTATTGGGGTCCAAACCTAAACAAGGTGACCAGGCTGATACTCGACGTAGCGGCGCCGAAGGTTGTAGTGTCGGATATCGGTCTTCTGCTGGTTTTTGATCCGCAGGCGGGCGAGCTGTCAGGCTTCTTTGGCGCGCAGGAGTTAGGTGGCGACGCCAAGATTTTCTTCGTCGGTGACGCGCGCCAGCATAGCGTCGAGACTCGTCGTCGGGTTCCTGCCGTAAACCAGCTTGAACGGCATGATCTTTGTTGTTTCTTGCACCGCCATGTTGTAAGCGAAGGGTACATACGGCAGGATGGCATCCAACGTCTTATGCTGGACGTCGACGTACATTGCTATAGCACGTCGTCCAGGGCTTTATTCAGGCGCTCCTTAAGACTATTCGACTGCGTGTGGTAGGCAGCTGTCCCCGGCCTCGGAAACGCCGCCGCTTCAGTGGCAGAGGTAATTGGCGCCATCCATCAGGAGGGCGGGAAAGCAACTCCGCTTCCTTTGCACCACATCCTAGATCGGCACGGATGGGCGCGCGCCGATCTAGGAGGCCGTACCCTTTCGCCCCTGCTCTCAACTCATCTGCCCTTGCCCTCCCCCGCAACTCCCCTCACTCTACACTGTCCGCGCGCGCGCCCGCCAGCCACGCGAGCTTAGTCTGCTGCATGCAGTTTCATGTTTCGTTATCTGCTGTCATTGGGAAGCGTGCGCCATAGAGTAACGTAGTAAACGTAAATAGTGGACACGCCCATAGGCGCCTGCGGCCGACTTTGGCTCTCAGCGCACCTAGCGTAATCGGCGAAACGCGTCAGACTCCAAGATGGACGCGCACGCCGCCGAATCTCGGAGGCCCTAATTTCAGTTTCGCTTTTTTTTGTGACCCTTAATGTTGCTTAAATGGAGTGATCTTATGCAGGCGCTTGTGCCGCTGTTTATATGTTGTGACGACGAGCGCGCAAAGGTGTTTCACTTCATGTTAGTTTCATTTAAATTCGCATTTACTATTTCAAGCTGTAACTAAGCGCAACAATCATGCAAACTGTTGAGGAAGTAGAACTTTATCGTTGAAGATATTGTACGTGCAGTAACTCACGCCAAAAGGTGTATCGTAAATAAATATCTCATGTTCTTTAAAGGGCCACTAAAGGTTACTATTAAGTGAACGTGGGCTGTTGAAATACCATCCCAGAAACCTCGAAACGCTTGTTTCGGGCCAAGGAGAGACTTATTTTAAGAGAAAATGCGTTCTGAAGCATCCGCGTACCTCTAGCGCAGTTCAAATCGCCCGCCCTCCGATCGAGGAGTACTGACATCATGGTCTCATAGTGACGTTGCGCCATCGGTGAATAGAACGGCGTCCGCAGACGGCGCTACGGCTTTTCTGCGCAAAACGCAAACGCGTGGCCAGAAACAGAGCCAAGACAGAGCCGACAGCAGAGCGAAAGCGGGAGTATGGTGGCTAGCGGAAGGAGAAACGCGTGACCATAAGCTGGTACTTTATTCTATGACGCAAACTTCGACGATCGTCGCAATGGACCCTGACAACGACAGATTGGCTCGCGATGCTGGGCTCAACTTCCGCCATTTGAACACTGACGATCGCGACCTGCTGCTGAGGGCTCGCGCTGCCGGCGTCGTTGCGTACTACGACGGCGGCCTCGACACCGGCTCTCCGGAGCGGGAAAGCAACGAGGGCTTCCCACGACATCACAAGGACGTGGCATTCTCACTGTTTGTTCGAAATGAAAGTTTCGCGAGCCAGCAGAACCCGCCCAGCACGACGCGATAATGAAACTACTGAAACTCCAAAGCGTGCGCGGCGCAGAGTCGAGCGCGCAGAGTCGAGCGAAAACGAATTCGACCACCCATACTACTGAAGGGCAACGTCAAAATGTTTTTTTTCTTAGAATCGAATAGACGTAGAGAAGTAGCATTTTCTTCCGTCTTATAATCGAATGAAATGATATTTTAATACGAGTAGTTGAGTATTAGTAACACAAATTATGAGGAGTGCTTTCGTCATCGGGCTGGTACCGGAATGTCGCTGGGGGGTCTCAAATCGTGTCATGCATTTACCTCGATTTCTCGGTTACTAAAGCTCTGTTCGCGATTAGATTGACGCCTTAGACGTTCTAGAACATTGCTCTGCCACTTTAACTTGACTTTCTGGTAACCTTTAGTGTCCCTTTAAATATAAATCAACTTGATGCAAAGTCAATAACAGGAAAATAGCAGACAATGTATTGCAGAAAGACTGTAAGAAGCAGATACATCAAAACGGGAAGAACCAGCGAAATGCAATAGGGGTGTCACACGGTGCACTTTTAAACGCGATCAAGCCCAATCCAATTTGAATTTCTCGGTCGCGATTGGTTCTTTTGCACAAGCTGCACGACGGAGCCCATAGCAGTCGAGAATTTCGATCCATATCGGACTTGATCGCGGTCGAAAGTGGTCGTGTGACACCGGTATAATGGAGAATAGATGGAAATTAATGGCGTTATGGCAATAACTTTGCACAAGCAAAACGCATACAAGGCGTGTTGCCACTATCCAGATAATAAAAAAAAAAGATACTGCAAATACATTTAAGGCAGAAAGCTGGGCTAGTTGGTGGTTATTCGTATAAGTGGCCATTGCACTAGCGCGTAAAAAAGGACACTGAGAGGAACATAAAAAGGACACACCGAACGCTACTGGTCGGTGTTCTAGCGTTCAGTGTGTCTTTTTCCATGTTCCCGTCCGTATCCTTTTTTAGGCGCTAGTGCAATGTCCCTTCATACGAACATGCACATACACGCCAGCAATTAATTTGCCCAAACTGGGATTGTTTCCGAAAGAAAAAATTATGACATTTTTTTCTTCTATTTCTGCGAAGGAGGGTGAATTAGAGTAGTAAAATTATGTGAATGGTTGCGTGCCGAAATAAAATGGCTGCAACCAGCGTGCTCATCTCGAATAAGTAAGCCAGTGTGTCCGTCATTAAACAGCTGCAATTGAGCACTTAGTGTTGGAGGTCATCACCTGCTGTCTTCGAAGCCTTGCAATCGTCTTCTGATATTTGAAATTTTGCCATTGAGTATGCATGATGTCCTTTGGCTGTACAGTGTATTTTGAGGAAATGATGAGATTTCTGCAATACGTAAAATGACAGACAGAAGATAAGCAATACTGGAAGCTTCAAAGCTACTGAATGTAGACGCTACGTTCCTTCGTATAAGCAATACTGGAGCCTGCAAAGCTTTATAATGGAGATGCTGCGTTCGTTCATGCAATGCGTATTTTTTTTTTGTTAAGGAAGCACTGTTATAAAGGCTAAGAAACAAGGAACTTTCTACGGTGACGACTCCATACACAATTAAAACATGAGAACACGTATTTTCAGCCCAATGCAGAACAGCTAACAACGCTCGAGCGCACATAGCCTGCTACAGAGGTTGGGAGAGAGCGCATTATTGCCATACTGCAAATATTGCACGTGTACCGCTTTAGAAATAGCTGCATTTCTCTTGCAAAAGTAGAGCACTATACTTTTTTAAGCAGTCGCTGCGCGTAACATAAAGCTCTCTGCCCCGAACGGCATGTGTTCGTAGGGCGCATTTCTTAAGGAACCATTTTATTTTCTAACTACGTCATTGTATCGAACGTGCCTCGCAGCTCGAATGCTGCCGCGTCGCTGTTATCGATAGCATCACTGCTCATTGTTGGCATAAAAGAAAGAATGCGAAATGAAAGTCAGTGTAGCAAATGGGCAGCAGCTGCTCATGGCTGCAAGGCCGCCGTCACTCGTTCATGCGGCTAACAGTGACATAACGAAATGCGAAGAGAATAAGCCGTTAGCAACGCGCAGAAGAACTTGCTGTGGCCTTACCATGAAACGGCAACGAAGCAGACGCTGGCAGAAGAACCCAACAACAATCCTCAGGTGCATTTTACAGAAAGAGCTCCGGCGGCGCGGCCTGACTAGGCTTCGCACGTGTTGGGTCGTGCCCAGTGGTCGTGCTGCCTGTCAAGCTGCTAGTCGCAGCCACAGCCGCGTTTTTCTTGATGTGCTCTGCCACCTGGTGGAATCGGCGAAGCTCCATAGCTCGGCCGCGAAACGGCTCGAGTGTCCACTCTTGTCGTTCACTACGTTACTCCATGCGTGCGCTGCTGTGTCTTGACCAACGGGGGCAGTTTCGTCAGTTTCGTGGTTCTCTGCAGCTATGTGCTTCTGCTCCGCGATGTTTCTCCTGTTCCACCACTTGCACCGCTCTTGAATCGTGTATTGGTGCACGAGTACCTCAACAACACGCCCTGCAAGGTTCTTCCGGGAGCCTAAAGACAACAGCTGAGCGCGCAGACCCAAGGACATCAGGAGGCGCATGCACATTACACGAACACGGCCCTGTGCACGTGTGTGCTCCATGATGCTCCGTACATCGTTGCGCCTTGATTGTGCTACACTTCCCTCTTAGCGGTAGAGAAAGCTGACAAATACATGTTCCTCATCATTGTCACGTGGTCTATGACTTGTTTTTCTGTGCCACGTCTCATTCTTCAACTTCAGTAGCTCGCCCAGCTTTCAGTCCGCCCTCAGTGCTTTTTCTGTGTGTCACCGTTTTGCAGATGTACCAACAGCTGAAAAATTACTGTTCGTGTTTATGTATTATCTCTGTAATTGCCGATGGGAAAACTGCACGAACAACCTTCATGTGTAGGCATGATACGCTTTTTTTTTTCTGGAAAGCATGAGTATTGCAAGTGTCCTACATGCAGATATTTGCAGTTCGTGTTTATTACACAAAGGAGTACCCACTAGGTATGACTTAGTGCCTTAAGTGACGTAATTTTACGGCCAAGCATTGCATTCGTGGTGAAAGAAAAGTAGCGTCCTTGGCTTCTTTGACCTCGTCTTTAATTCATTGAAGAATAGGCCTTTCTGCGACCGTTTTCTATGTGCTGCTGTAAAAGCTGACTACCTTCTGTTCCCCTTTGCCGCCTTTACTCAAGTAGTGGCCAAGTGCAAAAGAATGTGGTAATGTGAATTTCCGTTTTTAGTACAATGGTATTTTTGTTCTGCCATGTCGTTTTCATTTTGTTCAGTATTATTGAACATGTCACGCATTTCATACGCGTTTGTGCAGGTTTACAAGTAAGTTTTTTTTTTCATGGTATGGCTGTAAATAAAACAATCTTGGCATTTCATTCAATTTTTTAAGTATTTTGCTTGTCATTGTTTTTGCCATTACCAGTGAATTTTCCCTTTCTTTAGTTGTCAAGGCATGTCATACACGTCGTCCGGTTTCGTGTAGTATCTCAGTAAGTATATCAGATTTTCTGAGTGCGCATGTCAAAAGCTCTTCTGCACTTTCGTCTTTACGTCATTATATAAAAATCTTTTACATGTCTGTACATGAAGCGGTCTTCGCATTTTCTTGAGTTTTATTTATTTTGTGTTGTTTTGTTTAGCAGTCATGTACATGTCATGCATGTCTCACGTTTGTTTATTTTCTGAGCGTGTATCATACCAAGTTATGCGAAAATATTTATTTTCGGATACGGAAATCAATAAAACGAGGCCAAAGATCTGTTGCGTTGGAAGTGCAATTTATATATGTTCTGGCATACGCTGGCATACTCAAAGTATGGACAAGACTGCGTGCGTTCTAACGCATGAAGAAGACACGGCGCCCCACGCCCCCAGTTCCAGTTCACAAACAATGCCTGGGGCAGCGCGCGCGCGATAAAAAAAAAAATACGAGCCGCCGCGCCGCGGACAGGCACAATATTGAAGGTCCGCGGTGCATGGGGAAGGGTGGAGAGGGAGAGGGTCGTCACAATAAAAAACAAAGACAAAAAGCAAATAGCGCTAGCGTGCGGAGGCCCCGCCGGGGCGTCTGCGTCAGCAGGCGCTTGGTGTGTTGCGACACCATGTACCCGAGCCCATGAGGCTTGGACCCTCCTGCGTGTAGCCGTGCGCGGCTTAGCCACGTCTGGGGAAAATGTGCTCCTGGGGGTTGAGCTGATTCCGAGTGTTCAGATCTTCAACGTCCCCCGGCGGAGGCAACACTCCTCTTTGGCCTCTGCTTCACACAGAGGGCAGCCCCGGACTGGCCCACCCAGGGAAAATCGGCAGTGGCCTTTTGCTGTCCCCCTATTCAATATTTTTCTTTCTTTCTCACTTTCAATCTATTCTGTCTTCTACTCACTTATTCTTACTTCCGAATTTCCGGGCGACAAGGATTTTCCCCTGTGAATATATGCAGCCTTGGGTATATACATTAGGTTATAGTGGCGGTGTATAGCTGGCGTCTGCAGGTTCTTTGGAACCTGTAGCGTCCCCTTGTTGGGCTCCGTGGTGGGTGGCTACCACCGTCACCGAATTTTGAAACCATCCAATGGCAGAAGCGTTGCCGCGACTTTCAGATCGCCCTCTGAAAAGAGGTCGCACCGAAGCAACTTTCCAGTTCTTTTTGAAACCAAACGAAGGCACATTTCCAACATACCATGTTCTCCCCAGTGAAGGCAACACAACCGTAAGTAAACTGTCACCATTTCTTGTTTCTAAATGCCTAGCAAACACGATTGGACCAGAGCTAAAAAAGCTCGCTGACCTCACCAGTATCGGTGACATGAAAGTGGCAATCTCTCCACATCGCTCCCTCAACACAAGCAGGGGTGTCATATCAGAAGAAGACTTCCTGAACCTCAGCGACGAAGAGCTCCTTAAAGGATTTCAGGAGAAAAACGTAATTAAGGTGCAAAGAATCACACTATGGCGAAATGACCAAAAGATCCCGACAAAATATATGATATAGAAATTGGGTAGCAGCACTGTACCTAGTTCACTTGACGCTGGATATCTTAAAATCAAAGTCAGACCGTACATTTCGAACCCGAGGCGGTGTTTCAAGTGCCAGAGGTTCGGGCATGCATCGCAATTAATACAGAAGCAAAGAAACATGCGCGAAATGTAGTGCCAATGACCATCCTTCTGATAACTGTAATGCTCCCCCACTATGTGTCAATTGCAAGGGCGATCATCCAGCTTACTCGCGGAGCTGCCTTTGCTGGAAAAGAGAAAAAGAAATAATCACAATCACTGTAAAGAAAAGATCTCATTCTAAGAAGCAAGGAAACGGCTAGGACCCTTACCTCAAGTGAGCTACGCCAGTGTGACACGGCAGGGGGCAGCGCCACACCTGTTCCAGGAGTGTATAGGGTCCACGCCTGGTATCCTTGTAGAAACACCACCCGCCACCTTTATGGCTGTAGCCAGTGCTGCTCCATCATCATCGAAGACGGGCAGGTACCACAGTGCCGCAGTGCCGCAGGGCCCGAAGTTTAACCGAACTTCACGGCGCGATACGCACGTCCCTGCGCCTGGCTCTGGATCATCCAGCGCCTCAGAGAAGGCGATGTAGGTCGACCCGAAAACCCCGGCGTCATTGACGCCAAAAGATCCGCGCTCCTTGGAGCGCTCCAAGAAGGAGAAACGTCTTGTAACTCGGCCGAGAAAAAGGGACAGGTGGTAACCTGAACGGTTACCGCCCTTCATAAGAGTAATCAGCTTTTTAATACATGTCACCTACAACTTCTATGCTCACACTAAGTATTTTTTTTTCAATTCCAATAAAATGGCATCCATCATTCATTAGAATTGCAGAGGCCTAATTCACAGTCTAGGTGACATCAAATACATTATAAATAAGTTATCACCAGTAGCATTATGCCTTCAAGAAATGAGCCTAGGCCCCAAAAATACACATTCTCTTATAGGCTCCACTGTCGTAAGAAAGGACCGCGAGCACTCCAGCCTTCTATCAGGAGGTGTCGTTATTGTTGTCCAAGGCGGCATCCCCACACGGAACCTTTTATTAAATACTCCGTACGAGCCAGTAGCTGTCACCGTTTTATCCTTTAAGACTGTCACCATCTGTTCCTTGTACATTCCTCCCCATAGCAATTCCAGGACTTGATACCTGGAAAATTTAATTGACCAGTCGCCAGAGCCTTTTGTTTTAGTTCGATATTTTAATGCTCATTGAACTCTTTTTGGCAGCGATAAGAATGACCAAAGAGGACAACTTACCGAAGATTTTATTTTGACAAACAACACCTGTATTTTTAAATCAGATGCGCCAACACATTTTTCACCGAGTTCACGTAATTTTAGCTGCCTTGATTTAACGTTTTGCTCTCCGGATATTTTTACCAATTTTAAATGGGACGTACTGGAGACTTCATGTGGCAGTGATCATCTACCTGCTATAATCAACCTTAAATCAACGCTACCCATTATATCCCATAAACAGTGCCATTGGAAATTACAAATGGCAGACTGGTCTGTTTTAACAAAAGTGCCAGGCTGGAGGAGCTCATTTTAACAGACCTAGGCATTGACAAAATTAATGAAAATTTTATAACTGTATAATTTCTGCAGCTGAAAAGACTATTCCTCAATCTTCTGGCTTTGTTCGGGAAAAGCTGAATCCTTGGTGGACACATGAATGCACCGAAGCAAAAACGCAGCAAACTAGTGACTGGAGAATCTTGCCTAGATACCCAACACATAACAACTTTCTGAATTTCAAACAAGCCAAAGCGAAAACTCGGTATATTCGGAGACAGGCAGAAAAATTGTCTTGGCAGAAATACATATCTACAATTAATAGCACCGTCCCATCCAAAAGGATGGGGGAACAGGTCGGGAAGTTTACGGGGGACTGCAATTATCACACACGATACCCTTAAACCTTCAGGCACTCAGACAACACTACAAGAGCAAGCGAATATACTTGGGAAGCATTTCAATAACGTGTCCAGCTCAGCTGATTGTTCAAACACATTCTTAAAATACAAACTGTCAGCAGAAAAGGAGAAACCACCAGCTCATTCTACGTCAAGGGAAGAATATAACGCTCCACTCACTTTACAGGAACTTAACAGGGTACTCTGTGCTGGCAAAAAAACTGCAGTAGGTCCAGACCGGATCCATTATTCCATGCTTGCACACCTGTCCCAAGCATCCGTAGATGCCCTGCTTAAATTTTTTCAACAAAGTATTTGAAACTGGAATCATGCCAAAAAGTTGGAAAAACGCAATGGTTGTGCCTTTTTTAAAAACAGGTAAATCCCCCCCATCCCCAAACAGCTTTCGACCCATTGCCCCGACAAGCTGTTTAGCTAAGTCGTACGAAAGTGTCGTAAATGCGAGCTTAACATTCACGCTTGCCATACCGAAATTAATTGATTTTCGTCAGTGCGGGTAGAAAAAAGGGTGTTCAATGACAGACCACCTCGTCCGACTTGAACACGAAATACGGGAAGAGCTCTTACACAAACAGCACTGCCTAGCAATGTTATTCGATCTAGAAAAAGGCTATGGCACCACTTGGAGATTTGGAATCTTACCTGACCTCGCTGCTTTAGGAATCCGTGACAAAATGCTAAACTGCCTCGCTGATTTTATGTCCAACAAAACATTCCAAATCTGTCTAGGCATTGTGCTCCGCGCATATTTATCCAGGAAAACGGCGTGCCACAAGGTAGCATACTTAGAAAAACACTCTTTATAGTAAAAATGAACTCTATTAACAAAGTCATTCTCCACTCTGTTATGCACTTCATATACGTCGATGATCTGCAAATAGCCTGCCGCGCCTCAAACTTACCAGCATGTGAAAGGTTGCTCCAGCTAACAATAAATAAACTAATAGAGTGGGCTGAGAAAAATAGCTTCCGCTTCTCTATTAAAAAACAGTTATAGTGTTATTCTCGCAAAAACAAGGATTGTGCTTAGACCCGGATTTAAAATTGAATGATGTCACGCTGCCGGTAAAACAAGAATATAAATTCTTGGGAGTAATATTTGACAAAAAACTGAACTTCCTAGCCCACATTAAAACACTAAAGATTAAGGCAAATAAAGCGTTGAATATCCTCAAAGTGTTATAAGCACTTGGGTTCTAACCGAACATCTCTTTTACGTATTTACTGGTCTCTTCTGCGTAGCCTTTTAGACTATGGCTTCATGGTTTATGGCACAGCCAGACAGTCCTACATCCGACGACTTGATCCAGTACATAACCTTGCACTGCGACTGTCAAGTGGTGCCTACAGAACGTTGCCTTTTCAAACTTTCTACGTTGAGTGTAATGAACCCTCCTTACCGGAGCGCAGAGCATTACTCCATTTTTCCCTAGGTACTCAGATTTCAACCATCACCGCAACACATATGCTACAACATTCTCACACAATGCAACTCGCGCTTACACTATACAAATAAACCGAACATGATGAGGCCGCTTGTCCTGTGATATGAGGAATATTGTCGGGATTTTGACATTCCTCATGAAGTCCTCCAGATTGCCAAAAAACCACAACGGTTGCCCTCGTGGTACCATTTCACAAAGTTATGTGACTGGACGTTAACACATCTAAAGAAAACAGACACCCCATACGAACACAGTATACAAGAATTCCGTGCTCTTCAGGACAAATATCAAAATAACATGAAATATCACACTGATGGCTCTAAAACAAAACACATGGGTGTGGGGGGCGGTAATCGAAAATTGGGAAACAAGTATTCGATTACCACAGCACGCCTCTGCTTTCACTGCTGAAGTTAACGCTATATGGGTGGTTGTTAAATATTATCACTGACAAAACACCCCCCCCCGCCCCCCAAAAAAATGCTGTAATATACATTGATTCCTTAAGCACACTGAAGGCTCTGCATCTGAAATGTGAGTGTGAACCCCTGAAAGGAGACATTTTAAACATGGTGGCGCTTAACAAATATGGGAGGTCAATTCGTTTCTGCTGGGTTCCAAGCCATATTGGGATATATACCGGGTAACGAAGCAGCTGATAGATGTGGATCGATGGCAGCGTACAAAGACATAACAAACACAACACTTCCATATAAAGATAGTATCCGTGCGATTAGGATAGCCTTAACGTCAAAATGACAACACGAATGGGACCGTTGTGCTGAGAACAAGCTACATCTCACTAAACGCATACTGGGTGAGTGGAAGTCATGTTATCACCAGGAGCGGTTCTTCGAAGTAGTTTTATGTCGACTACGCATTGGGCACACACGCCTCACACACAATTATTTGCTTACGAAGCAAACATGGGAGACATACCAAGAACCATTAAGAGTTATGCATATATTACTAACATGTACACATATTGAAATACACAGACGAAAGCTTTTGTACAACTTATATCAACTACACATACCCTTACACCCTGCTTTAATTTTAGGTGGTGATCCGCTACTCATATTATCTGGCGTGTGTAAATTTCTAGACGACACTGAATTTTTACATAAAATATAGATTATTAACAAAGACTTTTTCTTCCTAAACTGGATTTTAAACCACCTCGTGTTTGTTGCAGCATAGCTTTAGCCGCCATTGCGTCATTAAACCACATTTAACTAACTAGGGGGAGGAGGCGCCGTACAGCTGCTGTTCCTATTGCCATGAGAACGTAAATAATCGTGTGCGCCGCCATTTTGCCAAGGTATCACCCTCCTGCTAAGGCCTTACTGAAGGGGACCTTAGCGCTAGCGTCGAAAGAGTGTCTGCTTCAAAACAACCAATGGCAGCCATGCGGAGATTCACCCCTGGGGTTGTCCTCCTGTGGCGTCGGCTTTTATACACGATTTGATCGAAGGTTCCAGAGAAATCGGTGGTGCCTGCGTGTCTTCTAGAAAGTTCTACCCAATTCGCGTTGCACATTCAATAAGATTACACAAGCTTCGCTGACAACAGAACCATCGATAACATTCGAGAAACTTCCGATACATGTGGGTGCATCCCGCGCTGAGCGATAAAATTTGTTAGACGGTGAAAAGCGCTCACCCGTAAAAGATAATCAAGTCGACGTGACAGCACAAAAATGACGTTTTTTCCGGGAGAATTTGGAAAGAGGGCCGTTATTTACAGAAAACTCTTAAAGCCCAATTGTTTGTAAGGCGAAATTCCAACCAATCCTGACGTAGGACATATTATTAGCGCTGACGGCCAGCCAATGGCAAAGACCACATAAGAAATAAAATCTTTGTAAATTTGGCCCCAGATATCTCAAAAACGGCATTTGAAAAGGGGATCAAGTTCCCTTGTCGGAACGTTGGCTCTATTGGAATCGCTTGCTCGACCACTAGTGTTCCCTATGTGTATATGAGTTTCATAATGTTACGAGTTAGAGGGAACAGAGTTATTAAGTATAAGTGCGTGTGTGAAAGCGGCATATTCGTGGCCGCTGTAGTCAGGTCGTTTTACCGGGTACTGCATGCTGACGGCCCTTCCAGTCGAGTTATTTTACAGTTCTTTGTTTTGTAAAGCTTGATGTCCCGGTGCCAGGTAAACAATGCTTTCAAAATGGCTGCACTAAAGCTTTAGGAGCACGAAATCTAGCAACGCGTGTTTCATCGAAGCGTCGCTATTTACCTGGATTGGTATGTACGCTGAATCGGCCACCGCATGGAACAAGGAGAAACATATTGAAACACACGTTGCGCATGTGTTATGTATCAAAAATGTTCAGACTTGACTCGCCTGCTATAGCAAGCAGTCAAGTCTGAATGAACTATAGTTCATTCGCGGTCAGAGCTGTGGCAGCACCTCTAGGCCAGTCGCCTTTCGATACTGCGGCCATATTCAAGATTAATTTATTTCTCCAAGAGAAAAATAGAAATATTGAAGCTCACAGCTTATTAACGACACGCTAAGAAATTTGTCAATAGCTAAAACCTGGTGAGTCATCTCTGGAAAACGAGAAATCTTTGCAACTCGCCGTTAATAGCACGTTCGCGGTGCACCCTCCAGCGAGATCCCCCATACCAGCATGGCACCAGACAATAGGCTGCGCTGTGATCTTGATATAGTGGCGTACTCGATAAAATGGTCTATAAAGTAGTCTATAACACTCCACGGGACTGATTTTTCAGCCCAGGCCCGGCGCAGGCCCCGGCATTTATTAGTAAGCTTAGCCAGGGCCCGCGTGTTCATGGCCGCTTCCAGCCTGTAAGCAGAAAGAAAGCCATTCTTTACTGACAGATTTTACCGTATGTGCCAGCATCACCTTCGCTGGGTCCATCAGCTGCAGTGTATAAGCAATAAGAGACCGAAATCTTTGTTTCTCCCATGCGAACGTCAGTGATCTAACCCATTGCCTGTGCTGCTATTCTTGCCATGGTGGGCGTGATATATATATATATATATATATATATATACTTTAGCGCTAATGCCAGGCGTGTCTCTTTCTAATTGTGCGTTCACTTTATGCGGTGTGCTAGTGCATTTGCCTGTTCTATATATATATATATATATATATATATATATATATATATATATATATATACATAGCATAAGCGAATTCAGGAGCACACCGCATAAAATAAACGCACCAGTAGGAAGAGACACCCCTTGCATCAGCGCTAAATAGGGCATTGAGAGTTGTAATAGTGCAATCGGAAAAGCGGTAGTATGGAAATGGTTTGAGGAGCCATATTATATTTAAATTATTTTTTTACGCGGAAACAATGTTCGATTTTGTTGAAAAGACAAAAATTCAAACTTCATCTGTTTTTCTATTTGCTTTGCAAGGTATAATAAGAGCCAGCTCCTTGCGCGTGTCACATTATATTAGAATGCCTTGGACCATCCAATGGACAGTGTTCGTGTGTGCTCGAAGGCGTGACTTCGGCCCTTCAATGAGCGGGCCCGAGTCCGGCTCGGGCCCGTGACTTCAAGCTCAAGCCCGGCCCGCAGTCTCATGTATGAACCCCGCCCGGGCCTACTGAAAAACACTTCGGACGACCCAGGCTTTCGGGTCAGCCCGAGCTTTCGGGTGGCCGGGGCCTTCAGGTCGACCCGGGCCCGTTCAGTGCTTTATATAGGACACCAGATCAATGGCGTTGTCAATGCACGTACGGCCAAGTTTTGCACTGCTGAAGGTACTATTTGAGACGCGCGAGCATCATTGGTTCAATTAGCTTTCCTACGCAGCTGGTGTGCGGCTGGTGCTATATGCCGATATGATGCGCGCCCTTGCATTGCGACTGCACTCGTATTCTTGAGGAACAACATCGTCTTGTCATGACCTATGAAGGAGGTTTAGAAATGCTCATCATTCTTCTTGAGATATGTGGCGTAGGGCAGCGCATGTTATCTTGTCGGTCCTAGGGAAAACGAACGCCTACAGAGTGCCATAGGCTCTTCAAGATCATCGAAGGGGTTAACATCGCATCAGAAGGCCGGGCAAGCGCTACTGCGCTTCATGAGATCCACCGGTCTTTGTGGGCGCCTCTAGTTTGAATGCCCTTCCTGATACCTGCTAAAATTTCGTTATTCTTTCTTTCTCTTTTTGCTCTCTTTCCAACCAATATTTTCCCCACCCCAGTGCAGGGTAGCAAGCCGAAAACTTGCATCTGGTTAACCTCGACTCTTTATCTCTCTTTCTCTTTCTCTCTCTCCATAGAAAACGGAGTGTCCAAACTAGTGGTTCGTGTGGCAGGAAGATCGTGTGAAAGCACGTCGATGCGTAAAACTGTTCCCTCTGCAATTAAAAAAGTCGCAGACTCACCCGAAAGACGTACCATCAGCGCGATAGCAAATTATTAGATAGTTATAAGAATTAAGGATAATAGTGTTTTCGGCCGTATAAGCTTGTAAACATTCACTTATAACCAAATTAACAAGCATGGTGCCAGTGCCCACAAGCAAACATGCACATATCACACTCGATCATCGCGGACACTCGCTGTCAGAACGCTGGCCTGAGGAAGCATGGCAGCCGCGAGCAAACTGACCTTCGTGCTGTCTATCGCTTCAACGCAAACTGAGCTGCGAGAACACGGGATACGCAAGGCTACCAGCCGTCGGCACATCTAGATTCTGGCCCAAAAGCAGATCGCTTCCTAGATAGGGTACACGCGGCCGCGCTCAGCCGTGCAAACGCAGCCACAACCGGAATAGAACGCCCCCCAGGTGCCTTGCGCGGGACCGAAGATTGCGGGTTTCCTCCCCGCATTCCTATCTTGCACGCGCGAGATCAAGCCGCCATCCTCGGCTACCATCGCACGCTTTCACTCGCACACAAAGCATGCGGCGCGGCCACGATGTTATCGCAATTGGACTTTATAGGGAATATGACGGCGACGCCTGCCTTGGGAATGCGCCTGCAGTGTCCTTATAATTGCTATCGCAAACTATAATCTGTCGGTATCATGTACCTCACGATAGCTTTGATGCAAGGGCATTTAACTGGTGTATTTGGTGAGAAGAGCAAGACACTTTTTAATGAAATGTGTCTTCAGCGCTTACAGCTCCTTGAAAGCAACTTGAGCGTCCCTTCTTTAATTGGTTCGAGGATATTGAGAGACCTAGAAGATGCAACCACGTAACCAGCACTTAATACGTATCTGAACCTAGTGCTGTGAACTCGTGGGGAAAAGGTAGAAAGAGCACAAAAACAGAACAAGTGTAATATGTTGTGAGCGCTAATCGACAAACGAAAATACAAACACGTATACGAGCTGTCTTGCTCTTAGCCAGAAAGAAATGCCAGAGCACAACCAGAGAGAAAGGGACACTCCATCGAACTTTTGCACATCTATACAGCAAGCGTTATTCAAGTCACTGGAGAAATGACCATGGTCTGACCGTGGTGCACCTACAAAGGTCGCCTGTACACGTATGTACCTAAAGCATGTACTATAGCGCTCAGAATGAGCTACAACTCGAAAGCGTGTGGCAAAAAGCGATCGTGCGTTGTCGCTCACAGCGGTATGTGCGTCGTATATTTAAACGGAAGGCGCGTAAGTTTTACATTTTTTTATAAATTCAGTTCATGGAGCACCGCACCGCCTTTGCACTTCGGACTCGCCGCCGCTTAAGAAGCGGCGCACATTTTCCCTGAAAGCACGGCGCGTACATTACGGAAGAATTACGCCAACGTCGTCACCTCCCTCAAAAGCGATGGACCTCGCAAAGTGCGGCACTTCGTTAGGCGCGCGACGCCCAAGCCAGAAGGGCTGTCGCGGACTGCACCGGAGGAGGCATCAAATCTTACTTTTACTCGGTCTCAGGCGCTCTACACCCTTCTTCTTACGCAGGACACTACCGTGGGACAGTCCAAGTGCCGACCCTAATGCGAGGCAGTTCAGATGCCCGCGATATTTCTTCTTAGCCTTTCGTTTATTTTATGGGTCAAAGAATAAACCCCGACATGTTTACATCTTTCGGCGCTAGCCGTTTCCCTGGGATGCAATTTCACGTACTGTTCTTTATGGACTTCTTGATTCAGCCGCGAACGTTGAATGTTCCTCATATTTATAGACTGCGGAACTGCGCTCCTGAAATCTGAATAATAATAATAATAATAATAATAATAATAATAATAATAATAATAATAATAATAATAATAAGAAGAAGAAGAATAAGAAGAAGAAGAAGTAGAAGAAGAAGTACTTCGCGTCTCTGCGCGGAACGCGTAATTAGCCGCATGGCGAACTAGCCCTGGAGATAGTTGATAATAATGGAGCCTGTTCGACAAGGTGGCACTTTCGATTCCAGCTGCGGAGTCGAATCTCGGCAGAATATAACGTGTGTGGCATTTGAACATGGGCAGGAGATACTTGGGGTGGGAAAGGGTGTTAAGGGTTTGGTGTCGCACAAACGACAAACGTCTCTGTTGAGAAAAAAAAAACACGCAACAACAAAATAATTTGGCTCGCTGGTTTTTCCAAGCCTCGCCAGCGACACACAGGCCAAGTTTGTACTGCGAACGTTCCAAACGCGGGCCGTTGTGGTGGTTCGGCAGATTAACAACTGCGCCCTTTTGTTTTAATGCGTTCGCATTCTTGGGTATGAGCCATAATAGGAGGCCATCATCATCAGAAGAAGAAGAAGAGATTACACAGACAACATCGACGTTGACTGTCAATGTAAGCGAATAGCGAACCGCTTAAAAAAGGTTTTCCGTCTTTTTTTTTAAGAACGGTGCGCTTGACGGCGTTTATTTGTTGCATGTGAGCACACACATAGGTAGCGCTCGTTGTTTCACTGCATAATTCCGCAGAGAGGAGAGCCGTTGACCAGCACTTCTGTGGTGGGGGTATAGGCGGACAACAGCACGTGCATCTCAAAAAGCTCTTATAGTTGGCGTTCGGCAACGAACGCGCCCCGCAAGTCGATTACACGAGCGCAAGCGCCGCGTGCGTCGACGCCTTTGTACCGGCGGCGAAAGCCCAAACTTCGCGGCCACGAAGACGGGCGAAAGTGCCAAATGAGAACGCTATTAGCTTTACGATATTGAAGGCGCTCGCCGAAAATACCGCGGCGTAAGTTGGTATTCTAGAAGAGTTGATTGCTGGGCTAGTTGGTCGTCCATAATTGAAGAAGTAGCCTAGCGTGGTAAAAACACGGAAACAAGAAAGGTGGACAAGGACAAACGCTACTCACAACTGTTTAATGGAAAGAAGGATAGTGCATATATATAATCTTACCACGCATGCGCATACCAAGCAGAACAGGCACATGCACATCAAAGGCGGTTCCGCAAGAAGTCAAATTCAGCATCTAGTAATGCGATAGAAGGCTCACTTGTGAATAACGTGAATAAGGTGAACAAGAATTTCGTTCCTATTAGTAAGAGTGCCGTTAGAGTCAAGCCAAATTCATTGAGTTCTGCAAAAGTTTGAACTTGATCACCCTTGCTAAAAGAATCAAGAATAGCAAAGAAAGCTGTTTGACGGTTTTCTTTACCGCGAATACGCACGAGATATTCCTTTCCGAGCTATTGCTAGCGAGCGCGGGGCGTGGCAGCAATGCGTGAGCCTTTTTCATTTGAATAAGCTTAAGAAGCTACATGTGAACGATCTTCGGAGGTTGCGCAATTTGTTAAGTGTAATGACGGCATTTAAGTGTGGACGTAGTGTGGACGTAGATGTTAACTGTGGACGTAGAATATCTATTCTACTCAATTCCTCAGGGTAAGCTTCTGGTTTTCTTAAGGGAATGTATTGAGAACAACGACGTGGTCGACTTCCAGAACTCAGCGGGCCTTTCAGTGGACAGCTTTTTAACATTGCTCGAGTTTTATTTGAGTGTCACTTTTATTCTTCACAACGAGCAGCCATATGTGCAACGCCGGGGGGTGTGTATAAGGTCTCGCGTTGCTCCTATATTGTGCGACATTTTTTTGTCTTTTGTTGATAGGTCTTTGGAGAATGCTTTTTAATGAGGGACAGGTTTTAAAATCTTTTAGGTATGTTGATGATCTTTTAGCGCTTTTAAACAATAAGGGTGACTTTACATCCCCTGCTTTTATTCTAGAAGCTTTTACCAACCAAGGACTTGTTTTTACCCACGTACTTCCTGACGCCACAAGCCTGCAGTTCCTAGATTTAAAGCTGTCTTTGGAAGCTGGCCACATCTGCTGGGCATATCAACCGCGAGCCATGAAGCAATTGCTGCCGTACGATTGCGCACATTCTAAGGTGGTGAAGCGAGCAGTAGGTAGTCTTTGCTTGGAATCGGCTTTGCGGAAATCGTGCGTACACCAAATGCAGTCTAGTTTTGCGTACCAAGTTGGACGCCTTTTGGCTGGTTTCCCTTTGACTGTCGTCACCGCTATAGTAGAGTCTCTTCCACAAAAAGTAAAGCTTGGAGCACGAATGACGAGAGCAGAGGTCAAACGACCGAAGGTAAGACCAGAGGTTATACCCTAGGTGCACAAGGTGTCACACAACCTTAAGAAAGTTGCTAACCGTCATGGTATTCCTCTGATTTTTTCTGCGCCCAACAAGCTTTCGAAGCTGTGCTGTCGAGTTTGCTGTGAGAGCACGCGGGGCTGCCGCACGAGGCATGAGAAGCCCTTTGTTGAGTGCTCCAGAGGGGTTGTATATTCAATTCCCTTGACCCTTGTGGGTAGCTCTACATTGGACAAACCGAGCGTTGCGTGAATGACCGTTGTTGGAATCGCACCGCTGGCGCGAGTTGTTGGGAACTCGGCGCTGACGCCCGTGGTTGCACCTGGGTCGCAAGCCCCAAGGGTAGCGTTGGCCTGGCGGCCTGGGGTACAACTGGAAGCATCCGAAGGTCCCGGCAAAGCATGAGTCGACTGGTAACAACAAAACAACTTGTTTATTCTAACATCGCAAAAAGTTGGCGGTCAGGTTGACCGAAGTAGAGAGACGGGAGTGCACTTTACTCAACAGAAGAAATCGGAGCCCTCCTTTTGGCGTCCGGGGGCAGCTGCTTTTATACTCTCGCAGTTGAGGGCAAGAAGGAACCCCTCTATAGACGAGCACGTGACTGTGCCGCTCGGGCACAATGGGATAAGGTGACGCATACTGTCGTGTCGCCGCCGGTCGGGCACAATGGGGAGGAGAAGGTGGCTCACACTGTCGTGTCGCCGCCGGTCGGGCACAATGGGGAGGAGAAGGTGGCTCACACTGTCGTGTCGCCGCCGGTCGGGCACAATGGGGAGGAGAAGGTGGCTCACACTGTCGTGTCGCCGCCGGTCGGGCACAATGGGGAGGAGAAGGTGGCTCACACTGTCGTGTCGCCGCCGGTCGGGCACAATGGGGAGGAGAAGGTGGCTCATACTGTCGTGTCGCCGCCTGTCAGACCCCCTCGCTTCACAGTTGTTGGGAGCTCCTCTCCCCGGCTGCCGCGCTTCGACAAGCGTGGGCACCAATATGCACATACACTCACACACGCACATGAAGACACGTGGCATTGGAACATGCCTGGACGCGCTTGGCGGGGAGGCGTAGCGGCGACGCCGAACGGGCCAAAATGTCTGCCGCTTTGTTGCAGCCGCGCCGGCTAAACCGCGCGTCGTAGGCGAAACGTAACACCGTTTAAGGGAACATGCGCAAAAACTGAAGAAAAAGGAGGATAAGGGCGCACATTTGGTGGCTCATGTTAGAGCGTGTGGTTGTGACGCTCGATTTTCTGCGACTACTATTTTGGGCAAGAACGGCAGTGCCCCTTCCACGCTCGCTCTTGAGGCATTCTTTATCAAGAAGAATAGAGATAGGTGTATAACTGAGCCTTCTATCTCATTACTGGATGCCGAATTAGACTTCTTGCGCAACCACCTCTGATGTGCATGTGCCTGTTCTCTTCTGTTTGGTATGCGTATGCATGACAAGAGGACATATATGTACTATCCTTCCTGCCATTAAACAGTCAGTTGTGAATAGCGCTTGTCCTTGTCCACTTTTCTTGTTTCCGTGTTTTTATCGTGCTAAGTTACTTCTTCAATTAAGAAAGTTGGTATAGTTAACAGCTGACAGCCAAACTCGCACACCACAGTAATAAAAAAGAAGAAGGTAGAGCACGGTTTCAGAAATGCACTTAAGACTATATACAGGGTGTACCAGTTAAAAGTAGCGAATGTTGTCGAAACAACCGAGGGCGCTATAGGGGGCTGAAACAAACTCAATGGTGTTGAAGATCACGCTGCCTAGTCTACGGTATATATCTATTTTTTCGTTTTGCAAAGTCAATTAATTAGTGTAAACTAATCCGAATGTTTTTAAAATCTTGGCTTCACCAAGAAAGTGGCAATTTGAAAGCCGTATATCACATTTTAAAAAATTCAACAGCCCTTCCACTCTGTGAAGAAGGGCGAGCAGCTAATCAGTGGTACGTTTCACCTCAATCGATGCATCTGTGTATATATAGGTATTATTATTATTATTATTATTATTATTATTATTATTATTATTATTATTAGTGGACGACGTCCTCCCCTTGTCGACCAGTAAGCACGCGCACCGCTTTTTTTTTCTCCGCAAGACTACGGCAGCACTCAGCTACCCCGGGCAACGCTAGTGCGCGGGCGTCTCTACTTGCTGCGGGTTGCCGCTAAACGTAAAAGTGCCTGCCTCGCCCCCTGCTCGTCATAGTAGTCGCTCTGGACTGCTCTCTGCGATGCGACACAAGCTGCCAGTTCCAGTGACAGTTACGGCGCGCCAATAACGATTTCTGCGCTCGCCTGGTCAGCGATACTACGTGTGTGGGTTTCGACAAGAATTGCTTCAATGAACAGTTTTCCCCTTCTAACGCCTGTAGTGCAGATTAGTTTCCTGGCTGTTGTATATAAGCATATGTTTATATTATCTAACTTGTTTGCTTGTACAATGGGAAAAGATGACAGCTGCATTTCCTGTTATAAGGCTCTGCCTACTGATGGAAAAATAATGATGTGTGCTCAATGCAAATATTCGTATCATCTAGGACACTCATGTTCTGGAATAGCAGCTAACACTTTCACTACTATGGGGAATGCTAAGAGAGATGCGTGGGTCTGTAAAACGTGCAGAAGTAATAAGAAACTAAACAGCGGCACAGAGACTGAACTTGAGGAAAATAGTGGTTCCGAGTCTTCACTGTTGGATGAGCTAAGCGAAATCAGAAAAAGTTTGCAATCGTTGCCGATTCTGCATAAGAAGGTTGATTCTCTCCTAGGAAGAGTTCACGGCTGTATCGAAATCAGTTAAGGAACTAGAAGGATCGCTGTCGTTTTTGTCAGAGAAGTATGATTCTTTTTTGAAACAAAAACAGGTCATTCAAGAACGTCAAATGTCTGATTGCGCTGAACTGGAAGCTCTGAAAACAACGGTGTTAACTCAGGCAGTAGTAATATAAAAGCTAGAAGAAAACCAAAATGAAGGTGAGCAGTACAGCATACTAAGGAATCTTGAGATCCATGGTTAGCCAGTGAAAAGTAATGAAAGCGTAACACAAACAATCACACAAATGACAGCAAATCTGGACCTCTCAGGGTTTTCTTCTGACGATATTGCAGCCGTAAACCGCTTAAAAGTCAAACTCAGTGGTACACCTGTGGTCGTGATGCGCTTTTAATCTGTAATTCGGAAGGAAAAATGGCTTGAAGCGCGGGGAAAACTGAAGAAACTACGTGAAAGTGCATCATTTCCAATGATCTACTTCAATGATAACTTGACCAAAGTTAACCGTGATCTCTTCTGGGAAGCGAGAACGAATGCAAAGGAGGACGGTTATCGGTTTTGTTGGACGGAAGGAGGCAAGATCTTCGTGAAAAAGAATGAAACAGCGTCTCTTGTTCGAATTGGTAAACAAGCAGACCTGGAAAACATTGCTTAGCCAACATGCCTTTTTTATTCAGTGAACTACCGGACTTCAGTTCATTTAAACAAGAATTTCCGTGCTGTTCTGATGAAGATTTTACCATTGTGAGCGCTAATATTCGAAGTCTGCGTAAATACTGGGACGACTTTAAATTTCTGGCTGAATCGGCAGTTAACTTTGTAGACGTATTTGTGATTACAGAAATCAATGTTTCCCAGGCTTGCCTTGATACATTTACCTTGCAGGGCTTTTCCGCACATTTTGTCACACGAAGCGGGCGTCGTGGCGGAGCAATTGCTCTCTATGTAAACGGCAACTGTGAAGTATCTTCTGTTGATGCTTCTTTTGTACATGCCGAATCTATGATGGTCAAAGTTTGTAAGGGTTCGTTTTCTGTCCACATCTCATCGATTTATCGACCACCCTCATGCAGCCTTTCACGGTTTCTTGTTGAGCTTGAAGAAGCTCTGCGGCAGTGGAGCTCAGCGGACCAATTTTGCTTGATCGGAGACTTGAATATCAATATTTTATGCCCTGAAAAAGTGACTGTTTGTGATTATTTATCTACGTTGTCCGCTTATGGTCTGGAATGCACAATTGCGGCTCCTACTAGAGCGGAATTAATTAATAATAGCCTAGTGCAATCTTGTTTAGGTCACATAGCGGTGAGAGCTCCCAGCTGTTCATTTAGGTCATGTACTATTCTAAAACGGATGGCGGACCATTATTTTGTAGCATGCCGTTTTGTTTTACCAGACGCGTCTGGAACGTCATCGGTGGAAACTGGATCTGGGCAGCGTAAATACATTGTTCCTACTGTTAATCAATCCAAGCTAGATAACCTTATCGTTTTGTTTGACTGAGCATCCTTAACCAAAGGAGATTCTTCGGGCAAAGTATATGAAAGGTTCTGTATGCAAATGAAACATTTTGTATTACGTTGCACACGGCTGATAGCTAAGCCGATAAGAAAGAGTAACACATACCCACACTTGTCTCGTCTACACGCAATCTACCCAGACAGTTATACGTCCCGAACATGTCCCTGGTGTAGCAACCACACAGCGACACTCGCGCACATAACACACGAATGCACTGACCGTCCGGGCGACGCAATTTCGCCACGAGTCACAACACACACACTCACTACGTGGTCTTGGGAGGCGAGACTCTCCGAACTGGACCTGGGAAGCCAACTGGCGACCCTCGACCAGGCCCGGCGAGCCGCGATCGCCAGTGGAGCCCTGTCAGAGGGAACCACCCAGGAATAAACCGCGCCACGGTTTCTGCAATAATAAAGTTTCTCCTCCTCCTCCTCACTGCTGGATGAACACGGAAATTCTTGCTTCCATTTCGTATCGAGACAACTTGTGGAAACGCTGCAAAAGAAATCCCAGGAACCAAAGACTGCGATTAGAATACAAGTCGGCAAGAAATGGAGTTGTTGCTCTTCTGCGTGCCGCCAAACGCCGTTACTTCTTTTAGAAATTCCAAAATCTTCAAATAATGTAAGCAAAACTTGGTCTTTGGTAAATCATCTCAGAGGAGTGAGTTCCAATAGCCGGTCTATTTTCGGTGCTTTTCAACAACCTCCCACAGAATTGGCTGATGCTTTCAACAGGCACTTTGTTAAAGCGTCCCAAAGGGCCGTCTCTCCATATACAAGCACTCCGCCGTTAGGGCATTCCGTATCTGCGTCGGCTTTTCTTCCGAGAATTTTGAAGGGTGATCTGGAAGAAATTATTTTCAGTTTTCCGTCCTAACAAGCCCACTGGATATGATGGAATTTCTTTACACACCATCAGAAGGAATTTCAATGCGCTATCAGATATTATCCTGCATATACTGAATGGTTTTTTGGAAGGCGACGAAATTATAGAATGCTTAAAAACTGCAGTTGTTGTACCACTACACAAGTCAGGGAAGAAAGATCTATCGGCCAATTTGAATATTGCCGATCATTGCTCAGGTCTTAGAAAAATTTCTTTTCCACACTATGTCTTCTTTTCTTAACAAATTTTCTATCCTGACCAATCGACAGTTTGGCTTTATTTCAGGGCGTGGTACTGAGGCACTGCTTGAGGAATTTTCAGATGAACTGTTCTCGGCATTCGATCAGAATCTTTTCACATGTGCGCTATTTTTAGATGTAGCGAAAGTGTTTGACACCCTGAATCATCAAATCTTGTTAAGTAAACTGCATTTTTGGGGATTTCGTGGGCCTTTTTACAAAGTTCTCGAAAATTACTTGAGCAACAGGTTTCAGCTGTTCTCTACCGATGATAAGGGCGTATTTAGTTCTAAGCTGTCTGTAAAAGCTGGAGTTCCTCATGGGTCCATTGTGTCGCCATTGCTGTTTAATATCTTCGTTAACGACTTCCCTTTGGCAATTTCGAAATGTTCAGTATTCCAGTATGCTGACGACACTGTATTATTAGCGAAACACCTTTCTTATAAAAAGTCCACTCAAATGTTGCAAAATGACGTTTAGAAGGCAATGCTTTGGTTCTCTAATAATGTAATTGTTGTAAATGCCCAAAAAACAAAACTTGTTTGTTTTCGCTCCCCACTTAAGACTACTGTTATTAACATGCCTCTCTATATACTTGCATGAGTCAGACTGTGTTCATTGTAAATGTGCGCCTATTCCATGCGTGGATTGTGTGAAATATCTCGGAATCTATTTCGATAGTAATTTATCTTGGCAACATCACTTATCACTTATCTGTTCTAAACTGAGGTCAGTAGCGTGGCTGTTGTTTAATATCAAAAGTATTGCACCCTTGTCTGTAAAAAAGATTATAGCACATGCACTAGGTTACAGTGTGTTGAGGTACGGCATTACAGTCTTTGGCTTTTGTTCTGATCGTTGGAGATGCAGGGTAGACCGGATTATAAAAAACATTCTTAAAAATGTTGCATACAATTCCCCAATAGTAACATCTGCAAATATCTTCCGTTAACTTGGTCTACCGAACTTCCATTCACTACTTATAGAAACAGTTCTCGTTAAACATTTCTGGAATTCCGCTTTCAAACAAAGAAGTGCCGCCGCAAGGGAGCTTAGAAAACATGTCCGTTATGTAGTTCCGCGTTCAGCCACAAGGTATGGCGCGGCCAGACGCTGTGCTTATATTTAACAAATTGCCAGAAGAAATTTTTAACGCTACCTCAAAAAGCACGCTCAAACACTTCTTAAAGCAGCTACAGTAAAATTAACCTCCTGTACATTTTTTTTGCATCGCAATATTTACCGCTTCAACTTTTGTTATATGTACATAACCAAATGTTATCTTGTTCTTTTCAATTTCTTGCTATTCGTTCTTTTTTTCTTCATGTCTCATCAATTTATGTATATTTTTCTGCCTTGTCTATCTTATTCATTGGCACGGTCCTACAAGCCAACTAAGGCTTAGACCGGCCTGCTTGTGTTGTTTTGTATATTGTGTGGCAATAAGCATTATTATTATTATTATTATTATTATTATTATTATTATTATTATTATTATTATTATTATTATTATTATTATTATTATTATTATTATTATTATTATTATTATTATTATTATTATTATTATTATTATTATTATTATTTAAGGACACAGACAACGAATACATCTTCTGACTGTGGAGTGATTTATTCTTTTGTGAAAGAGGGATGTCTGCAAGTACCGCCGCACGGCGCAGACGGAAATTCCCCACTATTTACAACTTCACTGTGAACTACGTAATCAGGAAAAGTAGATTTAACTAGGCGTAATGTAACTAGGCGTAAGTATAATTTGTTAGCGTATAGTTTTGATAAAACAGTAGTTGCAGCCGTTTTCTTTAACCATACATCCTCAGTAGACGGCCATGTATTGACAGTGGACGGGAATTATGTAACGTTTACAACTTCACTGCGAACCAACTAATTATTACAAGCAAATAAAACTTGTCGTAATGATAGAGTCGTCTTAGCGGTCAATTTCAATATCATTTTTCCTAGATATCTGCGTCAGATCGAGAGCTACACAGCATTCACGAGAAACTGGAGACGAAAATTTTTCATTATCACCGCGACGCGTATACACGGACGGACATCGACCACCGCTGGAGGCTAACTATACATACAGCTTCGCTTTAAAATGGCTGACTCAAGTGTTTGCAATTAAGTACCATTGATGGCGCCTCTTCTGCTTACCTTTCATAAAAGCCGGCAAAACACAAGAACGAGCGCGTGATAGCAACACTGGGCTTCTTCGATTTTCACTTCTGGCTACCTGCGCGCTCTCAGAGCCAGCCAGAGCGCCTTCGTTTTTTACGGGTTGCCCCGCCCACCGCGCCACGCACTTCCGCCGGGCGTTCGTTTTACTCAAGCGGGACGGTTCTGGCTACCTGCAGGCTTCCAAAAGCAGCCAGGTTGGCCTAGCTGCTGGGCTTCTTCAATTTTCAGAGTTCTGGCAGCCCGCAGGAATCCAGACGGCAGCCAGCTAGTTCCGGTCCTGATAGGAAGTCACGTGGGTTGGGATCCCACGACAACCCGGAGCTGCCCGAAATTTGCAAAATCGAATGCCGGCGTAGCTGGCGCACGCCCGGTGTAGTCGGCCCATTTATGCGTTCCCAGCTTGAAAATATGTGTAGTTGCACTCAGGGATACGATCACTTTCGCGAAATTTCGCGTGACACGGCACAGGACGCTCACTGGGCCAACCGCGCTTTGCACAGCGCAACCGACGGCCTTCGACGTGTCCAACGGGAAGACGCGAAACCGCGCGTAGGTGATTGTATCCCAGAAAACGATCCCTCGACGAGGCCTACGCGCAGCGATCACATTGCCCACCGGCGACATTGATGAGCTGGTGTTTTGTCATCAGTTCGCAAGACATGAAAAAGCAGGATATTGGGTACGCCTTATACGGATAAAATTTCTGCGGACCTGCTTGGGCTTCGATTTGAAAAAAAAAATTTTCGGCTGATGGTGCTTCTCTTATAACCCTAAGGAGCTGGGGACGCAGCTGGAGCATGAAAATGCACGCCGTCTGTGTCCAGCGAGAAGTTCCACGCCCAAAACTATGTTGGTCGCGATCATGAGTGCAATAAGCTAATGTACGTATGTCTAATGCACTCAACTAGTGCATTCTTAACATAGAAGGCCTGCAATTCGAACACATATCGGTTTCGAGCTGCCACCAATGCACACGACGGAGCGAGCATGGGCTAGGTGCAACGCCTTCGCTTGCTGCAGAAAAAGGAGATATATCACCGCATATATACGTGAGATATGTGAACAGGAACACCACCACAGGGAGGTGAATCGAAAATGCACCGCAATGTGTGTGAATGAGCGTCTATACCTTGCGCGGAACACGATGCTGACAACATGCACGCGTCAGAGCGCGGCGCGCTTTGACCACACACACACACACACACACACACACACACACACACACACACACACACACACACACACACACACACACACACACACACACACACACACACGCACACACGCACGCACACACGCACACACAAACACGCACACACAAACACGCACGCACACACAAACACACACACACACACACACACACACATACGCAAAGTTTCAAATAGTTAACCACCGCTCGTGTCGCACCGCCGCTTAACAGCGGAGCGGTGCCTTAGAACCTAAGAAGATAATGCTAGAAGTAAGGAAATCCAAAGATGACTGTAGTCAGTTGGCTGAGAGAGGTAAAAATCATCAAGCGCCCGCGTTGCAAGGACAGAAGAAGGAGAGGCCAAGGAGCGTGTACGTTTTCATGTCGGCTCTGGCTTTCTCTAACGACTTCGCAGATTTTTTCTGTGATTACCTATCTAAAGTTCTCACCAAAGGATTCGTCAGGTTCTCCGGACTCTGTGGACGCCTCGTCTTCAGGTGGGACTTTCCATTTTGCTGGGAACCGCACTTTCTTTCCACACGCCACGTCGCCACCGCGCTATGCCTAGCTCGCCGGTCGTTAGGCCTCCGACTGCGCCGGCTGCGTCTCGGCGGCGCGTCGCGCCATGGCGCGCGCTGTTCACATCTCCCACTAGTGTGAGGCCGCACCTCTGTCTTCGCTATAGATATTTAGGTCGCCTGCCAGAATATTTCGCTGGAAGAAGTGACTGCCCAGTCTGACTGGCTCACTGCCCGATCCCACCGCTCAAAACGCGGCAGGGACAATTCAAGCCCGACCGATTAATCATCTCAAGCCCCAAGTAACCGGCCCCGCTCTCGGGCGAGGCAGCCCGTTAAAGCTCAAGTTTTGAAGGCAGGCCGCAAGCCACCGTTTCCGACGGAGGATATCAAGATTGTCTTCCGCCCCAAGGGCGCGCTTCATATAGCCAAGATCGGCAGTGCCGTGGTGACCGCAGCCATTCTCCAAGCAGCCAAACTCACGGACGAAGAAAGCTGAGAAGACGCTGCCTGCCCGAATATGCAACAGAATATCGTTGTCGTCAGCACACCTCATCCGGACTATGCAGACCTGTACGCTCGCATCCGCTCTCTCCAAGTGAACGATGTCACCCACGAGGTGAATGCCTATGAAACCGCAGCTGAGCACGCGACGAAGGGGGTCATCCGGGGGATCCCACTCCCGGAGACCACCCAGCAGATCCACAACAAAATTGACACTACCCGAGACCTGACAGCCTTGGCAGCCAAGCGCATCGCCTCTACTGCAACAGTGATCATCGCTTTTGACGGACTAGATGTGCCTTATCAGGTCCGCTACGGTTCCACGTTACTCCCATGTTCGCCATATCGGAAGAAAATTGACATTTGTTACCAATGTGGCCGCCTCGGGCACCGTATGCACGTTCATCCCTACCCAAATAACAAGATATGCCGGGGCTGCGGTGTCCTCAACCCACCCGCTGACCGCTATTGTAACCCTAAGTGCTCCCTCTGTGGTGGTCCCCATCTCACTGCAGACAAAAGCTGTGCCGCTCGTTATAAAACCTCGTGCGTCATCGGCAAGCATATCGGGAACGACGAGCAACTAGCCAAGCCACCTATCAACAAGCAGGCCCCTCCACCCTCAACACCAGAACCAGGCCACGCTCCCACACACCGTCAAGGGGGAGCCGTTCCCGCTCCAGAACTCCATCTCGATCCAGGCAACAACGCTCAAGATCCCGGTCGAAATCAGCTTCACGCATCACATCTACCAACAAGAACAAGTTCAGCTTCGCAGGGGCCCTCAAGGGCACCTCGCGAGAGGGTCGTAACATCACCAACACACAAGCCACATCCCCTCCTCTTTCACCAGATAACCCAGAAATAGCTCAGCTTAGGCGCGAGAACGCCATCCTACGCGATCTTCTAACTAAACTCACTCATGAAGTTAGAGACCTCAAACAATCCCCGAACACCAGCCCCTACACCTATCGCACAGAACGCCCCTGCCCCTAGTCAGGAGGCCCCCCCGACTCCCGCCCCCAAAAAGAGAGCCCTGCAAGTTGGAGCCACGAGCCAGGTCCGCTCTGAAGTTAAAGACATCCTCATTTCACTTCAAACAACTATTAGCCCTTTCCAACGTGCACTGGAGTCCATCCAGCACGCCTTCATTGGTATTGTCCAATGAGTGACCAACCTGGAAACTTGTACTCTCACGCCTCCCAGCCATGCACCCCCGTGTGCGGTCCTTCTGGGGTGCCGATAGCGACATCCACCATCTCTTATCGTGGCTCACACTAATCAAGACGCCCTCATTTGGCAGTGGAACTGCCGAGGCTTTCTCCAGAAACAACTGGTACTCAATCAATACCTATGCCAACATACCCGCCGCCCGGATGCTATCCTACTTCAAGAAACCAATAACGACCCCACCACGCTTCCCAGTTATCAAACCTTCCATATCACCCACCCTCTTCAGCGGATCTCCACCCTAGTACGGCGTCGTATCCCTGCATTCAACATGACCTCCATAGTCCTCACATCTAACGTCTATTCCACAAATTAATTCCTAATCGTAAACGGAAAGAATGCATCTTCTTTCTGAACATTTACAATAGCCCCAAGGACAAAGCGAAGTGTCGCTTTTTCACCCTCTTCAAGAAGCTCTTCACGTAGCTGGAACGCATCCCCTACTCATCAGCGGCAATTTCAACCTCGCCCATACAGGCTGGGGCTACGTACGCACGGAAGCTGCAGCTCGCAACCTCTGGCAAGATTACCACGACTTAGGCCACATGCTTATCACGGATCCCTCCTTTCGCACACGCCTCGGTACCTCCACTACCCGGGACTCTACCCCTTACCTCACCTTCATCAAACATATCAACAATGCACACTGGACCAATATCCAACAAGGCCTGGGCAGCGACCACTATATCCTTACTATCCCTTTACCCCAGCTCGCTGCCGCCCCTTCCCCCACTGAATAATTCACCATTACCGACTGGGATGTTTTTCGTAAGATACGCCATGGTGCTACCTCAGCAGAAGGCAATGCTGAGATTAACACCTGGATGCAAGCGCTACGCACTGACGTTCAAACAGCCACTTGCGTGGTAACTACAGATGCCCCAGTTGAATAGCAGCATGGATAGCTGCAGCATGGATAGCTGCCTCGCCCATCTTCTGGAGGCTCAGGCCTCCATCCTAGCTCGATGGCAGGAACAGCGCCTAAACCGTCGCCTCAGAAGCAGAATCTCTAAACTAAAAATTGAATAAATTGATGGGTTTAACGTGCCAAAACCACTTTCTGATTATGAGGCACGCCGTAGTGGA
Organism: Dermacentor variabilis; assembly: GCF_050947875.1. Taxonomy (NCBI): domain Eukaryota; kingdom Metazoa; phylum Arthropoda; class Arachnida; order Ixodida; family Ixodidae; genus Dermacentor; species Dermacentor variabilis. Next base: position 52,887,719 of record NC_134568.1, on the reverse strand, counting down.
GGACTCCGGAAATTTCGACCACGTGGGGTTCTTTAACGGGCACCTAAATCTAAGTACACGGGTCTTTTCGCATTTCGCCCCCATCGAAATGCGGCCGCCGCGGCCGGGATTCGATCCCGCGACCTCGTGCTCAGCCGCCCAACACCATAGCCACTGAACAACCACGGCGGGTGAGATCTCTAAACTCAATACAACCATTGAGGAGCATTGTCAAACCCTCAGCCGGCAACAATGGACTGAGTTGCGTAACGCGGTTGATGGACAACTTCATCGCCCATCCTCGTGGAAAGTCCTCAAACATCTGCTTGACAATACCACCACCCGCAGCATCCAACAGGATCGGCTGCAATTCCTTTATACGAAGACCCTTAAGCAAGGTCTACAACAGGCGCTACCTCTGCACCAGGTATATCTCTAGGGGATAAGTCAGTCCACGCAGCAATTACATCGGTAATGCCAACCCTACCATCGGTAATGCCAACGCCGATTTCAGCGTATCTGAAATACATGCTGCCCTTCGCAAGCTTAACGGTCGTTCTGCTCCAGGCCGAGATAGGGACACTAACAAAACCCTTCGCAATCTCGATGACGAGTCCGTGTCCCATCTGGCTGACCACATCAACGACTGCTGGCGTAATGGCGCCCTCCCAGCTGCCTGGAAGACGTTATCTCAATCCCAAATTCTAGCAAGCAAACCATCTAGCCTCAACAACCTAAGGCCCATCTCCCTCACTTCATGCGTAGGCAAGGTGATAGAACACGCCTTCTTAGCACGCATCAACACTCACCTCGAAGACAGCTCTATCCCCACACCATCATTGGATTTCGCCCTTACCTTTCTACTGAAGACGCTATATTGCAGGTCAAACATCAAGTGCTAAACGACCGTTCCCGTAAAATGAAAGCCATCGTCGCACTCGACCTCACTCAAGTCTTTGACAGCACTTACCATGCAGCTATCCTAGACCAGGTCTCACACCTCCACCTGGCAGAACGGACCTACAATTACATCCGTTACTTCCTCTGCAATCGCACGGCCACCCTCTCGGCCGGGGATTTACGATCCAATCAGTTTCCCATTGGCAGCAAAGGCACCCTGCAGGGTTAAGTTATCTCTCCCATGCTCTTTAACTTAGTCATGATTGGCCTTGCCCAGCAACAACAACGAGTCGACAATATCAACCATACCATCTACGCCGACGACATCACCATCTGGGCGTACCGATGCAGTGATGGTCAAGTGGAGTCAGCCCTCCAAACGGCGATTGACATGGTTGAAGCCTATCTCCAAGGAACCAGACTGCGCTGTTCGCCGGCTAAATCGGAGCTTCTTCTCTACAAGTCCATTCAGCGGGGTCGCCTTCCTAAACACCACTCTGATCGCCGACCCTGTGACGCCCTCACTCTACGCTTTCAAGATGGCAGTCCTGTCCTACACATCCCTAGCATCCGGGTCCTCTGTCTCACCATATCTACCAACGGCTCAAAAGGCTTGGCTCTCAGCAAGATCTGTGCCCATTCTCGTGCAGTCCTTTGTCATATGTCATATTACCTACGTTGCTGCGTACCTCAACTGGTTCCGGGCTGAGCAAAACAAGCTCGACACCCTCATACGAGGGGTATAATAGAAGCAAGCGCTTGGCCTCCCGCATTACACCCGCACTGAGCTCTTCAACTAACTGGGAGTTCACAACACCCTTGCCGAACTCATTGAAGCCCAACAACACTCTCAGCTTGAACGGCTCACCCTTACTGAAACAGGGCGCTTTATTCTATCCACGCTTGGCTTCACCTACCATCAGCAACAGGGCCCCAAACAACCTATCCCGACTGACATTCGTAACTGGATCTCCACAGACCCTATCCCTAGAAACATGCACCCTGCATATGACAGGGCCCGGCGCAAAGCTCGGGCCGGAGCTACCATAAACGCCCTTGCTCACGTACCTGGCGTCACATTTGTTGATGTAGCATAATATTCCCATGGCACACGATTTGTGGCCGTCGCCACACGCGATGGAGTCCTACACCCCACCTCCAGCGTCACTACCCCCCCTGCCAAGACGGCTGAAGAAGTGGCCGTCGCTCTGGCCACTCAAAATCCCACTTCACCACACCATCGTGTGTGACTCTCGCTCAGCTGTCCTAACTTCAGCCAAGGCCGTATTTCTCCCCAAGCTATTCGCATCCTCTGCCAGGCACCACACTCTAAAGAGAGCATGATCTCCCTGACATAGATCCCGGCCCATGCGGGCCCTGTCCAGCCACACCTCCCCAATCTCAACGAAGTCACCCACTCCATCGCGCGAGGCCTAGTCAACCGCGCCGGAGTCACTGGAGACGAGTTGGACACCAGCGACAATCTGACCTCTTATAACGATCTCGTTAAGGCTTTTTACCTCAGTCGCCGAACCTTCCTCCCACCTCACCCCAAGTTCAGCCGGGCGCAGGCTACCACCCTGCGTCGGCTACAAACAAACACGTACCCTTCACCCGCCCGCCTCCACCTTGCATTCTCAGAGGTTTACATTACCCCCCACTGCCCGTACTGTGGCATTCACCCGGTTTCGCTTCCGCATTTGCTGTGGGAGCTCAGTACACACACATTAACACCACGACCCTCTCGTCGAGGTTACATGAGACTGCGGAGCTCCGCCCTCGACGACCAAACCTGGGCTATCCAGCACGCCCGTGAGGCGGCGGCGAGGCAAGCCCTCGACGTCCCCTCATGGAAAGCTTAGGCCCGGCCATCATAAAGTGCTGGTTCTACAATAAAAGTTTATCCCTCCCCGCCGCGTTGCAATCAGTCAAGTTCCCACAAACATGGCGGCGAGCACTCATCGCCTCTTTTAGTCGGCTGCTAGGAACTTTCAGAAAGCAGCCAGACCAGTCATCCTCGCTGGTTTTGGCAGGCCGCGGGTGGCCAGAACCGTCCAGCCCGATTGAAAGGAACGCCTGGCGGAAGTGCGTGGCGCAGTGGGCGGAGTAAAACGAGAAAAACGAAGGTGCTCTGACTGGCTCTGGCAGCCCGCGGGCAGCCAGAAGTGGAAAATCGAAGCCCACCATTTCAACGCTCCTAGACGACCGATCAAGAAACTAAATACACTCTTCTGTGCAGCGCTGTGCGGGAATGGCTTGGCGTTTCCGGATGCCGCAGGATACGCGCCAGCAACTCTCGCTAGTTAGATGTGATCATGAACGAATGGAAGAACATGACAATTGTATTTTCCATCCCAATTAGACAGTTCTGCGGTCAGCTTTTACGAAAGCCCAAGCTTTTTTTCTGTTTTTCATTCCCTTTGTGTGTTCCGGGTTCATTCCCCAAGCGGAGCGAATGGTATGTTTATGCACGGCCATTTGATAAAAAAAAAGGGGGGGGGTGCGACCTGCGGCGTGCATCGAAAATGGCGTGATCCACCGCGGCGCCACCAGTCGAGGACTGTTGTGTGGGATCGGCATAGAAGAAACCCAGGAACGCGCTTGGAACGCCGTCGCCCGTGAAAGCCGACGCGTCCAGTCATCGACAGGCAGCGCCGTTCGGGCCAGCCAAGCAGCCGCGAATGTACCTAAGTCTCTCACATTCACTCCCATTGCAGCCCGCCTGATGCAGCAGCCGGAACATTTACTATATTGACACTCCAGATGCATTTCTGCCGTCGGTTCCGAGAAGAGTCAGGGCGATAAAATTGTCGCCGCGCGCCGTGGGCTGCATGTGCGAGAGAAAGCGTGCGAGGGTGAACCGGCGATCGCGGCTCCATCTCGCGCACGCAACGGTGTAAACGGGGAGGAAGCGCACCGCCATGGAGGAAGGAAAAAACCGAAGAGCGGCCCTGAGGTCACTCTTTGTGAAACTAAGTGAAGTGAAGTTGGCGTTGCTCCGCCATCATGTCGGGCCAGTTAACCTTTTAACGCGATAGCGTTAAGGAGCTCGTGTCGCAGAAAAGCCGGTGTCGTCGGCGTCGGCGTCCGCGGCGTTGGCCGTGAGCGATAAATCACAGCAGGCACTTCATAAATAAAAAGCAACTTTCAAGATGGGCTGGGTGGGAATCGAACCAGGGTCTCCGGAGTGTGAGACGGAGACGTTACCACTGAGCCACGAGTTCGATCCTTCAAAGCGGTACAAAAGTGCCTCTAGTGAACGCGGTGTTGCCTTAGATACGAGCTGTTTCTAAGGCTCAGGCGTCCGTCGCTTGCTCAGGCGCACATTTCGTTGTCGCGCCGAACGCTGCGTTGCTCGACGCTCACCGCGTCCGATGCAGGGCGCGTAGTCGGTGCGCCGTAGCCCATTGTCTTACACCCCTTGGCGGGTCGACGGGAACGCTGGCGCGTTCCACTCTTGAAGGCGAAGCTTAAGCGTCCTCCAATTTTTTTCGTTTACATTTCTCGCGAAACCACGCCGCGCTGCGCGCAACCGGGCTGCTGCGACGCGCGCGCTCCGCAGTGATCTTATAGCAAGGTATGTAATTGATATGTCTCATCGCATTACTATTGTCGAAGTACATAGAAAGAAGTTCATAATGAACTTCTCAAATTGGGCCGTGAGGTCGGATCCACTGCTTTTACCGGCTTTTATAAAAACAAACATGCTTTGTCAGCCCTGTCATCTGAACTGTTCTCATCAACCGCAGGTACTGGCCGCTTCCCAGTTCTTGCGTGTATTTAAAAAAGATCCCCTTTATCGCTCCCCTCTACTTGCTTTTCTCTGTTTGGACTTCATGGGGCTCTCAGACAGACTTGCAAGCTTGACATCTGGCAATACGAAAAAATGTACGCATTGTCATGGCATTGCAAGAATGCACTGGAGACACGTACGACACACCGAACCATTTGCGATCCATCTGCAGTTTATGAGCACAAACACTTATTATCGCTGTGGCTTTAGGAATCGTCGTACTTTATTCAACAAATTTCGGGTCGCGCATCACTACTACCGCGCGCCGGTGAGGTATTTCTGACTCCGTGTTTAGATACATTGACGGTGACCTGAGGTGCCTTCTTCCCACGGTAAGCAAAGCTTCACGGAATCAAAGTTTTGGGATAGCCGGCGCACGGTGCCGAACAGTACGTGCGGAAACACGGCCTACGTGCGACCATGTAACAACCTTTTGCTCTGTTCGCAGGCGTGCGTTGTGGGGATTCTTGCTCATTATTGCAGCGCTTCCGCTTACCTTCGTTTTCGTGCGCTTCCGTGCACAAATAAGATACACATGCGGTAGGGAGGATCTGTTCCTTAATAAGTCAAAGCAGCCGTGCTTTCCTATATTCCCGGATGAAGCGTCGATTCTGCGTAAAGCTCTGTCAACACGTGTATTGTGGTACACCTGTGCAAGTGTGCATGACCCTCGAAAGTGGTCTGCTTAAAGGGCCTCTGAAACGGTTCGGACAAATTTTGTAGGCGCGTAGGGTACAGCTTAAGTAGAACATTTGCACCACAATTTAAGTGAAGCGTTACGTATTAATGGAGCTACAAGCGATTAGAAGCTACCCTCCTCCCTAGCCATGCTTTTCCTCCTCAACTCGTTCGCCGAGCGAGTGGGGCTAAGCTCCGCCTTCACTAGTTCAGCGTCACGATGCGACGTCACATCGTCCACTTCCGGTTGTTTTGGAGCCCGCCCCCGCACACGCGAGACCGCTCCGCTAGCCGCTTGGCCGTCGACCCCAAGCGAGAGCTATCGAAGCAGCGTGCGTTGCGAGCATTATGTCGTAGCGCCGAACGTGTCTTGTATTCCGGTAACCACAGGCAAGCTGGTCATTTCGGCAAATGACTGTAGGCATAAACTCAAGCTGATGAACGAACTTTAGCGTAGACGTACGTGAGTGGCCTGATCGGTCTGCACGGTCCATACACTTGTTGGTGCAGCGCTTAACCAGCCAAACAAAGCGCTAATATTGCTCTAACCAAGTGTAAAACATTTTAAACATTTATAAAAACAACGTGTTCATTATTACAGTCCTGCGAAAAATACACACCAGCAGCAAAGAAGAATACACTTCGTTGCTGCTACTGTGTATGGTTGAGCTCTGTGCCACCAGGTGGCTGCACCGTGCAGACCATTCGCATTTGCCCTTCTGCTCATCTCATGGCTCATCCCGTTACGGCAAAGTCAAGCGGCCAGACTCTGTCCCCTTGCGCTTGCGTTTTCCCTAATACCGGACTCGGGAAACGCTATTGCGTTAGTAATCTTCCGGTGTAAAGTGACGGCCACAAACGCGCAAATCCTGGCGCCGATCGGATAGCGGCAGTCCGATGCGCAGCAGCCAGTTCGCTCGTACGCCGCCTTGCAGAGGGACATGATGTCGCAGCTTGACATATTGCCAGTCCCTACGTTTGCATTCCACAAGGCAACAAAGTCGAATCATAGTGCTTGCGAAAAGACTGAGACCGACTCTGACCGCGGAGCTCTCTTCAAGATGGAGTACGTTGTAACACAAGCAGACGACACATGCTGTGTGCCGGAAGTGCTTAAGTGTACTGAAAAATTATTCTTGTGCATTCTCTTTATGTTACTTTCTTTTCATAAAAACAAATGAACTAACATTTCAACTATTACGAAGATCATTTGTTTACCATAAAGTTGGAAAAATTATCGATCACGCGCTCTTGTCAGCCAATCGGATAGCTCGCCCCACTGACGTCGTATGGGTGATTTCGGTCATATGGGTAGGGGCGGCTTAAAATTCCGCCGAGCAGTGCGCTGCGATCGGCAGCGATGTGCATATTTAAAACCTTATAATAAATTACACGCTTTACGCGGAGCACTTAGATGTGTCAATTAATGATCAGAATGACCTACTCTAACGACTCAATACGTTTGTAGAAAATCGTCAGAAGCGTTTCAGGGTCCCTTTAAAAAAGTTCGAGATTTCGCTAGTACTGCGAGAAAGAAACAACAGTTGAGCAAAATGTGCTTTAATGTGCACAAAAATTATAAAACCAGGATTACACATTCCTGAATAATGTGCGTTCTACGTGCCGCAAATGCACCATGCGCTGTCTAAAGCAGGAACCACTGACCTGCAAGGCGTTCATTGTACAGATTCTGAAACGCATTGGTTTCGGCTTGCGATGGCAGGTCAACATGCGCGTTCGTTTCAGGAGTTCTAGTTCCTCCTATCCCTCCTGGCCACAGAAACATCACGGTAACAGCACGGTCCAGATAAGACATCGGAATAAAATACGGAGACTATTATAAATAGTAGAACGCAAACCGCGTGTTCTACTACGAGCGGCCCGGCGCGTGGTAGAACGCTCCCCCCCCCCCCTCGCTCCCCGTAGCCTTGCGCACGATGGAAGGCGGCATGCTTCCTCCCCGTTTATGGCACATTCACACAGAAGGCGGAGCTCACAAGCGGATCCGGCCAAGCGGCCGCGGATGTTTTACGCTTTGCGGAAAATGCGCAGCCGCTTGGCCGGATCGCGCCCGGACCAAATTTTTCCGTGCGGACAAGTTGGCCGCTTTTGCCACATCCAGTCAGAACCCGACACTGCGGAAGCGCTGGTGAACGAATGCAAACGAATGTCTTTCTCTGAGCTTTTCGCTTCTGTTCTTGAAAAGCGTCAAAACGGCAAGTTGGGCCAGTTGGTTGGGATTCATAGTAAGGTTTGCTACAGCGCCACACAAAACAAGGACAAAAGAAGGTATAAAACGACGACAGGGCGCCATGTCGTCGCTTTGTACCTTCTTTTGTCCTTGTCTTGTGTTGCGCTGTAACAAATCTTGAAAAGCGACTAGACAAGTGCCGAGTAAAATGCCAACGATCACGTCTTCTTCGTCTGAACTTATCATTTTGCAGAAGTAGATAGCCGACGGGAGCGCGCCAACCCACGACGAAAAAAATATCGAAAGTGCGCGTACAAACCCAAAGTGCCGCGAGATGGCGGCACGTCCCTGAAATTGCTAAAGAAATTGCGAGATGCCCCGCCTTCTCGGCGGCGCAGGCAGCCAGACAACCCGGCTGGTCTGAACAGGCGCGGGCGCTCGCCGCCTCGCCGCTTTGAAAATCCGCTTGTCCACTTAGACTTGAAAATCCGCTTGTCCGCTTTCGGTGTGAATGTGCCTTTACTCTGTTGCGTGCGCAAGATTGAGCCGCGATACGATCGCCGGCTCACCTTCGCACGCTTTCACTAGCACATACCGCATACGGCGCGCGGCGACAATTTTGTCGCCCTTGGACTTTATACGGAACTTCACATCGGCGGCGACGCTGACGGCAGAAATGCGCCTGAAGTGTCCATATAATTGTTATCACAATAAAATTAGAAGTAAGAGAGAAGTTCACACTTTGCATTGCGGAACAGGGGCCCTGTAACGTAAAACTATTACAATCTGTTTTTATTCCAATCTCCTGATGTCAACTTTACGTAACCACCGACGCAAGCATCACGCGGTAACCCGCAGCGTCGAATGAAACGCGCAATCGAATGCGCTCCTCATTTATTGGAGCTCACTTTATTTTTCTTGCTTTCAAAGCGAGTAGCGTTGCCTACATTGAGCAGATTTCCTTATAGAATTGGCTGACAAGAGGCGGGGAGCACTCTCAAGTGGAGAGGGATTCGATGAGGCCGAGCCGGCACAGTGAGAGTAGATAACTGGCTGGAGAAGGTGGTGGTGGCGTCTGTGATTCATCCGCTTCCCCTTACTTAGCTTGCGGTGGCTGGTCGAAAATCGCGTCGTCGTGCAACAGAACGTTAAAAATGCTGCCAGAATGAATTCTTAGCAAAGAAGAGTTGGCAAAGTGATGTCGCATACGTGCCGAAAGGACTCGATAACGTTGCAGTGCCATGGAAACGTTTTTATTATGCTTAAATAAATCCATGCTTCGAGGCCGCTTGCAGTAGCTAGAGCCAGAAACATCGGTAGGCAGCCATCTTCTGTTCTTTTCAGAAGGGAGTAGTCTCCGGCTATGCGGAAAGAAATTCAGTTTTGTTCAGCATATTAATGCGTGTTGTCTTTATCGCGTACACGTCGGTTTGATGGTTGAGTTTTCGTGGTTTTGTGACATCGCGTGACAGACAGGCGAAGTGGGCGCTGCCCGAAAACGTTTGATCAATGGCAGAGTATTATGGCGAAAAAAGCGTCGAATGCGCAATAATTACTTTTCTTTCGTTCGGTCTAATCATGCATAATCAGTGTTCATACATCATATCAGTTGGGGGCGTTTTCGAGGTTTTCGTAACGTTGCGTGAGAGACAGGCCAAGTGGGGGTGGCCCGCAAATTTTTTGACCAATCATGGAGGGCTCATTGCAGAATTGGAATAGGAAAGTTTGGAATAGCTTTGCGTCATAGTTCCCCAGGACAATGTCATCTTCAAATAGGGGGCTGAGATATTCGCTGTTAATCCTCACCCCGGGAAGAGTGGCCATTCTACGTGCTTGATATTACACAAGAAGTATATTCTATAGGCAACGTTCAGAAAACTATACGGTACAGATATGCAGGATCACCCTTGTCGAGTTCACAGGCATGCGAAAACTGCCCATCGGGGCGTAGGGGCGGATAGGGCAGTAGTAATAATAGCCTGACTGGTGCAGCCAGACGCCCGCATTTGGTCAGCGTCCTTCTGATGAATGGCATTACTTATGATCATCGCAAGCACCGGCTAGATCGCGATACGGACCGTGATCCCTCTCTTATGATGCAACACCCAGTGGCATTGTCGTCGTTAGCTCTGCCATCAGCGGGTATTCATGCCCTCTGATCTCAATGCCATTGGTCGTATAAACAAAAGTATGTGGCCCTAATATGTTGGACATAATACGCGAAGGCGACTCCAGTAATTTCAGGTCACGCTCGCGTGTATACGATAGTATACTGACAGCCCCTCGATCGAGTGTCAGTAAATAGGCTTGGAGCTGCGGCAAAGCTACGAAGCTCTTTTCATTTAACGCCTGCCTTCCTTTCTTATCAATTAAACGTTCCTTTTTCTCCTTTTTAGATTATCATCATGCGTTGCTTCATAGACACTGTAACAACAGCGCATGGTGGCAGTCAATTAACTGATGGTGGTGTGCAGCGATAAGGGCGGGGAAATCGGTGTGATTTTCTTGGACATTGAAAGGGCATTCTACCTGACATTGCACCGAAGTTCAATCTTCAAGCTTCGATATATTCTGAAAACACTAGAAATGATACGATGGCTGGAAAGTTTCCTCCAACAGCGACATAGTAACGATATAAACGAGTTTACGTAGGCAGCCCTAAATCTCGCTTTGCTTTAGTTCACGGCGGGATTCCCCGCGCTATAGGCACTCGTGCAACTCCTTCTTGTACTTGTACTTATTGATTTGCAAGTAAGTTCTGCTGCGCTTTGTGACTTTTGCGCGCATGACGGCGACGAGTCGATTGATCAGTGAGGTAAAGATTAATTGGCGGACAACGATTATCTGGCAGCAGGTAAAGACTGAGGCTCCCGGAGCGAAAAAAAAAAACGAGACTGTCATACTACATTTGAATGTGCACGGATAATAGCGACCCGTGAAATAAAATCGTCAATTCACGCGCGTGGGCAAAGTCCACAGTATACGGCAGCCAAAGTTGTCGCATAGTTGAAGTGCATAGGAATAATAATTACCTACCTCTCCGCTAAACTTCAAAAATTAAAAGCTAACGTTCGTATTATCTACGGCCTCAGAAAAACTTGGTAGATTGCAGCGTTGCCTAAAGCACCACGCGACTAATATCGAATTTGTCAGACCGATGCTCCTAGTTAATGTCCTATTAACAAACACAGACGTCAGAGACGGCGGCACCAAACGAGATATTAAATAAACTCCTTTTGTTTTCTGTTTTCTTCAAAGACGAACATTCCACAACGTATTTTTCTTTTTTTTTTTTTTGAGATGCAAAGGAAGAGAAGAAATATCACAATTAGGAGTCGACGCCGGCTATGAGTACGAAGTTAAACATAACATTCAAAACGCGCACAGGGCATAACACTATAATATACTTCTACCTCACAGGGAGCAGGCCCTCATGTGTTAGTGGCCTTGATTATGCAGTTCCCTTCTCACATTTGAGTCACACAGCAATTAGTCCATCTGCAAACTCTGTTCAATATGCTCAAAACCGGACAAAACCACAATTCAGTACTTCCTTGTCATTTGCCAGAAACAGACATGCGAGAGAAAAATACGAACAGATTGTGACTTCTTCCGATCAGAACATCGGAACTCTTCGCCTGAACCATAGCTGTGTGAAAATCGCAGCTGCCTGAAATGGTAGAGGCAAGTTCGGTTATAACCAGTCGATTAATGTGTACCAGGTGCGAAGCCTGGTCATTCATAAATCACGAAGTTCTTCACTTTGCGCGCGTATCTGCATGACTTTGTTTACGGTTCCTTCCGTTCAGTCGCAAAGACGTGAAAGTCGCAGTGATAATGCTTTTTTGTTCATAACACCGTAGTTTCGGTTATTAGCTTTCCAGACATGCCCTATAATTGTGCTCGATGTGCTTCTTGCCTTTTAGCGTGCGTGCAATTTTCTTCTTATGCCCTTGTTTCGATTGGTAAAGACTTCAATCATTGCAGTTCAGTGCACTAAATCTTTGCCGGTCTTTTTTATTGCTATTAAATGTTTTGTTTGAAACATATATCTCGCTTCTTCTTCAACTCAGTTTACTTTTATGCCGTTTCGCATTGGTATTGTTTATTGCTTGAATTACGTTTTATTATTATTAATAGATAAGATGTTTAAATTTAAACAATTTTCTATTAAAGTTAAATGATGACCTGTTATTCCCATACATTCAAATTTAAAGGATAAAATGCGGTGGTTAACATTATGAAATTTAATCAACTGTCTTGTGGATGGTGCTTATATGGGCTTCGATTTAGATTTAACCAAGCGAACCTTGTCCTGGCCGCCAAATAAGTGGTATAAAAGGGAGTAGATGACTGAATAAATAAATAATAAATATGTCGCACTGATTTTAGGATTGTCGCAGTGGATTGAAGTAAGGTGGGAGTGCTCAGAATTATTGCCTGTTGAGCATTACATTAAATTCTCCATTCCGTCAAAATTGAGTGACAATAGAATAGCATAGCACATGCGCGTCACACTTTTCCGCAGAACTGATTGCGCTACTACAGTGCGCAGTGCCGCTGTGGCCGCGCTGATGAACATATCCAATACACCTCCGGCTCGAGTGCCCGTGACATGATGCTGCGTGGCGAAGACTAAAGGTTTAAAAATTATGTTCAAAAGGTACGTTCAGACTACGTACGCAATGTGCACATATTTCGCAAAAAGCGCAAGCGCAAACGCCAAAAGCGCAACTAAATTGTTCAGACTGCAAGCATTAAGAGCCCAACAGTCGTCTCACACGCGAGCGTATTTGTTGGGAGGCTGGATACTTTTACAGATAGAGAAACGACAATTATGACGTGGCCAACAAGCGCCGTAGTTTCGGTTGTAATTTTCCCGTGACGCGACTTCCGACATCCCCAGTTAGAGCAACGGAGCAAAAGCCATGACTGCGTATCCACTGAGACGCAAGTCGCTAGCTCACGTTTTGATTGGCCGGTCTTAAGAAGCGTACCGCATGCAACTGAAATTGAAAACGATCAACATTGTTAACGGCCATGGAATATTGGTAACGATGACAAGTTGGCGCTTTGCTATAGCGTTACGACCACAGTCTGAATATACCTATGGACGCCTCGATCGGTATCCCTGACGAGAAGTGCTTGGCCCATGGCCCGAGATGCAGCTACAGCAAAGGTCACCCACGACATTAAAAATATTTTGATAACACTAGAACATTATCCTCATACTAAATGTTTAAACCTGAGTCCACTACAAAAATCATTTGACTACCACCGATCGTACTTCTGTTGTTCACGTTTTATTTTGTTTTCACTGTAGCGAGCGGCAACTTTTTTGCCGACTTGAATGAATAATGGGCGACAGTTTAGCGACCTCAAATTCAGAAAAGTTCCTTCATCGTTGGCCTTCTAGATCGCAGTTTATTATTCAAAAGCTCAATGTAGGAGGCCGAAATTTGCTGTACGACACATAAAGGCTCCGTTACGGCGATGAAGCAAAGTTTGCCTTCACATAGTGATTGTGCTTCAACGCACAAGGGTCCATCACAGACTTGCCTCTGCATTCAGAAAATTGATGTGTTTTTATTTGTCACAAAACCGATTTGCCTGAGTTTAAACGTGTGAGTTCTGCGGTGTTAATAAATGGATTCAGTTGGTGGACCTTCGCAAGTGTAGCAGTAAATTAATTTACCAAGACCGATTGGAATGAATATGTTCACATTTGGGACACAATATGTGAACAGGACCGATCGACTGTATAGAAATACATTGTAGGAGCGGCTGAGCTTGTTCACCTGAATTTCAATAACTTGCCTCTCTTTCTAACAGCCTTCGGACGAATCAATGATTCACGGCGAAACCCGCCGCGGTTGCATAGCGGCTATAGTGTTGGGTTGCTAAGCACGAGGTCGCGGGATCGAATACCGGCCACCGCGACCGCATTTCGATGGGCGCAAAATGCAAAAACACCCGCGTACTTAAATTTAGGTACTCATTAAAGAACGCCAGGTGGCCTAAATTATTCCGGAGTCCCCCACTACGGCGTGCCACATAATCAGATCGGGGTTTTGGCACGTAAAACCTCAAAATGTCTTCACGGGGCCTTTCAGGTAAATCAAAGGTGGTAGCGTATTATTTGTAAAGCTCGGGTAATGGTCATCGCCGTGCTTACAACATGCCCACAGGCGCATTCCGCCGAATTTAGTTCTATCACGAACGTCGAGGCGCAGAATAAATGAGATAATATAGATTGGCTGTCTTTGTGTGCTCGGAAAATGATGTCTTTTGTGTTCTTTCGAATCACGCTGTATCTATAACCTGACAATTCGAGAGTGAAATGAAAATTGAAGCTGTCATCATCTGTTATGTATACATAGTAAGGTAAAAGCCCTTTATACCCTGCTGGCTAATTCGCTGCTTATCGGTCAACTTCACCGACATTTAAAAAAAAAACTGAAGTGTCTAGGTACGCAATTTAGTTCGTTAGCCCATATTATATAGGCATAGTTCGCCACAACGCCTACATTGTTTAATTTGCACTTGACAGTTTTGCGAAAAACTTTAGTGACTATATATATATATATATATATATATATATATATATATATATGAGTGTGTGTGTGTGGAAACAGACAGAGGGCGTCCCCCCTCTCCGCTCGAAAGGCAGTTCGTACGCCTCATGGTTCTGGAAAAAATTCTGAACGTCTATACTGACACTAGACCTCCGCTCTAGAGTGACGTCGTGCTACATTCTAAACGAAAGCAGGAGTGCCATCTCAGGCACCGTACGGTTCAACGAACCGGAGATCAATGATATGCGATAACCATGTCCCAGCGACTGCCGCCGCACACAATCACCTTCTCTCGAACAGAGTAGTAGGGCAAACTTGCTGCGGTCCTTGCTATGCAGCAGGGCAAGCGCCGTTAAGAAAATCGTTTGGTTTTCATTTCATTGCTCAGTTTGTTCGTGCGTTTGATATCGAAATTCACTTCCATCTGCTCTTACGAATAGTTGTATTGGGAGAGCTCCATTTGTGACTACGCTTTCTGTGGCCGAATCCAAATAGTGTTTGGCTCGTAAAGGGTGCTTTCCTTGGGTGCGCGACGCCTTCGGTAATGCCAATATGGCAATTGCTTGGTCCGCATCTGCTCTTACGAACAGTTCCAGCGGCAAAACATTTTTTGGCGGCCGGAAGGCACGCACCATAACAGGCAAACTGGGAACTGTGGCATCGACTCCACAAATTGCACAGACGTACCTTAGTAGAGATGGCGGAAAGAAATTGATTGCAAATAAATTTATTTCCATAATGATAAAACTAAACAAATTGAAAACCCGATTACTCAAAATTCGCCTTGACTTTTCATTTACATAATGTCATTGCACATTAGATAACCATAAAGTAATGTTCGCGATCTCTCCAGTGTTTCTTGTGTAATGGCGTGCACCTATTGTGTTTACACTATACTGTGCAAACACATAAATTTAGCCCATCTCGCTGCGCCTATCTTAATGCGCAAGCATTTTTTGACGAGTACTCCAGCAAAATATATGCATTTCGTGACGTCTTATACTCTTAACCGATTATGCAAATGAAATGCATACTCGGCCGAGTCGACACATGTAATCCTAATAATAATAGTATATGATTGGTAAAAAAAAGCTGGTTACGTAGCCATCGCCGCGTGAAGGTCGTAACAAAGAAAGGAAAATAAAGGAGTTAACACAGTTAATCGTTATAAAAGTGTAATAGTAGATGATTGGTAGCGTTAAAAAACGTACTAGAAGTCGCCGTCGCCGCGTCAAATTTGTAACAAGAAAGGAAAATGAAAGAAAGAAAATAAAAAAAGCTGTGGTGTGGCAAAAAGAAAGAAAGTTGTGACGGCCTTTAGGCTTAGTTAATACGATATGTCTGCAAAATAAATGCTGAATTGGTCAACTTAACACATGTAATCGTTATATTGGTGTATTAGTAGATGATTGGTAGTGATTGGCAGACATGCATAAAGTAGCTAAATAAGTAAGCAAAACCGAAGTAGCAGTCAAGTCAAACAATGCTTACGCATTAGTAGACAATTATCAGAATTTCTGTGGGTTTTTGTTAGGGTGGTGGGTTTTAGCTACAGGTGGCTTTCGACAGGTGCTCGGGAGGGGTAATTGCTCCGCCTAAGCGTTTCTGCAGTGTCAATGGGGCTGGCTTTACCGCACGTATTCATTCAAAGCAGTATCTCTAGGAATCCAAGAAGAAGGGACGAAGCTTCTATGAGGGCTATAGCTGACTCCTCTTGGAACGCAATATGTTGCAAGCCCACATGCGGAAAGTCCTTTTGCATTTTCCCAACAAGAGAGTCGCGCAACAATGCTTTTGTATGAGCAGATCCTGTCGTTATTTATTTATTTATTTATTTATTTATTTATTTATTTATTTATTTATTTATTTATTTATTTATAAGTACTGCAACTCCAACTTGCGGTTTTAGGAAAGTGCCATTACGTTTGTTGGGTTTTGCGAATTGGCAAACAACTGTAACAACAAAAAATACACGGAAGGAAAGTACAAATTTTGGCAATGTAACACAATACTTCACTGTTACCAAACATATAGTAAGCATAGCACGAGATGCGAGACAAATCACTGCTTGCGGTATACAGCAAAGAGGTTTACGGATGGTTGTGAAACGACTTCAATAGTAAGTATATTCCACTGAGTGATTGTCCAGGGAAATAAAACTAATGCTTAAAGTGTTATTCTGGATACAGAAAGGAATGATTATCAAGGCGTGTCACTGCCTTGTGGCAGATGCTGTAGAGCAAGAATATATCTGCGATATGTCTGCTTTATAATAACATTTAATTGTTTATTGTGTTAGCCTTGGTAGGTGCACTTTTGGTAATAAAGGTGTGATTGAAGTTCGCCCAAAGCGGTTGTGAATAAATCTTACCACTCTCTTTTGTGTTTTTTTTTTTCAATTTGGTTAACATGTTTTTGAGTGCAAGGGCACCAAATTATAGGCGCTTAACCTAAAGTCGCTTGAGCCACTCTCTTAGATGCCATAAAGCGAACAGCGGGAGTAGAAGGTTTAAGAGCTCTTTTTAAATAGAAGAAGTTAATTCCACGAGCTAACTACTATGTGTGTTTCGTCCAGCTAGGGTAACGTGAAATCTAATGACCAAGATACTTGTAGTGTTCCACTTCCAACAGAAAAACATTACAAGCTGAATATGTGAAATGAAGAAGGTTATGTTTATAGGAAATTTTCATGAAAACAGTCCATTCAATATTAACATATATTTGCCATTTATCGTACCAAGGAATAACCCTTTGAAGGACCTCGTTCAAACGAATTTGATACAGCTGGCTTTCTATTTCTTAGTAAAAGATGCAGTCGTCTGCGTATAACCTAACTTTTACCCAGGTATGTCATGTATTATATAATTTATAAATAACATAAACAAAACAGGCCCAAGCACACACCCCTGAGGGACACCAAATTCAACTGTTACTGTTTGAGAACAGTGATCATTGAAGGAAACTGATTGTTTTCAATTTCTAAAATAAACAGAAATTCAATTTGCAAGCTGAGAGCTTTTAAACATATGTAGTTTAAAGCGTAGTTCATTGTCAGACACTTCATCAAAAGCTTTAGCGAAATCCGTAACAATTGCATTAATTTGTTTTCTGAAATTTACAAGTCGAGCGAAAATACGTACAGTAGTCGCTGAATAGAAGTAGAAAACGCTTTCCTGAATCCATGTTGAGAACTTAACAAAGCAATATGCTTCTCTAAAAATTTCTAAATATGCCGATGAATTCTATGTTGAAGAATTTTGCAAGAAGTGGAAATTAAAGAGATTGGGCGATAACTAGTAACGCAATGTGTGCTTCCACTCTTGTGAAAGCACACAGATGACTGGGTAACTGGCAGTTACCCAGTAATCTGGAACTCACTCTTCCCTCAAAGATTTAGAGAATAGAATTGTCACATACCTTAAAACCCACTCTGCATAATGGTCTAGGAATTCGTCTTGAATTCGACCTGGCCCAGCAGATTTCTTTACATCAAGTTCCAGAAGTAAATTAAAACTCCCTGCTTACTAATTGTAATGTCAGTAATAGGTAGACACGATACATCAAAACTTTCGAGGACTCCGTTATGCTTAGTGAAGACAGATTTAAAATGATAATTGAAAGCATTAGAAATAACAAAATAGTCGCTAGCTTCTATACCGTTCATTTCAAAAACATCACAGATCACAGTATTTGGAGAAGTAAGCCTCCAGAACCTCTCATTAGACGACGATATGAAGTTGGGAAGCCACTCTCCGTAATAGCTTTGCTTGTCAGCCGGCATATTTGCCTTGACTTCACAAGAATGTTCAGTTATTCGCTTCTAGAGAGCACCTACGTTCTTGAAATCGTGCTTTTCTTTATTTTTTAACCGTTTTCCTCGTTTTTGCAACTGCCACGTGTCCCCAGAAATCCAGGGTTTCTTTTTTTCGATTTATTTGCAATCCATGGAACAAATCGTTAAATGCACTCTTTTGTAGGGTCGTTAAAACGATTCCATAAGGAATGAATATCAGCAGTACTACTTGAAAAAAATCGTATCGAAATGAAAGCAACTTCAATACTGAAGTATCATCTGCACGTGAAAGCATAGGGGTAGCGACCCTCTTGCGATTCTTACTTAGAATATCATCTTTTCGCCCACTTTAATTTCCCTTTTCCCCTTCATTATTTTTGACATTTCAATTTCAACTGCAGCTAATTTCCCCGATGCGTTCCTTGGCTTCATTGTCTGCTGGCTTTATATTCGTTACCAACAAAATCGAGCTCCTCGGTTCTCCTTCTTCTCTCGTTTATACATAGCGATGCTCTCGAATCTGGCAGCCTTGATGTCATTATAGCATGCGAGGGTTTATTGGCCACGTGCCGACTCTCCTAAGATCACATGCCACGTTACGCCACCGGGCAAAAAATAGGATGTTCCACATCCGCCCACATTGGCTCTGAGTGGCGCGTGCTAGCTCACCTAGGGCTAGGTCTAGTAGAACATAAATACCCAAGTTAGTGGACGGATTGATAGCCACCGCCGTAGCACAATTGGTAGTGCAACGTACTCGTAATGAGGAGGTTGTGGGTTTTGACCTACCCCCCCCCCCCCCCCGGGCGACAATTTATCTTCTCGTGCACTTTCGTTTTCCTTTTCTTCAGTATTTTCAAAATTCTAATTTCAACTACAGGTAATTTTCCCGATGCTTTCTTTGCCTTCATTATCTATTGGCTTTATATTCATCAGAACGTGTAAGTATCGCAGCCTGATGATCAGATATTCCGGGGAGGCCATCACAGCTAGCTTGAGGAGCAATTCTCCTGCTTATGAAAAAAGAGATTCAGTATTGAACTAGAATTTCTCTGAATTCTGGTAGAATTCATCGACAGCTTCTAATAGGAGAAAAAAAATGCAATTCCGATCATTTTTTCAACAATTTTTCATTTGACAGTTTCAAAGAGAAAGCGGACAAATAATATGCGGTAAATTAAGATCTCCGGCCAAAATAATTTGATCTCCAGGCTTTACATCTGCAACAAGATAGTTACTTAAGTCATCAAGAACATCAGTGGAAGTGCTGGGTGGCCGATAAATAGCCCCGATGACATACCTCGTCTTTCCGGAATACGCTATGTAAAATATACCTTATGTATGTGTGGCACTTTTTAACATTTGTAGTGATTGTGTAAAAATAATCGCGACTCCCCCACCTTTACTGCCACGTTCATTTCTAACACGCGGTAGCCCTGTGGAACAAATTTACTGTCATCAATTGCGTCATGCAATCAAGTTTCTGTTAGGACAATAATATGAGGATTATAGGCTAACAAGATTCGTTCCAATGTTCAGTTTTACTAATCACACTCTTACAGTTTGCATTTAAAATTTGCAGTGATAGAGGGTTTCACTTCTTTCCTCATTTTCCATTCTTCTTTATTTTAACAGGTGCATTTTTCGTTTCATCCCAACCAAACAAGTTGCCGTCCACTCTCAGTCGATTGTAGAGAAGTTTTACTTTATCATCATTCTCTCTCTCTTTTTCACAAATTTTTGCAATGTCCTTGCGTGTTTCACTAACCCTGAATGAAAAATCTTCTGATATGGACAACGCAGATCCCTTTAACTATTACGAAACCTTTAATATAGACAGCTTCTCACGATAATCAAGGAATTTAAGGATAACGGGTCTGTTTTAGTTTTCGGTTGCTTGGCCAAGCCTGTGGCATCTTTCAACAGCGGTCGTTCTTATACCTAATTTATTTTCAAGAATTAGCTTGATACGTTTTCGGAGCATCCGAGGAGTTTCCTTCTTTGGCTCTTTCAGGCCATGAACAATCAAGTTATTTCTATGGCTATGATTTCTGAAATCATCTACTTTTTCCTCGAGGGATGCTAATTTGCATTGTGTTTGAGTTTTTACGTTCTCTATTTCTTTCACTTGTTTAGGCAGTAGGATTAATTTGTTCATGTGACGCTCAATGGCATCAACGCGTTCGATTAGCGTGCCGAATTTCTCTACGATGTCTCTTAGATTGGCCTGTATGTCTTCAATAGTTGCTTTCGTTGTTTTTTGAACAGCGAGTAAGTCAGATAGCATTTCTTTCTCCGTAAGAGGACCAGTATTAGCTTCAGCGTCACCGCAAGTCAACATATCAACGGGGATGGGTGCGACACAAGCAATAAGGAGCTTAAGATATAGTGGGCAAGGCAGCAGCAGCCAGAAACTGTTATCATCACGATAACATGGAGCACGAACGTACATACTAACCGGAATCGCAAGGCAAAGCGGGTTACCGAGCATGCCGCTTCCTCTGCTGCTGTCATGCCCACTGTCGTGAATCGGTACACAAGGTATATCTAAAGGCTGCAAATTGATCGCGGGAACCGACGTGACTCGATGGTAGTCCCACGCTGATGTTACGGCGAAAGGGGTCCTGTCTTCATTCTATATTGAAGCGATGCTCCCTCCGACAAAGTCGCTTAGTCACGCAGGGCGCATGTGGTGCAACCCAAAGCTACCGAAAGTGCATACGGACGTCAAATTTTGTAACTTCATAACCCTTAGGAGCCTTGCTTTAAGAGGATGAAAGCGCACTACGTATACAAGATCACCTGCTTTTTAATTGCTAGCAATAGCTGTGTGGGGGGGGGGGAATCCACTGAAACTTCATCGAGAAGCCTTTATTGCTGAGTTCGTTCACCAGGGCTTGTGACTTGCGCGGGAGCTTGGGGGACGGTAGACCGCGACAGAGTTGTTGCAATGCATGCTTCGAGTCTCTAAGAAGTGTTACATTCTGTGCAGGGCAAATTCTCGAGTTTGTGTAGAGCTGCAGCTGTTTCGGCACCCCTACACAACTGTCGACGAGGCCAGAGAGTCCTGACGGCCACACCATGCAAATACAGAGACCATGTGAATCTCAGAGAGAAAATACAGAACATCTTATTTGATACTAAGCATTCTGTAATATGCATCAACTAAATTTATGTATCCATAATCTCTTTCTCACGGTTTTCTTGATACTTATTTGTTTACAACTGAACTGTTGTGGCTTGTATCAACTTTCACACTTGCATTTTTATTCAATATGTGTAGAATCTGTCTGCCCCAAATCTTAATTGACAAATTCTTGTTTATTCATGTAAAAGGGGGCGAGAGCCCATCAGGCATTACCCGCCTATTGCCTCAGCTACCACCTACACCTTCTCTTCAGAAAAAGAAAACATTTTGTTGTGTTATCACAGACGCGTTGTGGCGTTCACTCATATGGCGTCGTTTTGTTGTACTATCAGAGATGTGTTCGTGGGTCTGTTACGTGGTTCGTCGCTGCGCAGTTGTGCGCGCGCGTGTCACGTGTCTGCAGGCGTTCTGCTTGCTGGCACACCTATATAAGCGAGCACCCGGCACTGCTGTGCCCGTGGTTCATCCTTTCCGTTTCAGCCTAGCTGGCTGAATAAACAGTTTGATTCCGTTGCTCTGGTATGGGCATTGCCCGCCGCGGCCACAGCGCCTATAATACCTTTTCCTCAATACCGCTAACGGAAACCACCCCTTATATATTATAGTCGAAACGTCGTGCACTCAAAACTGGTTCAAAATCATGTATCTCTCCAAGCGCTACTATTCCGTTGGCTTCGCGGTCCTCTCTCAGCGACAGCAAGAGCAGCTAGAGAGAGAGAAAAGCAGGGAGGGTAACCAGACGCACGTCCAGTTTTCTACCCTGCACTGACTTAAAAATACGGGTTTTGGGGTGCAATACCATGATTTTATTATGAGACACACCGTAGTGCGGGACTCTGGAAATTTGGACCACCTATAAGGTTATTTACCGTGCACCTAAATCTAAGTACGTGGGTGTTTTCACCCCCATATATATGCGGCCAACGTGGCCGGGATTCGATCCCGCGACCTTCTGCTTAGCAGCCCAACACCATAGCCAGTAAGCAACCACGGCGGGTATCGTGCAGTGAGGGGAAGGGGTTTAGGGATGAAAAAAGAGAGATAGAAGACACAGAGAGCACGGTGTCGAGCTCATTTGAAGGTTCGCGCCGAGTCTACGCACGGTCGCGAAGACCTGTCGACTTGAGGTACTGCAACAACGTTTTCGTGGCGTTCTGTGCCATCGACGTGTACGGCCACGGTCCAAGGATCTTTATTTCTGAAAATATTCTAAAGCTCCGTGCTGTCCGGGGAGCTTCACGCTCGACGTCGTATTGGGGACAGATACATAGGATGTGTGCAATCGTTTCTGTTGTTCCACAAGAGTCGCACATGGGTGTATCCCCCATTCCATTGCGGAAGGATTAGGCCGTCGTAAATGCCACCCCGAACCAGAGGCGGTGCGATACTCGCGCCTTAGAGCAGGAAATTTTTGACTGCAAGTAAAACTCTTGCTTGGGCTAGTTGGTTCATGCTTGAATTAGTAAAGGCAAGGCACAGCACTTGTTGCTTTAGTAATACATAAAGTCTATGAAGGTGACATTTCGGGATGTTCGAGGAAGACCAGTATTTGTGTGTCATAGCTTTACCAATGATATGAGGTTTTCTTGCAACGTCAATGCTGAACAACCGAATCGCACCTGGTCGGGTTTCCAGATGCGCAGACGCGGGCGGTTTCATCGGCGAGCTCATTGCCAACAAGACCGGTACGGTCCAGGTAGTGACTGGAATATAATTCCATGCCCTTTAGCGATAGCTTGGTGGTGGCCTCCTCTTATTCTATATGTCAGCTGTCCATGAGTGCTGTGATATATGGCAAAATAAGGCTGGTGACGCACAATGACAGCCGGCATCTCCACCTCTCTAATGAAATTAATTTGTTCACGTCTGAAATATTGTGGGCAGCGGAGGGATATTTGTCAAGCATCATGTTCTTAAATACTTCATGCAGCATGTTTTTTCAAGTATTCGGAAACGTTTGTTCTCTGGTACCCGAAGGGCACGCGCGTCTTCCATTCGGGCGTGTTCTGCGCATACATTAAAGCAACTGCAGCAGTGGTACCAGAGGTAGCGAGAGGAGCTCTTTACCAGTTCAGTGGGACGCCTATTCACTATACACTCGCAGCCGTCGCCCCGAAATAGCAACCACAGGGTCGGGGTTCCTTTTACCTGTTGACAATGGCTGTGAAATCTCGCCCTCTGGCCGCCACAGCATGTCTGTCGACACTATAGCACCGTGCCATGGAACTATCAAGGTCGGCTACATCAACATTGTTCTTGCGCAATCAACGACGACAAGAAAAAAAAGCGTACAACTTTGCGAAATCCTCAGTAACTTTAGAAATAAAATCTCGAAAGAACCGAACGCGGCTCCTCCCTTTCGGGCTGTGTTGACAACATGCATGTTACACGCACCACCAGTCGGTGAAATGAATGTCTGCAATCCCACAAAGCAAATATATACATCGAATCAATATTTGTGCGCGGCATAGGGGAGACCCGCGTTGTTCTTACTGGGGGGACGAAGTCGCCTGCCGCACAACGCCTCCCCTCCGGGGGCGTGGGCGAGCTCGAGAATCCATTCCTTGACAAGACGTGCAGCGCACCGGAGCCACGCTGACGCGAGACTGTCGTCGCTGACCCGACAGTTTTCATCTCGTGGCCAGAGAATTGGGTCGAACAACATAGTCGCCACGAAAAGCTGCCCCTCACTACCGAAACGGGCTAGACATCGAAACGAAAAAATATGATACGACGAAGCTGTCAATGTATTTCCTGCACGCTGACTTATCAGGCCGGTGTTTGCGAGCAAAAGTGGAGAGAAAGAAGGGAGGGCCCTGTCTCGTAACGATTCTCTTGCTGATCAATTCTTTTGCTGCGGTTGCACTGGCCGCCGAGCAATAACGCTCCTCACGTTAGAATGGATATCGCAGATGTACGCCTCACCATATCACGGGATCAAATAAGCCGGCTATGCCTTTTGAAAGAATTCATCGCTATTGCCTGAAGCTTTTCCATTACTGCTACATTCTTTCCGTCGCAGCATTTGTTCAGGAGTCAGTAGCTTCGGCACCACCATGGCGGAAACCTTGTCGTTCCCAAATTTTCAGTAAAAATTTGGCAAACGTACAATTTTCCCAGGCCAATTGAGTGCTTCTGATTTAACTCTAACACTCGCCACTAGGGGTAGGCGAATAAGTTTAGAATACGAATCGAATACTACGCAATAACCATTCATATTCGTATACGGGAAACAAGTACTCGGTATTTTCGAATAGTCGAAAATAACCAATTATTTTGTTACAGCTGAGCGTTAGAGCCTGGTTACTGTTCTCCCTCTGCTAAACAAAGTATCACATTATCATAAGGGAGACAACTACAAGAGTTTTCGAAGCAATACAGAAGCAGAATGTGTAATGCAAGCTTCTCAGTATGTTTCGTTCGGAAGCCTACAAGCAATATAGGATTTTTGCTTGTAATCTGTCACTGAGTATTTTTTGTAGCCTATTCATCTAGCTCTTTTATCTTTTGTGCTATCAACTGTGATGTTTTCCTTGAAGCGGTCCCTTTTACATGTATTTACGGCACACAAGTCCTTCAGTAACTTTATTTCTGCTTTCCACACAACTTCTGATTTATTTATTTTTTCAGCAAACACTTATTTAGCCTCCTTGAAAGGCTAAATATACAGCGGCCATTCATTCTTGGAGAGCTTCTTTGCCATCAACTACGCTCTAATGTTCCTTAAATTCCATAAATTATAATTATTGAGCATGTGTTATAAACTTGTACTTTGTTCCTTATATTTGGCTGTCCTTTTTGTTGTATTCAGTACTAGCACATTACATAATAATACTGAAATAAATATTCCTATGGTAAATATGTGCATCCTCATTTGACTATGCGTTATGCGATTCAGTATTAAATACGTACTATGCGGATTCGATTCTTACTAGAAAAATTTGATATTCGCCCATCTCCAGTGGTCACTGAATTGGAGAGAAGGCACACGATCCATGTTTTCATCTTCGCACGAGGTGTAGGGGCGTCCTGATCCTGCACGACCTTAAAAAAGGACGCTGAACCCACTTGAACACAGTTTTTTCCTGTACTGCATCCTTTGCGCAGGACTTTTGAAACTTTTCATAAATTTCTGAACCATTCTTTCCAAGTTTCACAAGAAATTTTATGGGGATCCGTTTTCCCGTCTTTTCGTCCATCTGCATTTCGAGAGTTTCCGCATTGACAGCAGAAACCAGTGTGCAGATCCCACGCAGTGTGGGAATCTATGTTATGCAAAACATTTTGTAGGTGCCTGGACTTCCAGAATTGTTAGGGGCTCTTGGTTAACCTTCAAGATTGTACTCCATGTGTTACTACGCCAGAGAAAACACGGCGAAGGCGGGAGATGGAAATTCAAGACGATGAACAAAACGAAAACAAGGTAAAAGCGGAAGCCAGCGGAAGAGATGGCAAATCTGTTTTCTGGTAATGAACGAGGCCCGCTGGCCGATTAGCAATGGTCATTAAGCGAATTCATTACTTCGCAGAAATCAGCAGCGCGATTTTTTTTCCATGTCTGCAAGCGGTTATCAAATTTCCGGATGACGTGCTTGTATTCCTGCATCATACGTATGCGATAGATCATCTCAATCTCTCGCTTAAAAGACATTGCTTTAATTTTTGTAATCAGCTCGAGTTATTTTAACATGTATATCCTCCTGTGGCCAAAGTAATCCCGAGCTATTTGCTTAGTTACCTCACCTTCCGTACAATAAATAAATTTCGAATGCATATATTAAGGTGCCCACGATAACAACACCGAGATGAAAGAGGTGAAGTCGGAAACAAAGCGTTCCATAGTAGAAAAGGCACGGAAACAAGAATAGAGATTTCAAAAAGCAGATCGCTCGCTTGCTGCTCTAATGTTGTTTCCAGGTGATAACGTGCAAAGCGGTGTTGTGAAGTTGTACAGCGGTAGTAATGCACCAGATATCGATATCACTGTTGCGCACTCTTGAGCGAAACTTCAATTTCTGCATCACTTGCCGCTTTTGACCCAGTGGCAACGATTCTAAAAACGCTCAAGTCCTACAAGATTTTTTCTCTCTCTCTCTTGTTTTGTGCTTACCCCCTTTTTTAGAACTCGCATACGTGGCCACAGAAAATGAGAAATGCGAAGTGCGCTCTATTGGGCTGTTGGTTACATGTTGTAACATATGGAGCAAGGGCCTTCACCAGCAAAAGCACCTCCTCCGCTTATTGTACAGCCAAGCACCGTTAGCATATCTCTGTTCAAGCCAAATGGCTGGATCCCCGGCAAAAAACCGCCGTTACTCGGCTGTCGTGACACTGTTTCAGCGTTCATGTGTGAGTGCGGCGGCGACGAAAATGCCCTATTCTGCGGAGTGATTATGATTGGCCGTTTTCACATAGCCAAGTGCGATAACTTTTTTCGGCGCTTGTATTCGGAAATTATTACTTGAAGTAGCTTTTCTTTTTTAAAATATGGGTGTCAGCACAGTGTCAGTGTTTACTAAAAACGCAACGCCAGAGACGCTAAGTTGTTGCTATTGGCCACTGGTTGGCAGTGCCATCATGAGGGCATAAAGTTGTTCAAGTTTAAATACTGCTTTCTGCTAATAATTTGGTAGCATCGAGGGGCGTGGAAAGGAAGAAGGGCGTTCTCCGAAAATTACAGTGCAAGCGAATATCAGCGTTAAGGCGAGTGGCATTGAGTCAAAGGAGCGACACACCGTATAGCTACGAGGTCACTCTTCCTTAAAATTGTATCGTGTGTTTGTATATTTTAGTAAAGTATAGTAAAATTACTGTTGAGATCTTTTTCAATGCTAATGTACTAATGTACGCCTAGCCACGTAGCCTGCTCTGCAAAAACAGCAAGGGCCCAGATATGACAGGTAAAAAAAATAAAGGTTTTGCGCCTAAAAGAAAACACCTGGTATATACTTAATACCCCGATGCACCGCGCGTGTACCTGTCTACCTCGCGGTGTGATTACGGCAAGCAAAACATTCGTTGAATTGCAAATAGGGGGGGAGGGGGTGAGGAAGGGGGCGGTTGGGGAGGGGCATGCTCATCTATACAAGCCGCGGCTGAGGTCGCTGGCACGAGCAGAACACGCATCCGAGGTAGAACTAATTATTTCTGGTTTTCGCAGGCCCTCGTAGCGGGCTCAATTTCACGCTCCGTCCAGCTTGTCTTGCGCGGCGATCTCGATGAAAGCTGGCTTTAATGTGCTCTCTAATACGAAATATAGGACCGTATAATCAAGCATGTGCACGCCAGGCTAAACGAAACGAGCTAAACCAAAAAGTGAGGCAGTTATAAGAGAGGCACATTTAGGCGAAGCAGCCTGTGCCTGCATGGGATAACAGCGATGCGATAGGTGAAGCCAACAGCCCACCCCCGTGCCTTAACCAGCCGAAAGCTCTGGCGGTGAAGTCAACTTAGCAGTGTGTATGCATGCCGCGAATTTTGAGCTGCTGAGGAATAATGAAATCCTTCGTATGTGAAAAAGTAAAAGCTAATGCCTTGTTTACGACCCCATATATTACAAGCAGTAAACCGGAGCTACCGTATACTGCCAACCTCAGGGTTGAGTGAACGCAGTTATTGAATACACGTTTCAATGATAAAAAAAAGGAGGGGGCTCGAATGGCGGGCGTATACTGATGCAACAGCGCGCAGGATAGTAAAATATGTATTTTGCTGAATTTGGTGCGCTTTTTCTCGAGGCAAGTACTTGAGCGTCACGAGTCTGTGCGCGAGCACGAGCCGAGTATAAAACAACGTGTAGATGGCTAGATTGTTTGCATCATCACATCAATACTTGCACTCATAGAGAAATCGGTTGTACATTTACCGCAGTTGTACAGAGTGACCTCTTGCGATTATTTTTGGCATATTATAGTGCCTTTAGACCGCGTATTTTACACCGATGCCATTGTTTTTTTACAT